>NC_134580.1:102951424-103253924 GCF_037038515.1 Microtus pennsylvanicus | reverse complement strand
CCTACCCCCTCATTTAGAGAAAGAAACTGACAAGCAGCTTACCTAAAATATCAAATGACCTTCCTTAAAAAAATTCTCCCTGGAAACTGATAATGTATCTGAATAGCCACAATGTTGTTGTTGTTGTTATAGCACCAGGTAGCTCAGAGAAAGCCTAAAGTTGGCAGATAGTCACAGATACAGCACAGAGGACAGAGGAGAAGGCTCGTGGGGAGTTGGGTAGAACAGAACAGAGTGGAAGTCCTAGTATGGAGTTGGGCCCCTGACAGCCCAGGGAGTAAATTTTGGAGATGTCTTTCCTCCGGGAAGAAGGTGAGAAGGAAGTAAGAAAAGAGCCAGTGCCTTTTCCAGAATCATCTTGACAGAACCCATCCTGAGTGGGGGGTAGGGATGATTGGAGACTATAACTTTTTTCCCCTTTCCTTCTTTCCTTCCTTCCTTTCTTTCAAGACCAAGTTTTTTTCTGTGCAGCCCTGGTGGTCCAGAAACTCACTCTGTAGACCAGGCTGACTACGAACTGTCTCCAGAGTGCTGAGGTGGTCTGAACCACCATGCCTAGCCTGTTTAATGTTTCAGAACCAGAATGAATAAATGAATGATTATGGAATGAACTGTTCATGTTCTGTTTTCCTGGAAGCTTGGGTGTGAGTAAATAAACTATATTAGAATATATAATATCCAATTCTCCCCCTAGATTGTAACCATATTCCACAAAGTGATACTCAGGGGTTGGGAGATGGCTCAGTGGCAAGGCACCTGCTGGGAAGTGTGAGGGCCTGAGTTTGAATCTCCGCACTCATGGAAAGGGCCTGGGATGGTGTCTGTCCTACCTGTAATTTCAGCACCGAGGAAGCAGAGACAGGAGATCTACAGAGGAAGCTAGCTAAGCTATGAGTTGTCAAACTCTGGGTTCTAGGAAGAGAACTGGACCATGTCCAACACCAGCCGCAGACTTCCACATACACCTGCGTATGCAAACAGGCACACATGCAAACAGGCACACATGCAAACAGGCACACATGCAGACAGGCATACATGCAGACAGGCACATATACAAATAGGCACACATGCGGAGTGCCATGCAAACCAAACCAAAAACCAAATACCAGTGACGTTCATTACAAAGGCCAGAAAGGTAGGAAGATAGTCTGTCAACAAATATTGGAGGAAGTCACAGAAGAAATCTAAGCTTCTAAATGATGTACACAGCTTTAGAGTCTTCCAGGGACTTTGAACCCCCTGTGCATTCTTTAAATAGGAAGTCTGGCCACTGGGTTTCTGAGCTTAAATCTGGAAGAGCCGAGAGCCTCCGGCAAAGGTACACAAGGCCGAATCTTATGTATTTTTGCTCTTTCCTTAAAGAATAGGAAAAGGAGTCGTCACTCAGCCTCCGCCACAGGGTGGCTGCCACAATATGAACTATGGAAGCACAGCGGTTTGTTTAAGAATGGCTGTGGAGTTGTTAGCACTAAGGTGGAAGCGGCTTAGAACTCATGTTCAGCCGTTTGGGACTTGAGGAACCTTATTACACACACCATAGGAAACATTGCCTCACTTTCGGAGTTCAGTCTGCACTTCTCTCCCAAGTCAGCAACCATCTGTGAAGCACCTGGACCTTTTCTGTTTCTTGGGAACGAGAGACAGCTGTGTAAGGAAGACGGCTGGCACACAGCAGCCCTCTCTATTGGAGCACCGAGTGTACAGTGTTCTTACCTCGAGGGAATGCTGGGGAAGGGCACTTACCATGCCCTTCAAACTTACCTTGGCCAGCTGCTCGTGGATCTCCAGAAGGCTGGGCCGATTGACCTTGGGCCCGCTCACGCTGCCCGTGTTGCGATAGTACTCAATCTTGGGGACAGCGTCCACGGTGTTGTGGCCAAAGGTTTGTAGGTAATACGTGTTTGTGTGAGAGTCATAGGCATGAAAGGTGGTGTCTGTTTTAGCAGCGTCTCCATTTTGGATGAAATTGTCGTAGCTCTCCTGATTCCCAGGCCGAAAGCTGATTCTCAGTCTGTTTTGGGCTTCGTCTCCGAACGAGGTCTCTTCGTAATGTGGGGGGTCCGTGCTGTCGCTCATGGCGGCGGCGCTGCCACGGCTCTCGTTTACGACATGAACTTGAAAACGGCTGGCACCACTGGGCACTGAGCTGGAAGGGGTGTTCACTGACATCTCCTAGAATCTACTCTGGAACTACCTATTTTAGGTATTTTTTTTAACTCTGTGTATTTCTGCTTCAAAACAGACAAGAGTATGTTTACAGGACGGAGGGCTCAGCTTTGGCCCTGGATGACCCAATAATTAGATTCCTGCTGGATCGTTGTTGTATTGTCTCCCATTTAATCTTCAGAATGATCTTCAACGCTGTTATTAAGAAAGAAAATTCAATTTGTTCCAGGCGATGCATGCAAACCTAAGAAGGGCTGTGGTTTAAGGTGCACTTAACTTAAGATACACAACTTTAAGTTTGTTTCACTAAAAATGACCTGTTCAGGAATCCCTGCTACCTGAGCAACAAAATCCTAACAAATAACCAGGGATTGATTTCTGTAAACAGAACTTCCGATGAAGTCACTAGCATGTGACTGTTTGTCCTGTTTGCTTGGAAGTCACTGGGGCTTTTAGAAAGCTTACTAGCAATTAGGAATAGTAGGAGCCTCCACGGACCGGCTAAATGCCGAGATGGCAAAGTCTTTTACCTTGATAGCACTATACACTGGCTGATATACGAAACAGGAAACCTGAAAATGCTGAAAAGTGTGTGTTGTTTGTTACAAAAATCCATACATCGTCAATGATAAATGTATCTCAGAAAGGCCTTCACACGTGTAACAAGTAAAAAGTTACATTTCAGAATGAAAATTTTAAAAAATGAAGCTGGCAAAGATGATTGCGAAATTTCAAAATTTTTAGTAGCCTTTGAAGTGCTTCGCTTGCTCGCGTATTTGTGCTTTTTATAAATGCCATTAAGGAAGCCTTACGAAATGAGTGTTTGGGATATGAAAATAAATTAGAGCTCTCACTAAAGGCTTACATTCTACTCGCTCCTTTTAATGAAATATTTTGTGAGTTCAATAGGCCACACAATAATTTCCATAGTTCTACAGTGATGTGCCAAAGGTAAATACTGTCTCTAGAGTGATATTTCTTTGCAGATACCTTAAATTTTGATTTTTTTTTAAATAAAGGTAGAAAAAAATGAGAATGATATAAACAAAAACTCTCAAGCAGTGCTTTAAGGGATTTCTCTGAATTAAGAAAAAAAACCCACCCACATATAACTTAAACTCATAAATAACCTTTCCTGGTAAAATGACCAGTGAAGCTCATATCCCTTAGCTTTGTAGACCGTTTAACACTGCTCGGTCCCTGACATCTCCAGCCCAGTCCTCGGGGTCCGCTTTTTGCCATGTTATGAAGGGAAGCTCTTGCCCAGCCCACATACTTACCTTCC
Organism: Microtus pennsylvanicus; assembly: GCF_037038515.1. Lineage (NCBI taxonomy): Eukaryota > Metazoa > Chordata > Mammalia > Rodentia > Cricetidae > Microtus > Microtus pennsylvanicus. The sequence continues at coordinate 103,250,473 of NC_134580.1, read as the reverse complement.
CATCTGGCAGCCGCCTTCTGAGGAGCGCAGGCCACTTCAGCATGGCACACGAGCATATATGGAGCCTTAGCTTTCAGCCCACAAGCTTAGGCTTCTCCTCATTGGTCAAAAACTTCTTGAAAGAGATGACTTTTCAGTCATTGGCCTGGAGTGCTGGAAGAAGCCCTGCCAGTCACTAGCCCTGGGGAACCGTGAGTACCACATCAACTAGTAACTCGTAGTAAATCATTAATCCTTTTAGACAGTAAACAAAATAAAGCTTCTTTAATTCACAGATTGCTCAACAGCAAATCCTTCAAAAATATTGCTTCAGTTGTTTGGTACTAGATGAATTTAGTCCCACGGTCTGCCTTTCTTTCTGTCTGTGTCTGTGTCTCTGTCGGTCTCCGTTCTTTCTCTGTCTCTGCCGCTCTATCTCTGTCTCTGCTTCTCTGTCTCTCTCTCTGTGTCTGTCTCTCTCTATCTCTGTCTGTCTCTGTCTCTCTCTCTATCTCTGTCTCTGTCTCTCTTTCTTGCCATAAGAATTGAACCCAGACTCCTGGGAATATACCCAAGAGATGCCCTATCATATGACAAGAGCATTTGTTCAACCATGTTCATAGCAGTATTATTTGTAATAGCCAGAACCTGGAAACAACCTAGATGCCCCTCAATGGAAGAATGGATGAAGAAAGTATGGAATATCTACACATTAGAGTACTACGCTGTGGTAAAAAACAATGACTTCTCGAATTTTGCATACAAATGGATGGAGATAGAAAACACTATTCTGAGTGAGGTAACCCAGACCCAAAAAGATGAATATGGGATGTACTCACTCATAATTGGTTTCTAGCCATAAATAAGGGTCACGGAGTCTACAATTGGTGATCCTAAAGAAGCTAAGTAAGAAGGTGAACCAAAGGAAAAACATATAGTTATCCTCTTGGCTATGGGAAGTAGACAAAATTGCCGGGTAGAAAATTGGGATCTTGGGTGTGGAGTGGGATGGAGGTAAGGGGAGACGGGGAGAGAAAAGTGAGAAGGGGAGGATGGGGGGAACTAGGGGAAAAAGGAGGATTGGGATAAAGGAAGGTTGGATAGGGGAGCACGGAAGCACAATTCTTAGTTAAGGGAGCCACCTTAGGGTTGGCAAGAGACTTGAACCTAGAGTGGCTCCCAGGAGCCCAAGCTGAGGTCCCCAGTTAGTTCCTTGGGCAGCTGAGGATAGGGAACCTGAAATGACCCTAGCCTATAGCAATACTGACGAATATCTTACATATCATCATAGAACCTTCATCTGGTGATGGGATGGAGATAGAGACAGAGACCCACACTGGAGCACTGGACTGAGCTCCCAAGGTCCCAATGAGGAGCAGAAGGAGGGAGAACATGTGCAAAGAAGTCGGGACCACGAGGGGTGCACCCACCCACTGAGACAGTGGAGCTGATCTACTGGGAGCTCACCAAGGCCAGCTGGACTGTGACTGAAAAAGCATGGGTTAAAACTGGACTCTCTGAACATGGCAAACAATGAGGGCTGATGAGAAGCCAAGGACAATGGTATGGGGCTTTGATCCTATGCAATCTGCTGGCTTGGTGGGAGCCTAGCCAGTTTGGATGTTCACCTTCCTAGACATGGACAGAGGGGGGAGGACCTAGGACTTACCACAGGGCAGGGAACCCTGACTGCTCTTTGGACTGGAGAGGGAGGGGGAGAGGAGTGGGAGGAGGGGGAGAAGGGTGGGAGGAGGGGCAGAAGGGTGGGAGGAGGGGGAGGGAAATGGGAGGCTGGGAGGAGGTGGAAACTTGTTTTTTTTTTTTCCTTCCTTTTCTCAATAAAAAAAAAAAGATTAAAAAAAAAAGAATTGAACCCAGGACCTCACATATGCTAAGTAAGCACTCTACCACTGAGCCTCCCACCCCCATTTCTAGATGTTTTATTTTGAGGCAGGTTCTTGCTAATTGTCTAGGCTGGCCCAGAGTTCACTCTGTACTCCAGACAACCTTGAACTTGCCCTCCTCTTGCCTCAGCTTCCCAAGTAGCTGGAAGTAGGCCTTTGCCACCAGGCCTAGCTCATTATCTTGTTTTTGATGAGACCTGGTGACCTTTTATTGCTCAGCATAGGAGCCAAAATATTATCCCTCAAAAGATGGTTTCAATACTTTGCAGTTAGAAAATGTTAATTAAGTCATTTTAGCTTACTCACCTTGCCTCTTCTCTGCATAGGCAGTGAACGGTTTGAGAATAACATTAGTTAATTATTGAAAAGATTTCTACCTAGTGGGAAAACTACTTTAAGCTGCTCAAGTGGAAGGGGATATGCTTCCCAGGGGCTGGACACACTTCCCAGTGGCTGGGTACACTCCCAAGGGCTGGACACATTTCCCAGTGTCTGGGTACACTTCCCAGTGTCTGGGTACACTCCCAGTGGCTGGACATACTTCCCAGGGTCTGGGTACACTCCCAGTGGCTGGACACACTTCCCAGGGGCTGCACACATTTCTCAGTGTCTGGGTACACTTCCAGGGGCTGGACACACTTCCCAGTGGCTGGGTACACTTCTCAGGGGCTGGATGCACTCCCCAGTTATTGGTACACTTCCCAGGGGCTGGGTACATTTCCTGGTGTCTGAGTACACCTCCTAGTGGTATGACTTTTCTGTCTCTGCATGGAGGGTCAATTTTTTAAAATCGTATCTAATTTTTGAGTTTTCACAAAAGAAGTTTCTGCTCCAAAATGAGAGCTGGTGATCAAGACAGGGCACACAATTCTGTGCAGGTTCTGTCATTGGTTTTCAATCAGGATGATTGAATGAGTCCTCTGTGTCTAATAAGAAACTATCCAGGTGATTTCCAGTTGGCTGGGTGGCTCTGCTGTGGTGTGACATAGTGGTTAAGTGTGAGCAGTGATTGAAGAATGCTTGATTTCAATTCTGGTCCCTGCTACTTCCTGTCTGGATGAATTCAGGAGACTCATTCACTGTGTGTGCTTTAATGTTCTCACATGCAAACGTGGATGCAGACAATAATGGCCTGTAGCTTGCTGAGTTATTGTGAGGATTAAATGAGCTAATTCACGTTTATGTTTAAACAGCACCAGTTTGTACATAGTCCTTGTTTGGACTATTTTATCAATATTTATTATTGGTTTGTGACTTATTTTTATTTCCACCCCTGATTCTGAGACCAACCATTAAAGACAGGGATAGGAATCTACTTATTAAAATAAAGAGAAGGGTAAGTTGATAACCAGACACAGTATTGTACAAAGGGACAGGCAGATGCCAAAGGACACCCCCTTCGAAGCTCTCAGCCCGGTACTCAGTCAGGCTAATGTCGTACCCAATCTTCTTTCTCTTTTTCTGTTTTTACAATTGTTTGTTTCTGTGTGGGTGTGTGCTCACACATAGGTGGTATGTATGGAGAGCAGAGGACAACTTCAGGGAGTCGGTGCTCTTCTGCTACGTTTGTCCCAGGGTTCAAAATCACGTGTTCGGCCTGGCAGCAAGTGCCTTTGCCCTCTGAGCATTTGTCAGCCCTCATCTTCATAACGACCGCTCTAATAGAGGAGAATTATTCACCAAGTGAGGATTCCACCTGTCATGTAGAAGAAGGACTCAGCTTAAGAAGTTGTGGGACGTCAGATTCAGTCGGGGATGGGGGGGGCGGCTAGGCTACTGACTTAATAGATCAGAACACTGCCAAGATGATACTGGGACCCCAAGCAAGTTCCATCCCCTGTACCAGGATGATTGACATTACCAAGCCCTCGCGCACCGTCGGGACTCCCTTTCCTTATTCAATCTTTAGTCTTTTTCCTTCACCAGAGGCCGAGTGCCTCTGAAGCCAGTCTCTGCTTCCTGCTGCATGTTTGTCTGACTCCAGTGTGGATGAATTAGTTTCGCTCTCCGTCTTCCATCATGTAGACATTTTCATTCGAAGCTGTTATCTCAGACCTGGAAACGATGGCCTTTGTCCTAGAGTGGCTGAGGGATGTTTGGGGGATATGGATGAAGTGACACCATCCATAAAGTCAGCCTTGGATGTGAGCTTCATCGAAGCCTTTGCGGTAGGTCAGAGACCAGAACATGTTGTCCGGAGTACACTACCTTTCCTCCTGTTCTCCCTAACAGGCTCTGGAGTGTGGAACTGGGGCTGATCTGGGTATGATATTGGCTGCCTATTTGTAGGAACATTAACATTTCTTGAAGTTTCCATGTTCTATCCCAACTCTAACCAGCCATTTATAGTTATCACTTCTCACTCTGAAAATATAGATGATGACCATTCTCCTTCCCCCATCTTCACAAAAGACTAAGATGTACCAATAAAATAAAAATAAAAGCCACCGGTGAAGCACTTTCTGTCAGTGCATTCTCTTCCTAGTGAGACTGGGAATGGCAGTGTGCTGGGAGCTGATGCCCTGAAATGGTGCGTTCTTTATGAATGTGTCTGGCTTACCTTTCTTCCTTCCTTCCTTCCTTCCTTCCTTCCTTCCTTCCTTCCTTCCTTCCTTCCTTCCTTCTTTCCTCTCTTCATTCTTTCCTCCCTCTCTCCCACCATTCTTCCTTCCTTTCTTCCTTTTTCCCTTTCTTCCTTCTTCCCTTCCTTCCTTTCTCTCTTTCCCTCCCCCTTCTCCTTCCTCCCTCTCTTTCTTTCCTTCTTTTCTGCCTATCTCTCCTTTTTCTTTTTTTGAAATAAAAATTTGATCTTGTGAAATGGAAAGTCTTAGTGAATGATGTCTCTGGAACAAACGGAACCTCTGCATGAAGTTGGCCATGAATCTTAGAGAGCCTTTCAGAAGCCCATGTTGCAAAGATGATGCCCGGTGTTCGGGCACAGATACCTTTCAGCCAGGTCAGTTGAGCCCAACTTACTGAATTATTCTTGGGCCAGATTATCAATAGCATGTGAGGTATCTTTGTCCCAGCTGGGGCACCAAGAGCCTCCTTGATGTGAAGGCTTGACCACAACAAACACATAGGTTTTAAAATTCCACTAGGAGAGAAAACATCTAAACAACAACAAAAATCTCTACCGGGAATCTCTCTGTGGCTGCTGTTTTGGAATGCCACAGACTTGAATGGAAGTTTCGGTAAAAATAAATAAATAAATAAATAAATAAATAATTTTAAAAAAAGTTGTAGAGGTCAGGGTGTTGGTTCAGTGGGAAAAGTGCCTGCCTTGCAAGCAAAGGCACCTGAATTCAGATGCCCAACACCCATGTAGAACTCAGGTGTGGCAGAGGCACGTGTAACTCAGTGCTGGGTTGGAGCAGTAAGGAGACAGATAGAGGGCATGGTGTTTTTACATGTTCCATGGTTTCCCAAGTGCTTTTCTATCCTGTACATCTCTGTCCTCTTGCCAGCATCCCTTAGTGACACAGGATGAATTTCTCATCCTAGTTTCACAGATGTGGAAAGCTGTCTACCCTGAGATCACTTTCTAGGTTATAAAGCTTGATGAAGCTAGTTGTTGCGTGAGCCAATATCAGAACCCTGACTCCTGACCTAGAAAACTGTGCATCGTCAAACCTCATCTTGGCTCTCTGGCTTTCCAGGGACGCGTGCGGCATTTTTAGGCTGTTAGTTTAAAGGGCCGTTCCACCCCTCCTGTCGTCTCTCCCTTGGGGTCCACAGAGATTAGACAACTGGCTCAGGGTTGCATGGCTCTGGTGGTGAAAGGGCCGGCTGGCTGACTGGAGTTCATGCTTCCATATGCTCGCCCTGCCTACTGGGCAGTGTTGGAGTTCTCTCATGAAGGAAGATGCAGCCAGTGTCCCCGTGAGGCAGGACTGGTGGGCACGCTAGACTACAGCATTTTATTATGGAAGAGCTTCAAGCCTCAGAAAAATGCTGGGCATGCATTCTAAGAACCCTCAGATGTCTGCAGAACTGGAAGGTTTGGGTGTTGGTTTTTTGAATTTGCCCCACTGTGAACTTTCCGACCTATGACCTCTGTTTGAGAAATGACAGTCTTTCCTTTTGGGGCCCAGAGGCCTTTGAGCCCAAGTGTTGTATAGCAATTTCCTCTGAGATAAGGCCCCATCTTGGAGGAAAGTCCCTCAAGACATGGAATGTTCTAAGGGGAGGGAAAACATTCCTCCCTCCAGCGAAGCTTGCTAAGTTTAGGGAATAACCCAACTAAAGGCTTCAGAAAGGCTCGGAAACTGACCAGATACCCTAGCTCCTGACTTCCCCAAACTTATAGAAGCAGTAAAATCTGCTGAGAGGCACTGTCAGGCAAGCTGGGCTGTCTTCAAGAGGAGCTCTCCCACCTGTGGAGCTGTGTAGGCTGTGCCCCAAGCTCCCGGTTTCCAGCTCTGTGAGTCGTCACCCATGCTGAGGTGGCCCTTTGCTGAGAAAGCTGTTGCTGAGTCATTTCTGCTCCTGGAAGTGACCGTTCACCCATAATTCCTACAAGTAACCGCAGTCTATCACTGGCTCTCTATCTGGGGTGAGCAGACATATGTTCATGTCTCTCTAAGAAAAGCGTCACACACCACAGAGTTCGCTAAAAGCTATGCTGTGGCTCCGGTGTGGTGCATGGAGAGGCTACAAGGGCTTGATGTGCTGAAGCCTCCGACCAGCTCAATAGCATCCAGAAAGGAGCAGACAGCAAGGACAGATATTAGAGGAGGAAATGAGGTGGCGTAGAAACCTCCGCGGAGGCCGGGCGGTGGTGGCGCACGCCTTTAATCCCAGCACTCGGGAGGCAGAGGCAGGAGGATCTCTGTGAGTTCGAGGCCAGCCTGGTCTACAGAGCTAGTTCCAGGACAGGAACCAAAAAGCTACGGAGAAACTCTGTCTCGAAAAAAAAAAAAGAAAGAAAAAAGAAAAAAGAAACCTCCGCGGCGGGAGACCAAGAAGAGCACAGGATTTTACCCAGCATGGTGGATAGGTCAATCACAGATGTTTATTGAATTTCGTGAATGAAATGATCCTCTCAGAGCAGCACAGTCAAGCTAATTACGAACGTGTCTACCATGTGTCCCAACTAGAAAAAGCGTGAAGCTTAGGACGCCATCAGGCAAGGGCATACTCAAAGGTCCCTTTATCAAACTCCTCCACTTCGTCTTCCCACGTCGAAGAGGGCATGCTACTATATGGGTCTAATAGGATTTTGAAGCATCTGATAATAAGAAGCCCCAAGAAAATGCACAGGATGCCCACAAAGGCAAAGCCAGTCTTTTGCTCCAGGGTCAGGGAGAAGGCAGAGACTTCGTTGACGCTCATCTTAGCTGAAGAATTGCCACAGTAGATGCTACTCATCCTTCACTGGTGCATTGTGGGGGTTCTCCAGCGTCCCTGCAGGAATCAGTTCTCCGCCTAGACACAGAATGGACCCAGTTTAGTTTCCTCCTTGTGCAGCATTGGGCAAGACATTATAAAAGCAGGTATGTTCAAGGTCTCTTAACTCATCAAAGATGTTTGAAGGTATCAGATATAGACCAGAATGAAATTGGCACTGGAGATGCTTATTCCACTGTAGTAAGGGTGGAGTTGTCTATGGACACAGAAGTCCATGCCTGCACACTGAAATAGAAAGGCAAGCATGAAAGTGATAGTCATCTGATTAACACTGAACGCCTTTGATTCGCTGGTCCCTGCTTTTTTGATCTGAATTTTCACTGCATTTTTGCATGTAGAGATCATAGCACAAGTACAAAGAGTATAAGCTGTTCCTGTGGTTTAAGGTCCTTGTGTTTAGGATCTCTCTCCAGGGCCATTTTATCTGAAACAAAACCTGATCCTTTAAACAGCGTGATAGACTCTGTTTCAACTCTTGTTTTCATAGCTGCATGCTTACAGTATCTTATCTATTATATGTACTCCCTCCGTGTGTGTGTGTGTGTGTGTGTGTGTGTGTGTGTGTGTGCATGTGCATGCACGCGCAAGAGAGAAATTCTCACTCTATAGTCCAAACTGTCCCAGAACTCATGGCCATCCCTCTGCCTCAGCTTTCCTGAATGCTGGGATTATAGGCAAGAGCTGCCACACCTGGTTAAATTATGTCTTGAAAATTGCCTGAGTGGAGGCATTCCCCAACATCACAACTACAAAGAGATTAAGCACAATATTTGTGTGCACTAGCTACTTCCCAACCATGTACATTTGTTTTCTGAACCTCTGAGCCAGTGGTTCTCAACCTGTGGGTTGAGACTCCTTGGAGGGTCAAAAGCCCTTTCACAAAAGTCACCGAGATCATCAGAAACATCAGATATTTACAATAATTCATAACAGTATCAAAATTACAATTATATAATGAAAATAATCTTATAGTTGGAGTCACCACAATATGAAGAACTGTATTAAAGAGTTGCAACATGAGGAAGGTTGAGAACCACTTCCCTAAATAAACATAAAATCCAAATTAAAATTGTGTGTTCTTTGTGATTCAGCTAACTTTAAGACAACTCCCTAGTCCTTCTAAACAAGTCTCATTCTCATTCCCCTATCTATGACTGATATTCTAAAACTACAGCTAAGATGTTAAAGAAGTTGGCTTTAAATACAACGGAGCTCCTTATCCGTTTTCAGAAAGCAACTGAGGGAGCGGAGAGATGGCTCAGTGGTTAAGAGCATTTGTTCTTGCAGAGGATGGAGGTTTGACTCCCAGCACCAGGGGATCTGACTCCCTCTTCTGGCCTCTGATGGCATCAGACATGCCCATGGTGCACATATAGGTGTGCAAAACATTCATACATATAAAATAAAATAAACTTAAAAAAGAACACTGAGATAGAACAAGGGATAGGTGGGAATGTGTGGAGAGAGTAATAAGGCTTATAACTTTCAAACTTAGAAACACTGATTTTATGTTGTTTTTTTTTTATTATTGGTTTTTGTTTTTGTTTTTTACAAAAGAGCTCAGTCTTCAAACTACCAGTGACAGACATACTCCCTACTTCTGGCATTGGTTGGTTGACATTTTGTTCAATAAAAGGGAAAAACATTTTAAAATTCCTTTGTGGAGATTCTTTCTACACATTGATTTTAATGTCCTAGTAAGTAAAAGTGCGCTTTGCCTGTTTAAAAAAATTACCTTTGTAGGCTTACATAAGTAACTCAGAATGACCTTGCCAGAGGCCGAGTTCTTTTGTTATTTACCCTGTAGGAGGCATAGGATACAGGATCAAACGACACTTTCTGTTTTGGAATTTGTAAAATGCTGTCGAGTTCATGGTCCTTGTATTGTAAGCTACATTTAACATTTGCAAAGGGGTGTGGGTAGAGGAGCCAATAATACCCAGCAGTTAGGAATGGGTCCTACTCTTGCAGAGTGTCAAAATTCAGTTCTCAGCTCCCATGTCAGGCAGCAACTCATAAACATAGGTAACTCCAGCTTCAAGACATCTAGCGCCTCTGTCTCTGAGGGTGGCATCACTCATGTGCATATATCCACACATATTCACATAAGTTTAGATAATAAAACTAAACCCCTGGAAACAGAAGGACCGATAACATTGGTTTACTGCAGACTCCATGGTGCACCCACAGTGCAGGACTTGTTGCCTAGCAGCTGGCAGCGTTCCCAGCAGTTGTTATTCTTTCGTTGCATGGGTTGCCTCGGCTGCAGAGAGCTGCCCTACCACGGGTGTGTCTCCCCCTGGGAAGGATGCTGTTCACTGAGTGAGCGATGTGACTCTGACCATCTTGACTCAAAGGGGAAGATGCTAAAGATGTAGTCTAGCTCTGGTACCACTGGGTATCAGCTGAGGTTGTTTTGGTGCAGATCACAGCTCAACTTTGTCTACACCTGCTTTATCCTCCATCCATCTCCAGGTTAGGAGCCCAAGGGCATTTCTTAATAAACATTTAGGCCACTAAACTCTTCCTCTGTGTCTGGTTGAGGAAAACAATTAGCCTCACAAATGTTAAAACACCTGGGAAGGTTTAATGATTTCTTCATTTTGCTGTCATGTAAAAATGGCCTAAGCATAATGTCATAAAATTAGCTAAATATAGTTACATATTTTAAAGACATCATAGAGTAAACATATGTGAGGTGTCATAGCTGGTCACAGAAGAAGCCAATTGAATTGCCCTTGGGCTAATAATTAACTCAATAGCAGTTTTTCAAGACAGAGTTTCTCTGTAGCTTTGGAGCCTGTCCTGGAACTCGCTTTTGTAGACCAGGCTGGCCTCGAACTCACAGACATCTGCTTGCCTCTGCCTCCCAAGTGCTGGGGTTAAAGGCGTGTGCCATCACCGCCCAGCGACTTTGTTATTTAGTCAAACCTACCAACCAACTAAACAAGCAAAGCAACAACAACAACAACAAAAACATTTTTCAGAAATAGCAATCAAACACGCAGCTCATATAATTCTACTAAATTAAAACAAAATGCCTTCCTCATCAGAGATACAAAAGCCCCCGCTCGGGGCTGGAGAGATGGCTCAGAGGTTAAGATCATTGCCTGCTCTTCCAAAGGTCCTGAGTTCAATTCCCAGCAACCACATGGTGGCTCACAACCATCTATAATGGGGTCTGGTGCCCTCTTCTGGCCTGCAGGCATACACACAGACAGAATATTGTATACATAATAAATAAATAAATAAATAAATTTAAAAAACAAAACAAAACAAAAAGCCCCCGCTCTTCATACACAATTTAGCTAAGATATGCCATATAACACTTTGTTCTTAGATTCTTGGACCGTAAGTGAGTTAATGAATTAATAGGAAAAAAACACACTTTCTAAGCTGGCATATCATCTTTATTCAATATGTACTGAACTGTAATAAGTTAAATATGTTGTTGGATACCATCATTAAAGAACAAAGTTCTTTTTTTAACCTAATCTTTCAATATTCAGAGAACTTGAAATTTCATTTATTAGTAATTGGCATGAACAAGAGGAATTCCATTTGCGTTCAAAAACTAACCATGAAGATAAGCAACAGTATTCAACATCTCTGCCAGCATTCCTGCTCTCTCTGGTTAAACTGATGTAATGTGGCCTTCTCAAAAAGACACGAGTTTTTATAGTAACTCTGTGAATTTCCCTTTGTTTTCTCAGGAGACTATATCTTAATTATCTTATATAGACATTTTTCTGTACCAGAAAGCACAGATGACAATTTTATATTTGTTCTCTGTTTGGTTTTTTGTTGTTTGTTTATTTTTTTAAAAGATTTATTTATTTATAATGTATACAGTATTCTGACTGTATGTATCCTTGCAGGCCAGAAAAGGGCATCAGATCATAATAGAGATGGTTGTAAGCCACCATGTGGTTGCTGGGAATTGAACTCAGGACCTCTGGAAGAACAACTAGTGTTCTTAACCCTTGAGCCATCTCTCCAGCCCCATTCGTTTATTTATTTATTTATTTATTTGTTTGTTTGTTTTTAGTTAGCTTAAATTTTCTGGTGTAGTACTCCATCTTCTTGATCGAATCCTTCGCTGTCAGCCTTAGTAAGGAAGGATGCTATGAAACACTTCAAAATCTTCTGAATGGAGTAGGGATGTGCATGGTGTGTGGATAGACAATTGTTTGTTAAATGAAAAAGGTTACCATGACAACAAACCTACTTTGTAGCACTCAATCTCTCAATTACTAAAAATATGACATGAAATGCAGTGCTATTTGAACACATGCTGGAAAGTGACCCAAAACCTTTAGGGCAGTGTCGGAAAGTCTAACGTGTTAAAGGAGCTTAAGTCAACATAGAATATTTTCTTAACTTTTTCGTTGAGAAAAAAAAAGTAGAAACTAACATATGTCAGCATTTTCCTTGGTGAACTTGGTACCGATATGCCGTACTGAGCAGTATGCCTTGTGGCAGAGGCAGACAGAATTATTTTAAAGTCATAAATGACAAACACAAGACTCCTTAACCTCCTTTGGTTTTTATAGTGTGGAGATACTCTTTTGGAAATGACTGACCATGGGAAAGTTACCAGAGTTGTGAGTCCAGACGAACGTTTTGTTTTTCAAAGAGCGGAAGAGGAAATTCTGTGTTGGCGATGTGTAGCTAAAAGACACAGGGTAAGCAATGGTTGGCACCGAAGGCACTGATGATAACACGGGTGAGAGGCCATGCTGCACTGCTCCGCTTTCCACTGTAGGCAAACATCAAAGTTCATTCTGGCCCTCTGCTTTGACAGTTTCAGCTGTGGTCATGTGAGCCTGATTTTGGTTCTAGAATGTGGCACAGGAGGGCTGTTCACTTGGTGGTTGGAGGGAGAGAAGGACCAGGGTCTCACTGTACTGTTCAAGGTCATCTCCACAGTGACTTAACTTCTTTTGACAAGGTACACCTCTTCCTAAGGTTTCACTGTCTCCCAGTAGCCCTGTAGCTGTAGCTAAGAGTCAGGACTTAACAGAAGGGCCTTTGAGAAAAACTTCAGATATCTACAGCTAATTCCACTTTTTTTTTTACTAGTTTGATGTTAACATGATGAACGAGGGACATGGGACAGCATGGTTTAGTGACGTTGGCAATTCATGGACCTTCTATTGTAATCTCTTTGTGAGGAATATGTGAGATATGCCTGGCTTACGGTGTTTTATGTAGATTCACAGTTACTGAGCTATCCTAATAATTACAGATTCTACAGTCACGAAGACAGTCTGCAGGGTGGGATCACAAAGATCTAGCCTTACCTATATATTCTTACATGCTTCATAACGATGACTAGGTTGGAGACCTACTAAGTTTGACATAAAACTTGGCTGAAATTATATATAGCTCCCAGTGTTGAAATTCAAAAGAATTCTAATGACTTAAGTTCTGAGATGAAACCTGAACATAATATCTGATAGAAACATTTAGAAAAGTCTTGCATTTGAGAATGAATGAGAGAAATATGTTAACTGAAAATTGGGGCGATAATGCTTGATAATTTGCATGAAATAAATATTCAAATTGAAATTAATCAAAAATCCATATAAGTTGAAGATATGAAGTGGTTTCTTGAAAAGCAGAAACAATCTTAACTTGAATGGAAACAAAAGGTCCAGAAAGGTAATACCATCATTATGGCTCAGTCAAACACAATAGATTGCATCGATAGTCATCATACGCATATTCAAAATATTTACTGCAGTGCTGTCACATGGTAAGAGATGCGGCCTCTCTACTCAAAGAGCTTCCAGCTAGCAAGAGAGAGGAGCCATACTCAAAATAAAATAAAATAAAAGCAAATCAGTCTTCTACTTGGGTATTGAAAAGGAAAAGCAACCAAGTTCAACATTTACTGCCTTTCTCTTATATAGTGCTTTACACATATTTTATCTCCTCAGCAGCCATATTGGGTTAATTTTATAAACTTCTACATATTTAGAAGAAATGGAAAACGATGCTTCATGTGAGCAGCAATGAAGGTCTGTATGAATAAGTATAAGGAAGAGAGTGTAGGTTTGAAAGTTCTTCATAAAGCTAGGATGGAATGTGGAGAGCCTTGAAAGGAGGTCCATCAATGGTAGCTCAACTCTGTTAAGCTTGAACAAATGTAAAAACAGCATTTTCCCTAAGCAAAAAATAAGCAACATTAGAGATTTACAAAGTAAATGTAAATTTGGGCATTGTAAACTCACGATTTTCACGTAAAGAGTCAACCCAGATAATTTTGTGCAACAGAAAGTTCCTAGTGGGAAGAACACTTTAGATTTGGTTATCAAGTAAAACTGATGAAGATGAATAAATGCAAGATAGAGAGACCACAGTACATAGAAGTATCTGCAGCCTTCAAGTTAAGAGGAGGAGACATTATTGAAAGAGAACACTGAAGAAGACAGTAGATACGTCCAGACATCTAAAGTGTTTTCTAGTATAGACTTGTTCTAGACTGATTCAGGATAATTTTCTTGTAAGTCCAGCAAGATGCTGTTTGCTATTACCAGACAGGATTTGAACATAAGAAAAAACCCACTATCAATAAACCACAATACATACCCTTCTTGCAGAGGGAAAATAAGATCTCCCAGTGGACTTACAAGAAGTAAGGATCATGAATTAATCCATAGTAGCAATGCATACAAAACTAAGAAAGCCAAGGTTTCCAGATGGACCATTGAAAAACTGTCTAATTCTGTGGGACGGAAACTAAGTACTGGCAAGCAAGGCCTGGTATCAGAATTTTTTCACCATACTAGAAAGTTCTAGAAGGCTAATAAATCGAAGGGAATTTTGGTATAATGGCTAAAGAGGAGATAGAATTGGATGGTAATAAAATTTGACAAAACAAGTTTTACTTCTGTGGAAATTAAAGGAGCAGAAGGATAATGCATTCAAATATGAATTGTTCTCAATAAGAAGGATTTAACCAGATATTTGGTTTTTAAAAGCAAGCCTAAGTCGATCCATTTCATGTTTGAAAAACTGTAGATTACATTTTTAAACAACAATTGAATTGAGAAAGGTTGGTTTTTGTTAATATCTTAAAAGGGAAAACTTAGATTTTAATGTTCATCTTTAAACAAAGTGCCATATAGGAGCATAGTTGAAAAGGAGACAGACAAAGCCCAAAGAAGCCTGCTTATTGGTGCAGTTCTGTATAAGTAGGCAGATAAATACAAAAACAGAAGCGCGTTAGCTTTCAGACTTAAGAGCGTCAAAACCACTGGTATTTGAGGCCTAGCTTTTTCAAATAATTTCCAAAACTTTCCTATATTATTTGACATATAAAATGAGTACATTGTCTCATTTCAATACTAACTAAGTCTGAAGTTTTTGAGAACATATCACCAAGTTTTCTGAAGTATGTGCCTTTCCATTGGTGTGGAGTACATTCTATAAAATATTGGTAATAATCATATCATAAACAAACAGAGGTCTTCAGTTACAGCACTGACTACTTCCTGGTGAAAAAGGTTTCAAAATCATGTTCACCTATGGAGTAAAGACAAATTTTCATTTTCCACAATTGGGAGAGAGAGAGAGAAGTGAGGACTTATTTGGTTCTGTAGAACAGATCTTATGAGGCTTACCTCAAAAGGAAATTAATATTTTAATACCTGAGAAATAGGTTCTCTGACAAATAGAAAATGGATGCAACATGAGAGAAATGAATTACAAAGGAACAAAACTACTAATGGATAAAAAGCCCTTGTGAAAAACGTAACTGTGAAAAGAAGAAGTGAATTTTTAAAAGGAATTTGAATCCAGGTAAAATTTACTTTAAATATGATATACCACAAAAATGGACAACATCACGAACACCACTCAGCTTAAATGTCAAAATGCTTCCATATAATGGCTGAAGTATTAAACTGTGTTTTTATACTACTTTTACTACTGATAGAATACTGCTCGGAACTCCAACTACTGGAGTTAATGGTTAGATACTTTGGTAGTGAGCAGCCAGATTCGAAGCGTCTCTTTTCTCTCATGGCAAATGCCATGTTTGCTCTGTAAGTCCTGATGAGTCATAGCATTGGGCCACGGCAGTACCTGTAGATATCAAAAGGCCCAATGTCATGGAGTTGTTTTGTAGTTAAACTGACGATGACGACAACAGCAACAAAGCCTCTGGGCTCAGTTATTGCCATCATGTCACTGCGAGTGACCCACCAACGAGAGCCGCTTTATACCTGCTTACGCATGTAGCCTTTCATGTCCATGAATGAATGCGGTAGGCAATGCTTTTTTTCCTCCATGAACTATTTACTGATTAAGAGCTATCAAATTTGCTTTTTGCAAACAGTTATTCAACGTGCACACAATAACATGCAATTGCAGACATCAGTGGTAAAATGTAGGTACCTCCTGAAAATACACAAGAGCATCCTATATCTTTTTAAAAATCAACAGGTTTTCCCTTCATGCTTATTTATCTAGTATTAGCATCACCAACATCAAATCTGAAATAGTTACAATTGGGGTGCAATAGGATATTCTAGGGAAAAAGTATTTTAGTAGTAGCCACTAGACAACAGTCTTTAGTGAGAAGATACTTGTCATTTCATGAAATGAGACATGCAACCTCTAGCTTAAAAAATAATGAGCCCGTCTGTACACAAACAACAGACTCTGCATCAAATACAAGGGTTGTTAAAGTCTATTAAATTAAGGAACAGCAGAAAGCATTATTGAGGCCATATCTTCACAGAGCTATCATTTAGGAATGGATGTGTTGGAATCAAAAGGAAATCCTTAAATTACAAACCCAGATGTCTTCATCATGCTGAAGCACATGCATGCTGGATTCCTAGAGTTCCAGAACCTCTGGATCTTCACGAATCTACCCCCAAAGACCCGAAGACATCAACCTTGAGAGATTTTCCTTAAGAGAATATTTGGGTGGCTCCTCAGACAACTATTCCTTCCAAAGCACTGGTAAGCTTGATCTGGAAATTCTCAACCTGTCTCACCAAAGATGCCTAGACCATCGTTATTATTCTACCTTATGTTGACTCCGGTTGTCTTCTACATATTAAGCTGCAGGAAGCATGGAAACTTCCTACAAGACATCATGGGAGAAACATCAGCAATCCGTATATACACAACACATTTTCGTTCTTTTTTTCTTTTTTTGACAGCATCAGCAGCTGCAGAGGCATTCTTTCCTTTTCAGAATTTGAGCTCACCCAAACCTACAGACTTTCCCTGCCCCCCACCCGGCTCTCTTGTCTCTGAAATCCAAGAGAATAAGGACACCTTCTCCTCAGGACTGGCGCTGGAACCCAGTTGCTGAATGCTGAGGAGGGGGGAGAAAGTTACTTCACAGGCAGCAGGGGTGGATGGGCTCACCTTCCATGTTTGTTGCCATGGAGATGAATTCCAGCCAGTAGACTTGTTGGTAGGTTTGTCTGTGCTCGCCGATCGGTTCAATGTAAACGGCGGCGGCGTGTTCCAAGGACCTGCGTGGAGGGAGTCACAGGACCGTGGGTTGCACTTTTCTGGCCTACGTGTATAAATGTCTGGGTCTGGGTGAGAGACAGGACACAGGCAGCCGCGGAAGGGCGTGCGCGAGAGTGTTTGCGGGAAAATGTGTGTGCATGTGTGCATTTCTCTGGTGTGGCGATGTGTAAATATTTGCGAGCAGGTGGATGTGCGAGCAAAGGAGGTGGGACGCGAGATGGGGAAGGGACTCCAACAACAGCAACAGGGTCTGTTCTTCAGGTCTTAGAAAGAGCGGAGACAAGGGCTCATTTTCATTCACATCGCACCCTGGAGCTTAGCAATCAGGGTTCGTCACTATTTGTGCTTCCTAGAGTAGTGAGGGTTTAATTAATTCGTTGCGAAAATCCTTGCCTCTGCTATGTCTCCAGCTGTGCCGAAGACATCTCGCTGTGCGTGGAAACAGCGGTCGCGAGTTGTTAGAATGCGCTACGGTTTTTATATTTCCTTTGATCAGACAAAGGGGGAAAAAAAAAACGAGTGAAAGGTGTACTGGTTTAACCGAAAACTGATGCGTCACTTAGTCATTTAGTGTTCGTTTGCGCTACCCACGCCCCTTTCTTCCTAAGCCCCACCCCACCCCTTTCCGCAGACGCCTGGAGCTGTCCGCAGTGCTGAACGCGGAGGCAGACCTCCCTCCTGCGAGAAGACGCCTAACTAGCTGTGACAGAACCCTTCAGGTAGAGTAAGGTTGGTTTTCTAAAGCGTTGAATATACACACTGCAAACAGACAGAACTGAAAGCAAAAGCAGAGCACATCAAAGCAACAGATACCTCGAGGTTTCTCCACACTCAGTTTTAATATTTCTGGACTGTGACTGTCCTTTGACTCTATTCCCAGAACCTACCCTTGGCAAGCACCTGTGGATCCCCTATAAGTGTAATTGCTCCTCTTATGAACTATTGAATTGTTAATATTTATGAGGCATGTAGATATGGAATTTTGACATTATTATTTCTGTTGTTGTTATTTAGCTGAGAACACTTAAGTGTGAGTGTGACCAGATTTAGTAATGAAGACAAATTTTATGGTCACCTTGAGTATTATTACTTAAGACATTTAATGATCTTACAAAAAAGTTGCACAGAAAATAAGTCTTAGTGGAGCGCCCAGCCACAAATGGAAAATCTGCATCACCCCCTTCAAAGCTTATAGGCCACTGAGCAAGAGGAAAAGAAAAGATTATAAGAACTGTGGTGGTGTGCGCCTTTAATCCCAGCTCTTGGGAGGCAGAGGCAGGCGGATCCCTGTGAGTCTGAGGACAGCATGGCCTACAAGAACTAGTTCCAGGACAGCCAGGGTTGCTACACAGAGAAACCCTGTCTCGAAAAAAGAAAAGAAAAGAAGCAGAGGGTGGACCCGAGCAAAACAGTGTTTTCTGAACAAGACAACTCTCTGCTTACTCATGAGCTCACAGCAGTCACACAAGACCTGCACAAGACCAAGCCAGTCCATTCTAACACTGTGTGGGGGAGGGGATCCTGAGCACCCACCCCTAATTGATGAGTTATTGACATTTGATAGCTTCTGTGGGGGGAGACAGTTTTTAAGGGTGTGGTTCCTGGTAGGTTGATCAAATTTCTGTAGTTAGCCTCATATCTAGGTGGGGGAGTATGAGGTTAGCACAAATTGAACTCAGTGGATCTTTTTAAAGGAGCGGAGAGGAAGTGAGGACATTATGGATGGTGGGCCTAGGAGGAGTTGGGGAGGGAAATGAATATGGTCATATGTTATATTAAATTCTCAAATAAATAATAACAATATCTTATGTTTTTTAAAACTTGCACAAAGCATATTGGGAGCTCATAGAAGGCCATCTTTTAAAAAAAATTGTTGCCCCTTTAAATGTAAAACAATCACGACATCTTAAGGAGTAGCTGACCTAATTGCCTGCCGTGAAAGAGCAGAGGCTGTCTCTTCTTTCAGGGGCATGCTCACAGCTGTACTGACTTTTCCAGATGTTTTAAGGGCTGCATCCTTTCTTAATGCTCTGAACTAAAACAGTTGCTTGAATTTTAATGTAGCTATGAATTTCACATTTGTGAGAATCAGAAGATGCTAATTCAGTAGGTGTAAGGTTATGTCCCAGATTCTTCATTCCTAAGATCTGTTTGAACTGACGGCAGAAGCTTCTAGTCTTAAAACCATACTTCAACTATCCAGGTACTAGAAGTATTGCATTCTAGCAATGCACTTCCTTATAGAGTCTAAACAGTGAGATAATTTTCTCTGACCTATATTTTAAGATTATGTAGATGGAGGTTTCTGTCCTGCCTGGTACCACAGCCATTCAGTTCCAAATAAATGCACAGAGACTTGTATTAATTATAAACTGTTTGGCCTATTGGCTCAGATTAATTATTAACTAGCTTTTACAACTTAAACTAACTCATAATTCTTATCTATGTTTAGCCACGTGGCTTGGTACTTCTCTCAATGAGGCATTCTCATCTTGCTTCCTCTGCATCTGGCTAATGACTGACTCTCTGCCTTTTCTCCTTTCAGAATTCTCTTAGTCTGATTGCCCTGCCTATACTTCCTGCCTGACTAATGGCCTACTAGTGCTTTATTAAACCAATATGAATGATGAATCTCTACAGTGTACAAGAGCATTATCTCACAGCAAGATTATTTCACTGGCTGGAGAGATGACTCAGTGCTCGAGAGCCCTTGCTGGTTGTGATGGTTTGAATGTGACTGTTTCCCATAGGCTCATGTATTTGAATAGATGGTCTTCAGTTGCTCTAACTGTTTTGGGAAGGATAATGAGGTGGCCTTGTAGGAGGAGGTGTGTCACTGAGGGTTAGCTTTGAGATGTCAAAATACTCTTTCCATTCCCAGTGTCTCATACTTGGGGATCAAGATTTGAGCTCTCTGGCTGACCAACCCTGCAACTACCCAGGCCAGGGTCAGGATTATGAGTTGGCCCACTCCAACATCCACCCAATCTGCGATCTGTTGAAGCACGGGAAGGGACAGGTCCTGCAGACCCAAAGCTGCAGGATATCCATGACATAGGACAACAACAGGATAAGCAAGAGGAGCTCCAGTGAGGGCCCAGCATTGATGATGTAGCAGAAACCAGAGGTCTTGAACCAGACCAATGACTCTTTGCAATGAACACTTGCAAGTAAAGATATATGGATAAAAGGTTTTATTGCATGTCTCCCTATGTCACACTACAGCTTCCATGATGAAATTGATTTTTTTCTTTTTGTCTTC
The DNA here is from genome assembly GCF_037038515.1 of Microtus pennsylvanicus. Lineage (NCBI taxonomy): Eukaryota > Metazoa > Chordata > Mammalia > Rodentia > Cricetidae > Microtus > Microtus pennsylvanicus. The sequence continues at coordinate 103,230,418 of NC_134580.1, read as the reverse complement.
TCCTTTCCTTCTTTCTTTTTTCTCTTAAATTTTATTTTATTTTTTTTGGGGGGGTGTTTGCAAGGGCAGAGGGCAGATGCGAAGGGATGGGGAAATGAATGGAATGGAGACGCGTGATGTGAAAGACACAAAGAATGAATAAAAAGAAAGTTTTGTTTTTGTTTTTTTTAAAAAAAGATGTGAGTTCTCAGTAACTTCTCCAGTGCTGCCATGCCCATTTGTCTGTTATCATGCTCCCTGCCATGATGGTCATGGACTCTAACCCTCTGGAACTGTAAGCCCAGCAGGAATTCTTTTCTTTTTTTAAAATATTTATTTATTTATTATGTATACAATATTCTGTCTGTGTGTATGCCTGCAGGCCAGAAGAGGGCACCAGACCCCATTACAGATGGTTGTGAGCCGCCATGTGGTTAGTGGGAATTGAACTCAGGACCTTTGGAAAAGCAGGCAATGCTCTTAACCTCTGAGCCATCTCTCCAGTCCCCAGGAATTCTTTTCTTTATGTGTTGCCTTGGTTGTGGTGTTTTATCCCAGCAATAGAAAAGTTCCTAAGACACTGCTCTTCCAGAGGACCCCAGTTTGGTTCCCAACATGCACATGACAGCTCACAGTCAACTGTAACCCCAGTTTCAGGGGATCAGAATCCCTTTGCACACATGTACATGGGTACACACATAATATACACGAGTGCAGACTATATTACACATAACTAAAAATAAAAATGAATCTTAAAGAAGAGGCTATTGTAAAAACCAATCTATTTAAATAAACCCAGAAACTATTCTTGTATCATTTTGTTTGTAGACCATTAATAAAATATTTGTGAAGTTGATTAATCTTATTCTAATTTTTGTGGTATATGAGCCCAGACTATGTTTGACAACCCTCCTCGTGTGTGTGTGTGTGTGTAGTGGGGACAAATATCCCATGGTACATATTTAGAGGTCAGTAGACAACTTGGAGGAGTCAGTTCTCTTCTTTATGATGTGAGTCCTGCAGACTGAACTTAGGTAGCAAGGTTTGAGAGCAAGTACCTTTAAGCACTAAACCATCATGCTAGCCCACTCTGTATTTCCTCAGTGTTCTCAAGGGCTCTTAAATACACAATCTTTTTTTTTTTTAAAGCCTGGCTTAAAGGGTCAGAACCAAGTGACATGGATCTGATATAGCGTCAAACTTCATTTCAGGAATGATTATCATAGCTAGAGATTTTTAATTGTTATTTTATGACTTTAAATATAGTTCTATGGTAAATGCCCATGAAGCCCTATGTTAAATACCAGTATGCTAGGGTTAAGGAGGTGGTTCAGCAGCTAAAGTGTGTACTGCAGCTCTAACAACCACCTGTAACTCCAGCTCCAGGGACTCTGATATCTTAGTGTTTCCTCTGTAGTCACCCACATGCAGGTGGCACACACACACACACACACACACACACACACACACACACACACAGAGAGAGAGAGAGAGAGAGAGAGAGAGAGAGAGAGAGACGACATAAATAAATAAAAATAAATCTTTAAAAGCACTTGGATGCTACACATCTAATTCTCACTCAGTTATAGAAGAACAGGAGAGTATTTTTGTTTGACCGTTGATGTCACAAGTCCATACACAGGTTTTGAAGGTTGCTCTGGGTGGTTGTCTGCCCTTTTTTAAGACTTATTTTATGTGTATGAGTGTTCTGCCAACATGTATGAATTTGCATCATGCATGCCTGGGGCCCACAGAGGTTGAAAGAGGGCATCGGATCCCCTGGAGTCGGAATTATGGGTGGTTGTAAACTACCATGTGGGTGCTGAAATCAAGCCCAGGTCCTATGCAGGGAAAAAAAAAAATACTCTTGGCTGCTGAGCCATCTCTTTAACCCCCTGGTTTTCTATTTTTAAAAATTATACATCATTTAATACAATCCTTCCAGTTAATGTTTTCGAATTGATGCCAAAGGAAAGCTTTAACTGCAAATTAGGTTCTTTGGTGTTAGTTGGCACATGACCTTGATCTTTTTAAGCTAGCTGGAAGAAGATGATGCTCTCAAAAGTCTGAAAAGTGGCCCATTCAGGAGCATGTGATTAGAAATCCATTCTGTTCCACTTCCTTTGCTAGGTGCTGGGATCTAAAATAAATTAGATTTGTTATCTGTCCTTGAGAAGATTTGTTATTGTAAAGCAGTGCAAAACTTTTACAAAGTTATACTTCTATAGAAATTAATATACGACTTATATTTTATTCTTTATTTTTTTGCAAAAGAACTGGTGAATTAATGCAACTGCAATGAACCTGTGCCCTTCACATTCTTGCACAACTTCCATAGAAGGTACTGAGAGAAACGAAACTCACTAATGGCTTTCTGAAGTAATGGGATTCACCTATGCTTTCAGAGACTATGATCTGTTTCCAGAATAGAAGACAAGTTGTGATTGACATTGTACAACCCCTGACAAAAATCACCTTTAACATGCTTTGGTGCTACATTGGACTTTATCTACAAATATTCTATTGGAAAGATTCCTGGTTTACATAAACTGCTTAATTTTTTTATAGAGTTATTATTAGATATTAGTTGACATACATACACCATTAATTTTATGTGTGTGTGTGTGTGTGTGTGTGTGTGTGTGTAGTTAGTCAACACATCGCCTACTACTTTATCTTTAAGATGCTGTGCAGTTTAGAAAGCTTGGAAATTTCCCAAGAAGCACTCCTTGAAATGCAAATGGAGCACTCCTACCCACTCCTCATTTAAATCAAACCGGAGCAGGAGCTGTGCTTTTTTTCTCATATATTGTGAAGACTGTGTGACTGATTGTGTTTATTGCTTCTTTTACCTCCCAGGGAGACCAGAGTCAAATTAATAACTAAAAATTATCACCTCATATATTTTTTAAAAATTTGTTTCTTTTCTCTATTTAGTTATTTGTCTTTGAATTGTTTTTTAAATTAATTCTTAAAAAAATTCAGATTATGGTCACCTATAAAATTAGTGTCATAAAGTCAGAAGTGGAGAAATAACTTAAAGTCATTTACTCACAGCCAAAACAATGACTGTTAGGTGAATGTGTATGACAGGTTTATGTACATATTTATATAATTTATTTTAGTAGGATATTGAAAGATAGGAAACTACATAATCTAATTATTATGGAAATAAAAATCTAAATTATAATCTTAAATATTAAAATGTTTTAAAATTGATTTTACTGAGCTATACATTTTTCTCTGTTCCTCTCCCCTACTCTCCCCTCCCCTTCAGCCCTCTCCCATGGTCCCCTTGCTCCCAATTTACTCAGGAGATCTTGTCTTTTTCTACTTCCCATGTAGATTAGATCCATGTATGTCTGTCTTAGGATCCTCATTGTCGTCTAGGTTATCTGGGATTGTGATTTGTTGGCTGGTTTTCTTTGCTTTATGTTTAAAAAGCACCTATGAGTGAGTACATATGATATTTGTCTTTCTGGGTCTGGGTTACCTCACGCAATATGATGTTTTCTAGCTCTATCCATTTTTCTGCAAATTTCAAGATGTCATTATTTTTCTCTGCTGTGTAGTACTCCATTGTGTAAATGTACCACGTTTCCTTATCCATTCTTTGGTTGAGGGGCATTTAGGTTGTTTCCAGGTTTTGACAATGACAAATAATGCTAAATGTTAAAATGTTAAGTTGGCAGAAAAGAGTTTCAAATTTATAATTACAAATTAGCTTAACCTTAAAGCACAGTGTATTCTGTTTCTTTTCTAGACCCTAAATATTGTCTTTTAATTAAGTTAGAGATCAGAAGCATTAATTTCTCTCTCTCTCTCTCTCTCTCTCTCTCTCTCTCTCTCTCTCTCTCTCTCTCTGTACTCTTGGTGTCTTCATTATTCTTTATATTATTGTTATTAATTATTTGAGACGTTGAGACAAAGTCTCTTATTGAACCTGGAACTCAGACTCAGCTAGGCTGACTGGTCAATGTGCTTCAGGGATCCTCCTGACTCCCCCCCCTCAGCACTGGGGCTACAGACATCTACCATCACCCCCTGCTTTTGCATGTATGCAGAGGATTCAAATTCGGGTCCTCCCATTCACATCATAATTGAACTTTGCAACCAAGCCAACTCCCCAGACCTGGGAAGTGTTCATTTCTACCTTGTAAAAAGATGTGATAACTTACAGGAATTAGCAAGCACAGAGGACAGCCTCACTCAGAATGTAATCTAGCAAGACCACATTGCAATAAAAGAGAAAGCAAGACCTTCTTCTATTGAATCAGTCTAGGGTCCTTCCTAGGGAGGTCTTGCTTGCCTGGAGCCTCTTCACTGGTAATTTTTTTTTTCACTGGTAATTTTTGCACCCAAGGTTTTTATATTGGGATGGCTTCCTGGAGTCATAGTAGAGCCAAGATGCTGCTTTCTTCTTCTTTGCAGAATCCACATTTTCTGGTTGATGGCTGAAATATGTAGAATCTTCAAATGTAATTCATTTTATTATGTAGTACAGTTAACGCAAACATTGAGTAACAAAAATTAATATGCTGAAGAAACATATAGATAATTTTGGTATAGTTACTTTATTCAATTTATTTTTTTACATTTAAAATTTTAATAATCTTGTGATTTTTAGAAAGTATTTAGATGATCATTTGTATTTCGAAGTTGATTGATTTTAAAAATATTTTCCTCTCAATCTTGAATGTCATTTTTACCTTTACACTCCATAAATTATTTTAATCTTTTTGGAGGAAGGGTTTGGAATGTTTTTGAAATTTTAGTAAGCAGTATCTGCTACTTCTCCAAAAAAAAAAAAAAAGACACAATTGCAGATATTCTGTTCCCAATGCAGGCACCTTCTGTACTTTCTAGAGGTTCATTCCTATCATCCCAGTGTAATTCAAGAGGGCCAATTAAAAGCTTCCGCGACGAATAAATGGAGCAGGCGCTCATCTCAAGTTTCTCAGCTCAGTATAGAGTGCTTTAAAGTTCTGTGGGTTTTGTTGTTGTGTCTATCACACTATTAGCTTCCTTCCTTTCTTTTCTCCTTAGCCTCCTCCCCCCAGGTCATTTTAGCATCTGGGGTCTCAGGAGTAGCCAGTGCTGAAATGGGACGGGAGAGTTTGATAACGGGATGACTGGTTTAGAAAATGACCGTGCTGGATTTTGTCAACAGTGAAGAGATTATCCGGGTGGACTCCTAAGTGAAATGAGCTGACGGTACTCCCGTGTGGATAATGACGTAAGCCTGGCCTATCTGATGAGTCTCATTGACAATATTACATTTTGCTAGAAATTCTTTTGGCAAAGATAGATGCACCCAATGTTTCAGCTCCAAGTGATGATTAAAATGAAGTTTTATTCAATGGGTTTTAATTTTACTCTCCACATGCTTCTAAATAGTCTCATTTAAACCATAATTCAAGCTCTTTTCTATGCGCATTGTTAAATAGAATAATAGGTTACTTTCAACACAGTCTCTGCAAATTTTTGAGCCATGAATAGTAGGAACTGACTGAATTTATTTCAAAAACCCATCCTTTTTCTGTTACAGTATATGATTCTATTGTATCAGTCAGTTAATACATAACTGACAAGTGGGGATGGCAACAGATTGAGGAAAATCATTGTTTTTTCCCCCAGTATGTTATGTCTTGACTACCAAGTTAAAAAATAGCTGAACTCTAAGTCCAGTTACAGAGCCGAATGAGGTAAGCTCTGAGGATATCAGTCTGATGCCTAGGTCACATTCATGCATTCCCCTTTCCCCTCAGCTATCTTGAAAATTCCTATTTCATAATTTTTCCTTCTCTTTGTATGAGCTTTTCATACCTTATCTTCCCGTTATTATGTTTGTTCTTAGTCAAATTTGTGAAATCTAAAAACATCATAAACTCATTTTAGCTTTCATGATTTAATTATGTTACCACTAGCCTTAGTTTGTAAATGCCTTTGTGTGTGTGTGTGTATTTATATATCAGGAACTGTGCTAAGTGGCTAGGAAATTGGGCTACATAGGACTCTTGACGATTCAGCATTGCCAAAAATCTGTCTCTAGTTGTATTCCAATATAAATTCTGCCAATGAACAACAGTGTTGCAACTTTTTGAGAAGGGAGAGGAGAAGCCATTTGACCCCGCAGCTGCTGCAGGTAACTTAGTGGTCACAGCAAAGGGCAGATGGGGTGTTGCTGGGCAGTAGGGGTCTTCAGACTTTCACAGTTCACAGGGGCTAATGCTGGCGAGTCCTCTCCATTCCTGCCCCTTCTAATTCTCCAAGCTCTAGCAATAACTCCGCAACTTCTGCTCTCCCAGCCTAGCTAGTTGTCATGAAAGCCTATAGGGCCCAGAATGAGGGCCTTCCTCCTACGACATGTCTAAATGGCTGTCACCTGACACAGAAATGAGAACAATGGAAATACACGCTATCAAGTTTGCTTTTACTCACATCACACAGTTTTATATATTTTTAACATATTTAAATGGTCTGTGAGTTGAAATACATTGACATGAAATAAATTCAACCTACTCCTCTGTAATGCAGTACAACAAGATAAGTCACATCTGCACACTACGGTAAGACCATTGCTTCCAGCCAGCTGTACCCATAAGTATCTGTCAGTAATGAATGCCTCTGTTGAAATGACTGCGATGGAGCTCAACTCCTTCAGAAATTTAACTGTACTCAAAGAAAAGTTCTTTTGATCCCCAAACACGAAGCCTGGTTATGAGCAGTCAAAGGCTCTATCAGCTTCTAATGATTATTTCCAAATATTCAGACCAGCATAGGGATTGAACCTCGCAAATCATCATCTAAGAAGTATTATTTTCTCTTCTAAATGTTATAATTAAAAATTGAAAACAATGCTGTAAAAATATAAATATTTAAATTAAAGACCACAACAATGAGAGGTAACCATCTCTTGGTGCTCTTAGAGTGAGGGTGCTGGACAAAATGGTTACCATTTGATATCCATGGCTTGGGATGGAGGAAGCCCAATTCTCCCACGTGTTAGGAAAAGGGAGTGTCTCTTCTTGTGCAAAGGAAAGTGAGCAGGCCTCTCCAGAACTCACTCTAATCTGCCTTTGGGTGGAGTTACTGGGTGGCACTGAGGGAAAGGTAGGCTGATGTAAGCTAAGGCATTAGAAAGTGGTTCAGATGTTTCTTTCTGCTATTTAGTGATAAGCATCTGTATTTCCATCATAGTACGAACTGCAAAACAGAACAGGGTACAGTCCTGTGGATTGAACCCTGTTAGACAAGTGCTCTCCCACTGAGATATAGTCTTAGATCAGTAAACACTTTGTTTAGAATCTTAGTGCATTCAAATTCAACCATTTAATTTGTCATATGTTCGGTTTTGCTGATTGTGTGTGTGTGTGCACATGTGTGTGTGTGTGATCATGGTATGATCTTTCTTCTTTTTATCCCCACCCCCCCAGGCAAGGTCTCCACGCCCTAGTTTGCTTCTCTGTCTCTGTGATAAAACACCAAGCAATTTGGTTTACAGCAAAAGAATAACGGGATGATGAATACCTGGAAAGGTATTGCAATTTAACCAACTATTTAAGGGAAAAGGCTTCTCCTTGACTGAAACAATGAGTCTTAAGAGATAGAGACCGGAATACTGTAGCACTTGGCTCCTCTGTGAAAGCTTTCTTTAAATCCTTTCCCTGCAAGGGAGGTATTGCTATCCTCGCTGCGAGGGAGGTTGAGAAGCGAGGAGACTTACCCAAGATGGTAGAAGCAGAAAGAGCAGAGGTGGGCTCCAGCTTCCACTGTCCCAGCCTGACTGCAAACACTAGCCCCCAGGGTTGATGGGAGAGAAACACAAACTGAGCGCAGTAGCAACTCCTGTGTTAGGACTCTATGTGGACAGTGCCCTAAAGGCAGCATTTTACAGAGCTTTTCATCGCTTATAAAATACGCTTGCAGTATGCCACTCACTTTTTAATGGAAGGAAACATTTGGAGAGGTCTTTGCATTTTTCAACTGAAAAGATCACTTTAGTGTAAAGTCCAATTATAGCACTGAAGTTAAATTTGTGTTTTCATAAGGAAAAAAATCTATAACCAAAACCCAGAATGTACATTTGTAGCTAATCTTGCAAAATTCTTTGTTTCGAGACAGGGTTTTACTGTGTCACAGCGTCAACTGGCGTGAACTCGCTCCGTGTATCAGGCTGACCTTGAACTCACAGAGACCCGCCCGTCTCTACCTCCCGGTTGACGGGATTAAAGGCGTGCACCACCACGCCTTTATTTGATAAATATTTACTTTTATTCCAGGCGTGCGTGTTTTGTTTTGCTTGCTTCTATTTACACGCGTACCAAGTGCACGCCTAGTTCCTGTGGGGTCAGAAGAGGGAGTTGGCGCTCCTCCATGTGGGTGCTGGGAACCGAATCTGGGTCCTCTGCAAGAGCAGCACGTTATCCTAACTGCGGGGCTCTCCCTCCGGGCTCCTTGTACAGCAGTTCTTAAGAAAATTACAGATTGTCCACAGGCTGCTGCCTCGAGAATTTGGAAACTTCAACTTCCTAGTTGATTGCTAAGGTCTACAGAGATCTTCAGACCTCAAAGAAAGTAGTCAATTGGTGCGGCCACCACTCACGGAGGCACCGGACTGAAGGTCTCCGGGTGACTCGGGGGCACGGCGGCTACGTAGAGCATCCCTCACCAGAGACGGTGCTGGCGTACTTCCTGTATCCAATCGCCCCTCCCCCTGAGGACCCCCACGCCCGCGCCCCTTGGCTGCCGGCGCGCTCTCCGCAGGTGGCCGCGCAGGAGCCCCGCCCCCCGCTCGCTCCCTAAGTCGCGGGGCCTCGTCCGCTCGCTCTCGCGAGATCCGGGCCGCCGAGCGCTCGGGGCCTTTTCAAATCGCGATCCGTTACCGCTCCGCCGGCCGCCGCCATTGTAGCTCTCGGAGCCCTCAGCGCGGCCGAGGCGGAGCCCGCGGCGGGATGGCCGATGCCGACAAGCCCGAGGCGGCCGCGGGTGACGACGGTCCGCAGCAGCAGCCGGCCGAGCCGCGGCGAGACCCGCACCCCGCCGAGTCCGAGAAGCCGCCGCGCAGCAGCGCCAACGGCGTTAAAATGTATTGTCTCCCCGGGCGGGCGGAGGGCCGGCGGGCCGGCGGGCGGGCGGGGCGGGAGGCGCGGGCGGCCCCGGTGTGGGAGCAGGTGCGGCGCGGGCGGCCCCGGCCTCCGGCGCGCGGAAAACGGTCCCCTTTAAAGGCCCGAGGTTAGGCTCATCTCGGGGGAGGACCTAGGGATGACATCATCGGACCTTTCCTCTCCCGGCCCGGTTCCGAGCCCCGCTGGGGGCCGCGTGAGCCGTGGTGGTGTCTGAAGTGTTAGAGCTCACCGAACCCATTGTGTTCCCCTTGATTGGCGCTCTTTAAAAGGGGGACTCTGTCTCCTCCACTCACCCGATGATGTTTGCTGTCTATGCAGGCTTTTTTTTTTAAAAAAAAAAACCCCACAAACTCTGTGTATGGTGGCCTTCATTTTACTATAATGCAGCATAAGGTGATACAATTAAATTACTAGAATATAAGTGTATTGACAGAGCTGGAACGGAACCCTGGGCCTCGTGTGTGCTAGGCAGGCGCTAGGCCACAAAATGACACCCCCCAACCCACAAAATACAGTGTTTTTTTGTCTTTTTTTTTTTTTAGAAGAAAACTCTCTACTTTAAGGTCGGATCTGTTATCTGTCACTGTAGAGAATTCAGTTGGCGTTAATCTATAAATACGGCGGTAGGATAGAGGCATCTTGCATTTGCCTCTCCTTGTCACGTGGGGTGATGTGAAGGCAAGCATTTTCTATGTCCCGTTCTATGAAATTGAAGTTAAATATGTCAGTAATGTAGTGAAAACACCCCGCACCTCTCAGTTCTGCCTCGATAGAAAACAGTGAACTCATGCGCTTATGGGGGAACGTCTGGCCTTTTTGTGTGGAAATACTTGGGGTAGTGATGGTACCCTTTGGACCAGTTTCTTGGAATGCACTGAATTGAATTGATTGCAAATTAGATGGGGTAGCTCTCCTCAGCATCATTACGACAGTCTTGCTCTTTGGATGACATCACTGGATATTTTCTCTTAACCACTGACAGTGTATTTAAGAGGAATTATCCCTTTTCCCTGGGGCCCATCCTGAACTTTGGAAGTTCAGTGGTTGGTGTTTGCTGAAGCATATATTCATTTTTGAAATGATGTATGTTGAGAAGCATCTTACTAATGTGCCATTATTTAGAATGCATTGTGTTACCTTTGAGTTGGCTAGACATTAACTGGGGACTTTAGCTTCCCTACCCTCCTGGTGACATTTGGACAGGCAGCATTTTCAGAGCAGAACCGAGTTTAGCAGGTATCCAAGATTAGAACTCAGTGCAGTTTGTTCCCTGGTGGAATGTGTGCATGTTGCTCCACCATCGAGAAGTCAGGGCGCAAGTGAGGCTCAGAGCCTCACTTAGATCGTGGGCCTTTATGGACATGCAATTAAAAATAGAAAGAAAAAAAACATTGGAATAACTACCAATACTAGTCAGCCTGCATGTCTTTGGGTTCTGTCTCCATAGATTTGGTCATGATTTGAAAATACCCCCATATTGTATCTGTATGGAAAGTAAGCATAAGTAACAAAGAGCTTAGAGTATGTGCGATCCTGTGTTTTAAGTCGCATGTAAACACTGCCATTTTGGGTAAAGGTACTAGAGCTTATGTGAACTTTATCTATGGGGCGGAATGGGGCCCAGGGATGGCAGATGTGTATCATTAATTTCTGTCTTAAGCATGGGAGTGCCACCCCTTACTCTGGAAGAGAATAATTTTTGAGTCCTATGATGTTGGCACTTGTGAAGCTGGTCTGTAAAACCTCTATTAGATCTGAAAATATTCGCCAACAACAGTTGTATTGCAGGATGGGAAAAGGTGGGAAAGAACCATTTTCTAATTTCAGTAGACAAAATATGGGGGGTGGGGTGTCAACAGTAAATACAGAATGCTTCCATTTTCCAATTCATTCTTTCCCTTTCTTCCCAATGTTGAGTAGAGATCAGTATGCTCCTAAAGGATTTATTGTTATCTGATGGGCCATCATGAGATACTCACAGTGAAAAAGTAGGGCCTTAAATCTTAATGTCCATCTACTGAGAACCATAGGGATGGTTGACAACCCTAAACTTTGGGCTGATTGCCATGCTTTTTTTTTTTTTTTAAATTTATTTATTATGTATACAACATTCCTTCCATGTATGCCTGCAGGCCAGAAGGGGCACCAGACCTCATTACAGATGGTTGTGAGCCACCATGTGGTTGCTGGGAATTGAACTCAGGACCTTTGGAAGAGCAGGCAATGCTCTTAACCACTGAGCCATCTCTCCAGCCCTGATTGCCATGCTTTTAATGATAACAATTCATTAAAATAATTGTGATGACCAGATGCTGCTTTACAACATGCGCTGCTTAGAAGTGAACTAAGTGCTACTGTCATCAGGATTGAATTTAAATTAATCCATAGTCTTTTTCATTGTTGTACCTTGAGGCCTTAAATGTTAAAGATCCAGTGAGTATCTGTTGGAGACATACAGGGAGAACTTTTGGGATTATGAAACTCACGTAAAAGATTTAGTTGGCCAGGCAGTGGTGGCGCACGCCTTTAATCCCAGCACTCGGGAGGCAGAGGCAGGCGGATCTCTGTCAGTTCGAGGCCAGCCTGGTCTAGAAAAGCTAGTTCCAGGACAGGAACCAAAAGCTACGGAGAAACCCTGTCTCAAAAAAAAAAAAAGATTTAGACAGGAATTAAAGATATTTGTTTCCTTCCCAAAATTAAATAATTTGGAAGAAAAGCAGCAATTGTATTGTGACTCTTCGTTAGTTTTGTGTAATTATAAATGTGTTTCTGTTGTGCTACTTAAAAATATATCCAGCTTTGGGGCACTGTGAAGTGTTTACTAATAAAGCATCAGTTTTTTCATGAGTGAAGATCACAACTGTGATCTTTGTTCCTTAGCTTTGCTGAGTTATAATTAGAAAATAAAAACTGTATATTGAAGATAAATAGCATGTTTTGGTTTGTTCTAAACATTATATGATTATTATAATTGAGCTAATATAAAAGTGTTGCAAATATTTATGATGTGATGTATTCTCTGATTTTCTAGTGTACAATGTGTCATTATTAACTATAGTTATTGTACTATAATTGGCTCTAGAACTCACTTGGTAACTGGAACTTTATTTTCTTAGGCAGACATCTTATACTTCTGGTGATGATCGTTGTACTTTGATTTAGTTATCATGCAGTATTTGGTTTTCTGTGTCTGGTTTACTTCACTTAGCACATGGTCTTCCAGGCTTTCCTTCTAAAGACTGGGTGTCTGTCTGTCTGTCTGTCTCTGTCTCTGTCTCTGTCTCTCTCTCTCTCTCTCTCTCTCTCTCTCTCTCTCTCTCGTGTATGTGTGTCAGTTTGCGCCTGCGCCTGTATGTATACATCCAGAATATATACATTCTCACACCTTTCTTTTCTTTAACCATTAATTAACGGATTAGCAGACTTTTGGTTCAGTTTCACATCTTAAGTTACTGTGAGTGACACAGTATGAGTTCAGAATGGTGAGATGATTTTATTTCCTTTGTTTATATTAAAAAAGTGGGCCGGGCGGTGGTGGCGCACGCCTTTAATCCCAGCACTCGGGAGGCAGAGGCAGGCGGATCTCTGTGAGTTCGAGACCAGCCTGGTCTACAGAGCTAGTTCCAGGACAGGCTCCAAAGCCACAGAGAAACCCTGTCTTGAAAAACCAAAAAAAAGTGGGATTACTAGGTTGGTTATTTGATAGTTCGGTTTCTGTTTTTTTGAGAAACCTTTAGTTGCTCCCTGGTTATCCTTTAAGTAAACAAAAAATTCCTCAATAATATATTTTTTTAATGAATGACCAAGAGCAAATGGTTGTCACCGTCACTTAACCTTCAGCAAGATGAATAAGGGAGGAACTTAGTACTTTAGAATTCTGTGCATATTTTGATTTCATCAAGGATAAAAGCAGCTTGGAAGGATACTTATCAAAAGGCTAGATATCTTCTTACCTGACCCCAGACTGGAAACATTCAGTGAATTCAGTGGAAGCACATTATTATGCAGATAGTTCTTCAGGGGAATTAAAAAGAAAGGTTTGTTATGTCTGCTGTAGCTAGGAACCAGAGAAGAGGCCTTGTAAATTTTGGCTGCTTGCTTCTATTCTCAGAAATGCCACTCTGTTCACACACAGATGCATTCTAGAGTTGAACAATGAGAAGACACCTTTCAGGTCTTGCCATTTTTTATGAAAGAATAAGATTGATAGAGAAATGTCCCTGTCAAAATATAAATAGGTGGTGAAGCAAGTTTGGTACTAATGTTTCTTTTTTTTTTTTTTTTTTTTTTTTTTTTGGTTTTTCAAGACAGGGTTTCTCTGTGGCTTTGGAGCCTGTCCTGGAACTAGCTCTTGTAGACCAGGCTGGTCTCGAACTCACAGAGATCCGCCTGCCTCTGCCTCCCGAGTGCAAGGCGTGCGCCACCACCACCCGGCTAATGTTTCTTTCTTGATTGTTTGAGCTTTTCTCTTTGTTTTTGAGATCGAGATCAGGTCCTGGCTAGGTTGGGCTGCATAGTCCAGACTGGTCTTCAGCTCTTGGCAGTCTTTTTGCTTCTACCTCTTGAGTGCTGGTATTACAGTCATGTATCACCATTTTCAGTGAGTTTAGGTGTGTGCTTGTGTGTGTGTGTGTCTCAGGAGAGAGGTTTTTCACTGTACCTAAAGCTCACTGATTTGGCTATGGCTAGCCTGGCTGGACAGTGAGGTTCAGGAATCCACCTGTCTCTCCCCCCCCCAGCTGTGGAGTTACAGATGTGTATTTCCACGTCCAGCTTCTTATGTGTGTGAGGGAGAGCCAAACCTTGGCACTCAGTTTTGCATATCAAGAGTTTACCGACTGAGCCTTGAGCCATCTTCCCAGTCTCCAGAGTCTGGGTTTTTAACTGATAATAGGAAATTGCAGTTTATCCAGCACAAGTCATAGTCAGTCACCATGCTAGATACAGTGTGGATACCAAAGGATATAGGTTTTATTCTCATAGACCTTTATTTATGGCAATATTGTTACCCTTCAGGAGAGTGGTGTCTTAAGAAGTAAAATTCCCATATTAATGCTGTAAGAAGTTTGTTTATAGCTTTCTAAAATTGCTCATTTTAGACTTCATAGCCTAGATTATGATATTTGGTTTGTTGTTAGCATAATCCATTGTTTTAAAAAAATCTGTTTTCTTGCTCGTTATTCTTAGAGATTTTGACACATTAAAGTTTATAAAAATTGCCTTAAAATGGTTTTGTTCATCTTAGATTGACTAAAGCAATCCGTGAGTTAAATCCACTGTTGTTTATGTAATACGATTGCTTTCACTGCTTGGGGAGCTAGCCCAGTTGAAAAGTGCTTGCCTTATGTGCAGTGAAGACCTAAGTGTGAGCTCCAGTGTAAAGTTCTGGGCATGGAAGTGTATCCTTGTAATACCAGTACTGGGGAGAAGGATACAGGAGGATGCCTGCATCTCCCTGGCTAGCCAGTCTTGCCAATTTGGTGAGCATCAGTCCAAAGGCAGACATTATCTCAAAGACAAGAATGATATTCCTGAGGCTGTCCTCTGGTCTCCATACACTTGCTCATAGGTGTGCATGTGCACTTGCATACTTGTAAATTTATTACTATAAAAATATAAATTGCATTTTAAATCTAACCCAGATTTTTATCTGCAAGGATTGCTATATATATATATATATATATATATACACACACACATATATATATATATATACACACACACACACACATACCCATATCTTATCTATTTCTATGTTGATATGTGACATCATAAAACTTGCATTGCAAGAAAAGTCTTAAAAATTAATTTTTCCCAATTAGCCCCATTTAAAAAATTGGTAGATTCTGCCTCATGATGTGTTTAATTATCTCCCCCTCCTCAACTCTATCCTTGCATTATAAATAGCATTACTAGTAAAAGATAATTCTATCAAGTGTCCTAGCCTATGTTCAACATGAAGATATTAGGATACCTTTTACATTTTTTGTTTATCAAAGTAGGGAATAAATAAAACTTGACATGTAGTGACTATGAGTACATGCATGTATTAAATAGGTAGATAGAGGTGATTGTATTTTGATTATGATTTTACGGGAAGGAGAAAATTCTAGGGAAAACTTAGTAATCTGTAAGTAATAAAATTTTCAGTTAATCATTTTAGTTTGTTTATTCATTTATTTTCTTTTAGGGAGAGGGGTGCAGAATCTTGACTATATAGCTCTGGTTTGGCTGGTTAGCTTAGAACTTAGTGTATAGACCAGGCTGTCTTGAAACTTGTGGTAATCTTTCTGTTTCTGTCTCCCTGAGTGCTAGAATTATAAGTATCACCATGCATCAAGTAGGAGCTAGTTTTTAAATTTTAATTTAGTTAAAATACTAATTTTTTTTATCATTTTGCACAGTGTGTGAGTGGGGATGTTAGTATATATGATGTATGTGTATGACGTGTGAACATATTGACATCAGAGGAAAGATTTGTATAGTCAATTCTCTCCTTCCATCTTTAACATGGGTTCTGGTTTTGAACTCAGATCATCAGGTTCCTGCTCAAGTGTCCTCTTGATGGCCCGAATTGGGTTTTAGAGTTGAATGAATCTCAAAATTAATTCTTCCGTAAATGTGATGTTGAGATAACTCACATGCCTCTGCTTTAGGGTCTAATAATATTTATTGAATAGTATGCTGGGAAAAACTGGGTTTGGGGATGCTTACACCTATTAACAGAGAAGAAAACTGCCAACTGTTAACTGAAAAATTGATATGCTTGAACAGCATGGGGCCCCAGGCTGACCTCCAGCTTCTAGCTTAAGTGAGAGATTTGTGAAGCCATAGATGTGAGTGATTGAAGAGCTCTGTTCTTAGAAGTTCAGTTGAAGACGCTTTTATTTGTCTTATAATTCACAGGGAGAATGATGAATCAGTGAAAGAAGAAAAATCTGATTTAAAAGAAAAGTCGACGGGAAATAAGAAGGCCAATCGATTTCATCCCTATTCAAAAGATAAGAATTCGGGTACTGGAGAAAAGAAAGGTCCAAATCGGAACCGAGTGTTTATTAGCAACATCCCCTATGACATGAAATGGCAGGCTATTAAAGACCTGATGAGAGAAAAAGGTAACGATTTCTGCAGTAACTTACTGTTGTAATCGTCATCTAAGAAGGGGAGGAGATAAGCAAACTTTTTATTCCTCTTAGCCACACAGACTCAGAAAAAAAAAGACTTTTCTTTCTTGACATGTGAATTAATCTTTTCTTTTTCTTCCACTTGGCAATTTCGTTACAAGGAAGTATGGATAAATGAAGTACTTTTCTTTTTGCCATTTTAGTGGATAGTGAAGCCAGCATCTGCATGCCACCAAGAATTTTGTTAAAGTGATTGCTTTGTCTAGTTGAAGTTTTTATAGATTTTAAAGGACTGTTGCATTAGTTAAGCAATGCATCTCGCTTGTTAATGTATGTATAATAAGGTTGATTCTTTTTTTCCCCCAAAGATGTTTTTGGTGGAGTCTGGAATCTGGCTGTGGAATTCATTTTGCTTGCATTGTCACGACTGCCATGATGCTGTCTTTGCAGTTCTGTACTAAATTTGTGTTACTGCTGCTGCAGTTTTGTTTTCAGGATGACCTGAAAACCTTCATCTTATGCACATGCTTGGTTTTGGGGGAAAATAATTTCAATACTTGATCTTGTAAAAGTTAGTTCTGTTATCTCTTGAAAAATTGAGGTTCAACAGTCCTGCAAACTATGTACTTGGCTTTGAGGGTGATCTTCTCTAATAATTTTTTTAATTGCATTGGTGTATCTGTTGTAAGGTGACAACTATTTGACTGGTTTTATTCACTGACTTTATTTAGAAGTGTGTGGCTTGCTGTGAAGCATGACTTGTAAATTTAGTTTACTGATGGCAAACATGATTGAAGACATTCAGGTAGGAAGTCACCTTAAAACAGCTGTTGTGTGTAGGCTGACCAAAGCTATTTGAAAAGTGCTAATGTTGTTAATATGACAGGCTGAGGGGTCATTTGTATGTATATGTGCATTTGTTCACCAACCACATCATGCTGGCCAAATATGATCTGCTGTATGAATTGGGTTAATACGGTTGTTAGCTTTTTTAGAGAATGTGGATGATGTAATTTCTGAAAATTAGTTAAATTTCTATAGCTATTGATAGGAGGTACGTTGATCTGGTCCTGATTGCTGGTGAATAATAGGTGCTTTTCTGTAGAGTTGTGCACAGGTGTGCAGTAAAGCAAGATACTGGTGTTTAAATGTATTGTTTCTTGGTATCTTCCTTTTGTATGTCTTATGTAGTTGGTGAGGTTACATACGTGGAGCTCTTTAAGGATGCGGAAGGAAAATCAAGGGTAAGTGCTATGGGCCACAATCTGCTCGAGGTTTAAAAGTTCCTCAGCAGTTTACTTTTGTATAATACTCTATCAGACTTTTGGAAACTTAAGTTTCATTTTGTTTTACTTTAAGATTTGAGGTTTTTATACTAGCAAGTCTTGACATGCCAACCAAACCAGCTTCCTGAAAGGGATGATGGGTTTTGCAAATATTCATAAAGGGCATTCATTTTCCTAATGCTTTAAGGTATGCTTTTCTTAGCTAATAAAACTTTAATATAGTTATTTTTGTTGTATTTTGATGTCTTCAGGGATATTTTACAAGTCACTGAATTGATAATATTTCCAAGAGTTTCATGAGAGGCCTGTGGCTTAAAGGTGTTAATTTCGAATATAATTTTGAAACTTTTTTGAAAAGCTTAATTTGGTAGCCTTCAGGACCATACAAGAGGCAGTGCTCTGACCAATTGTTAGGATGATGTCTATGATTAAGTTGACCTAGAAGGCTGATGATAGATTTTGACTTAGCAGCATGTGCATACGGAAGAATATAATGGAAAACTCTTCTAGCGTCTCATCATATTCATAAAATGATTGGGTACATGAGAGATACAAACTTTGTCATCACATTCAAATGGCACTTTGAATAGTAATCACAGGAATTGTTTTTAAAGAATGATTTTGTACATTCCCTTAGCATGGGTAATTTGTTTTACATGCTTCCAACTAGATGCTCCTCAATTGTGTGCAGCCAGTTTTAATCTAATAGATAACTTTATTTAACATAAAATTCATGGGGGCTGGAGAGATGGCTCATCATTTAAGAGTACTGGCTGCTCTTCCAGGGGACCTGGGCTCAATTTCTAATAGCACATGGCAGCTCACAACCATCTGAAACTCAAGTTCCAGGGTATTTGACATCCTCATCCAGCCTCTCTTGGCACTAGACCCATATATTATGTATAGCCCTACATGCAGGCAAAACATCCATACACATAAAATAATAATTTTTTTAAAAATTCATGTTGATTTGCTAATTTAATTAGATTTCAATACATATTGTATGCATTGCATCTTTTTGAAATACTCGTGTAAGAACATTGTATACTGGAACCTTCAGTTTCTTCCTTTATTTACTGTTGATTAAATTTGTACAGTGGTACTAGTCTTAATTTTAAGCAGAGTCACTTGAAAATAGAAGTGTACTCCAAGCTTGTAATGTATTAGATGGATTTAAAAATTTGTAGAAAATGCATGGTCACTTGCCTATTACTTTCTGGAGGTGAAAAAAAAAAGAAAAGAAAACATGTTCTTGATTACGTGTGATGACTTAAATATTAGAGTCTTCCAATAACTTCAATTACTGACCTAAAATGTTTTTTTCTTTTGCATATATTGACAATCTACTGGATATAGGGTTGTGGGTAAGATTTTTTTTTAAAGTATCTTAAGTCAAATTAATCTTATGATTAGAATAAGAAATCTTTTTACATAAGCATTTCTTATATATTTTTCCCTATTAAGTGTGGTTGAATTCAAAGATGAAGAATTTGTAAAGAAAGCACTAGAAACTATGAACAAATATGACCTTAGTGGAAGACCTCTGAATATTAAAGAGGTGAGTTATTTTTTTGTATTTGGAATTTAAATATTACATGGACATGCTTCCTTTCACTTTTCATTTTTTTTCTCATTTAGTTCTGGCAACTTGTCTTTTAAGGATAGAATCTTATTAAAGAGTTGTAGCTAGTGATAATTTCTCTTATAGATGATTTGCTAGTACTCCTAATAAGAGTTATTCTTTATATTTAATTAATTTTGTGTCACAGCTAAATAGATGCCCCCAATTAAGAAAATAATCAGGACCCATAAATTTAAAGATGATAAACTTAAGATGAAGACTTTATTTTCTATAAACATTTTTAGTTTTAGACTATTGTTTAATTTGAAAATTCAATAGGTATTATAATTGATTACTGGTTGCTTGATAATACACTAGCTTGTGAATTTGAATAAGATTGGTGTTCATCTTTAATCAAATTAATTTAGATTCTATAAGATTAGCATATAGAGTCTAGGATTTAGAATAATCTATAATGGGAATTTTGTTGTAGTAGTATGAATGGATTGAAAAATGACCAGAAGGTACTTTACATATACCACTTATAGGAGTCATTGATCTTGGTAATAATTAGCTTGAATAACCCTCAATTTCATGAATTTTTTTATTTTATGTTGTTAATTTTACCATAATAGTTTGAACATAGATGCATTTGCATACATATCCTTACTAAGTCTGTATTGAAAGAAATAGGCAGCCCCGCGATGGGGTGCACACCTTTAATCCTAGATCTTTGTGAGTTTGAGGCTAGCCTGATCTACAGAGTGAGTTTCAGGACAGCCAGGGCTACATAGAGATATCCTGTCTTGAAAAACTGAAAGAAAACAGAAAGAAGGAAGGAAAGAAAGAGGTAATGTTATTTTGAGTATTTGAAATGTTGTGCTAATACTGATTCTGTTCGTTCGTTGACTGGCATTCAACAGGAGAATAGTGATTTTGAGTTCCAGCTTATCCTTTTCTTTTCTTGCCAGGTGACAGGGTATATGACCGCTCTTCTCTAGTCTCTAGAACTTATACCACCACCAATAATACCTATGGGAATTGTATGAAGTGTGATAAGTAGGTTGTAACTCATTCTCTGTCACTAGAACAGCCAGATGACCCAGGCAGAGCAATTCACTTAACCTTTGTTAAGTTTCCTTGTCACTGAGATAGGAGAAATATTAGAAATTCTCTGGAAGTGTTGTAAAGACTCAAAGTGTTAACTAGTGTTTTCTAATTACTATACTCGTGATATTATATAAAGCTGTTAGCACAGTGCTTAAAATAGTCTTAACTATATTGTAAATGTAAACTGTAAAAATTATTCCTGTTAGTGATTGTTGATATCTTGTTCTTTAGTGTGATGATAGTTTGAATGGCTTGATACCAAAATATTCGTGTGTCCTCTATTCTTTACTGGAATTAACTTCCAAATTCCTTGAATCCTGTTTGATCCTGGGATTATGATTATCCAAAAAAAAACAAAAACAAAAACAAAAAACAACTGACAGAGAGCTGAGATTTGGTAGGGAGTGTTTTAAGCTTTGTGCTTCGACTAGTCATTTATTTGCTGCTTTTATGAATAAGCCAGGGCTAAGGTTTTAGAAATGTGCTGGCATCCTAAATAATTTGTCACAATTTATAATCCTCTAATAATTTAATGATCATAATTTGCTATTTTATGGACCTGCTTATCTTTAAAGGAAACGAGTATTATTAAGACTCCATAGAGACACTATAGACATTAAGCATACTGTGTTTATAGTATCTTTCTATTTTTAGTTGACAAAATTGACTGAGTGTTAAAGGCTTAGGTCATGTGATTGTTGCAGCATATTGTAGAGCCCAGATCTGTTGTGGAAACCCTAGAATGAATTTGTAGGATACCTCTATTTTTAACTATTTTAGAAGGTTATAACAAAAGGTCAAGTTTAACTTTACTAAGTAATGAAGGGTTTATTTACCTCTTCAGCTAATGTTCAGTAAAGGTAGTCATTTTCCTGGGAATACCTGATTTACAAACTAGTGACTGATAAAACTGCTGAGGACTGCTTACATGGTTATCTAATGAAGGGGTGTTTGCAGCGTTCTTTAGCAGGTCTTTAGAATTCTATCCAGTTGCATGAAGATCAGTAGGAGTTGTTCATGTATTATTAGTAGATCCACTAATAGCATTAACAGTTAATGATTGGCAGGCTGGACAGCAAGGAGGAAAGAGGAATAAAAACTAAGTAAGATCATAATGCGATTTGTTTATGTGTGTGTAATGTATATATAGTGCTTACTTACATGTGACAAAACAAATGTACGACTGTTAATACAAACAATCTATGTGCTTTAATAGTTGAAGGAGCTTGCTCTCTTTTTAAATCCTCCTGTGTAGGTAACCATTATTCTCAATTTTTTTTTGGTACACGTTTTTCACTTTTTAAACCTGAAACATTTATGGCTGTCTTAATTTCTTTTCTGTCACTGTAACAAAATACTCGACTAAAATCAACTTAGGAGAATTTATTTTGGCTTTCACTTTGAAGTGTGGTCCATCATTGTGGGGAGTTGAAGGCAGCAGGAGCCTGCAACAGCCGAGTTCATAGTCAGGAAGCAGATATATGAATGCATGCTCTGCTCACTTTCTTTATTCCATGCGTTTCAGGAACCAGTACAGGGAATGGTCCTGCTCACAATTAAAAGCAGTTATTATTAGTCTAATCCAGTTTGTTCCCCACAAGCATGCCCAGAAATCATTCCTCGGGTGATCCTAGATCCTGTCAAGTGACAGAGTGAGCAGTAACAATCCCAACTATTTATTAACTGAAAGTTTTAGAGCATTCTTGGGTCAACAGTTTCTTTACTTTTGTATTCCTTTTAATTTCTTCATTATGAAGAAACACATTAGAGTCTAGCATACTTTTATTCTTCCGTTCATTCTTTTTCCTTCTTTTGTTCTTCCAACTATGCTGGAGAATTTCTTAAAGTTATCCTTCCTTATTTTATTTCACTTTTTTTTATCAGTATTTACAGACTGAACACAGCAGGAAAGATTTTGATAGAATATTTTTATTCTTTGAGAATCTCACTTAATGTATTTTGATCACTTTTACTCCCTTCTCCCCCAACTCCTAGATCCACTCCTACCTCCTTGCTCTCCCAGCTTTCTTTGTGTCCCTCCCAAATAATTTTTAAAACCTGAGTCTGATTTGTGCTAACCATATTCTCCTGTGAGTGTTTGGTGGTGGGGAGTCATCCACTGTTGCATGACTGGCCTGCCAGGGATTAGACCCTTTAAGAAAATTGAGTCTCTTCCCCAGAAGCTGACAGCTGCTGCTGATAGATCCCTCCTGGTAGGAGCTCTGAGTCCGTTATCCTTCCATGTTAGAATGTTGGCTGGACTGATCTTATACAGGCAAGCACAAGTGCTGTGAGTTCATGAATGAGAAAGTAGAATTTTTGGCATAATAATTTACATGCAAATGATAGCCCTCTCATTTTATATAGTCTTAATGTGAGTTTTGTTGTTGGCCTTCTACTTAGTGGAATGAGTGGGTGAAATATATTTGTATTTGCCTTTTGTTTTAATAAAAGATATTTCTTCTAAAAGTGAATGAACTAAAAATATTCGCTATAATTCCTTACTTGGATACTTGGCCTTCTGTTATTCCTCCTCTTTTCCTGTCACAGGTCCTTTTCATTGTTGAGGAAGCTATTATAAAATGGATTATTGTGTTTTGTTCAGGAGTGATGTTAACCGGTGATAGTAAACCTTCCTTTATCTCTGTATTCCTTAGTTTACAGTAGTCTGTTCTGCTAGGTAGAGGCTGTGAATTAGTCTGAATCTGACATTTTGACTATCTAGTGGTGAGAGTTCACTTTTGCTGTATTGTGTAAAGAGACACAGAGGCACAGAAAGTGTTTTGCTACTCTTTGAGTTAAGGGTATATATATATGCAGCACACTTCTGCATCAGTATAAGAACAAAACAAAACGAAACTAATTAACTAATTTCAGGTTTCTATGTGGCCTCAGTGACTGGAAAAAAGTACTTAAAACTCCCAGCTTTTGAGTCTGAAATCTTTTGTCCTTAGGTTTTTTTATGGGACTCACTTCCTGGGGGCGGGGGCGGGGAGAACCCAATAAACAAAACCTTAGTCCTCAAAGATGTCAGTACTTTGATCCAACAACTTTAGCTGTTGTTGAGTTTAAACCACTTGAATTATATATATTCACTGATGTATTTGCTAGCAGTTAACATTTAGTGTGCATTGTAGGATCCCGATGGAGAAAATGCTCGCCGGGCACTGCAACGAACAGGAACATCATTTCAAGGATCACATACCTCTGATGTGGGGTCTGGGTTGGTGAATTTGCCACCTTCCATTCTCAATAATCCGAACATTCCTCCTGAGGTTATCAGCAATTTGCAGGCTGGTAGACTTGGTTCCACAATTTTTGTTGCTAATGTAAGTTTAAGCTTTTGTTGTTCTGATACTGTATTGTATGCTGATAGGTTTGTAGGTCATTCTGTTTATTTTTAGCTTAAGTAAGTAAATACATAACTATTCTAAACGCAAACGTAAATTATGAAGTAGTCTGAGGTTAGACTTTAAATGCTAAGCGGTTGCTTAACATTTTAAGACAGAACTGTGGCATTCTTAGATATTTAACTTTAAGTCAGTTATATGTGTTTTATTCATCTTCATAGTTTAATTTTGTTCTTGTAGTCTTGGTGTTTTAAGTGCCTATTGTGGTTGGTTTGCCATTTGTTTTATGCTCTTGAAAGTTAGTGAAATGGACAATGTTTTCCAAACACAAATTTTCCTTAGTCAAAATAGATGCCAAGTTTCATGTGTACACAACAGGATAGAGGAATTTAAAGATTTGGGGAATTTCAATGAAGGTAGATATAGGTGAACTGATTTTTAAGCAAGACCTTTTTTATTTTATATTATTGAGCAAGAATTAGTTTATAGTTTTATAAGTTTGGAAAATATAATTTTGTTTGTGTGTAACTTTATACAATTTTATGTTAAGCTTGACTTCAAAGTTGGTTGGAAGAAGCTAAAAGAAGTGTTCAGCATAGCTGGAACTGTAAAGCGGGCAGATATTAAAGAAGACAAGGATGGCAAGAGCAGAGGCATGGGCACTGTCACTTTTGAGCAAGCAATTGAAGCAGTTCAAGCAATTTGTATCCTGATCTGTATTTTAGCATTAAATGAAGTTGATGAGACTTAATACCTTTGCATGTTTCTTGTTCATGTTCTGTAATGTTGCATCGTTTAGAAATTAGGCTTTTGTCTGCAGTTCTAGGTCTTGTTCCTAGTTAGGTACTAGAGTCCCTCTTCAAACTTGAACTAGTCATGCTGTCGAGGGCTGTATGATCTTGTTTTCTGCTCTTCCTTCCTGCTGCAGCATGGGTGTGTGCATACTTTGACACTCCATTGTATGTCAGTGCAGTGGCTTTTGATGAAACCTAGTCAGTCTTGGTGAATTAAGGTGTAATTCAGAGGAAGAGACTAGTATGAGTAAAGTCTAATGATAAAATAGTAGAGAGTTTCAGACTCTTTAGATATGAGGATTTTTCTGCAAGTATAATTTTGCTGTCATCTTAACTGGCTTTCCTTGACTGACTCAACAGCCATGTTTAATGGGCAGTTTTTATTTGATAGACCTATGCATGTGAAAATGGTGAGTTTCTCCTTCTCATCTCGGCCTTCATTGCTTCAGACGTGTTCCTAGCACAGCAGCTCTTAGGAGCTGTTTTTTAACTATAATAATTTTTCTTTTGTAATTAGGATGACAAATCTGTCCCTCACGAAGACTACCGTTCACATGATAGTAAGACATCACAGTTACCACGTAAGTAGAAACTTGTTAGAAAACAGCCGGAGTTTTTTGTTTGTGTCTTTGTTTGTTTTAAATTAAGTACAAAGCAGAAGTTTGTTTTTATGCCCAGATTGAAGTCGCTCTCACACTCCTTTGAGATTAGTTTAGAATTTTGCGCAGTTTGCTGCTTCTGATTAGGTAAAGAGTAAAAAGATAAATATGAGATTTATTAATGAATTTTTAAATTTTTTATTTGTTTGCTTTTGACCACCTAGTTAATAAGTACTAATGTATTTGGTGAGTTCATATACAAGAAATGGAAAGAAAAACCCTATAGTTTTACCATAAGATATCCACCATTTTTAACAGTTTTTAACATATATTCTTGCTATCTTATGTGTATGTATGTATATGCATTTAAGTAGCTTCAGACTATTATATCAGTTATTTAGAAGTTGGGCTGAACAATAAATTATAACCATTTTTCCATGTTGAAAATTCGTCCCAGATATTTTTATTGGTATTCTATGATCATTTTGCTGTTCTGTGTTTTACATGCTTTAACCTTTATTTCTCTAATAATCAATTGAGTATGATGCAATCTTATGAATATACTTTGCATTTAAAGAGAGTGAACTTTTATTGGACTTTAATTCCCCTCATGAACATTTAAGACTATTTACTTAACCTGTTGTCCTACTTTGTACTCAGCCAGATTTTTAACCTGTCTTTAAGAGAATAGTGCAACAACCAATCTTATTATATGTTGGATCTCTCATGCAATCAGCTTTTACAACTTAATCTACCTTTAATCTTAAATTTTGTATTCTTTCATGTCCTTAATCCAGAATAGTGTGTCTGTAGACACTGGTAATCGTTTCTGAAAGTAGCCAACAGGTTGAAATCACCCTTAAAACAAATATCCACCATAAATGTTGGAGCAACATAGAATATTGTTTGATAATAAATGTTTGCAGTGTTGTTTACTATTCTGGGTCAGTTAAGTCTCTTTCCTTGTACAAGTTCTGTTAAAGATTTCTGAAGAACCTTTTATCCTCATTCCATACTTTTTGTGTTGGTTGATGAATACAGGGCAAAAATCTGTGTTGAAGAAAGGCAGACATAGGGATAATCAGACATCAGAACAGTATTCAGACAGACACAGACTGTAGATAGTCTAGTAACTACAAACTACAGACAGGTGGAAGATACAGAGACAAGTGGAGAATTCAAATTTGGTCTCACTGTTGGTCAGATTAATTCAAGAGAAAGTCTGTGTTTTCATTCCTTAATGTGACATTGATACATTTTCTTATCTCCGAGATTATCTTAAATATATTAGCCAGCACAACAGTGAATTACACTTTTTTTATATAAAACTGTTATTTTTCATATTTTCTTTAGATGTCCTTAGCCATACCCTGCAGCACAGGCCTATGATCTTTAGGAGGCTATGGCAGGAGAATCTGAAGTCTGCCTCATCTGTAGAGTTAGTTCCAAGCCAGCCTGAACAACTTAGTGTGACCTGGAGCTGGACTCAGTGTAGAGCTAGCACTTCAAAGTGTCTGTCGGGATAGTGCTGGTATACGTCAATGGTAGAGCACTTGATTAGCGTGCATGGGGTCCCGAGTTCAATCCCAGTAGTGAAAACAAATCCTGGAGTAGATTTAGATCTACAGATTCTCAAGACATGCCCACTGATTGCTATATTCTAAAGCATTATAAAAGAGCAGTGTAAGCACTCTGTAGTCGCTATGGCTCTTGCAACATTACTGGACGTTGCTGTTTTTCTTCATGTTCTTTTATTATTATTATTATTATTAAAGCTTTTAACAATATTTTAAATATGCAGTCAGAAGTAAAATTATTTTTGTAACTCTTGTATGGCATACATTTACTAGATTTTTCTAATTAAATAAAATTTTATCAATAAACTTGAAATGCCCCAACTCCACATCCACTTCTCAATGTCTTCCTCTTAATGAGAGGACAACTCATGAATATGTTTATTATATAAATTTTAGTAATGTGAGTGCATATTTGTACATCCATAAACATAAAAATAGCTTCCCTGACTTTAAGATTTAGTGTAACATCATATGTTATTTCACGGTTCACTGTTTTGTGTTTTGTTCTTGATTCTGTTTTATTAATAAAGCTGATATCTTCATTTTAATGCATGATACTGCTTTTATACATTTTTCTGCTTTTCAGATAGATTTACATTTTAAAGTATTAGAAGTAATACTAAATTAAAATATTCTTTTTCTTTAAGAATTACCTATTTTTTAATATTTGCTAAAAATTGTGTAAAACTGGCCTTTACATATGTTTGGGGGCGACTTATTTACTGTTAATTTTTTTTTTTTTTTTTTTTGCTTTTTCGAGACAGGGTTTCTCTGTGGTTTTGGAGCCTGTCCTGGAACTAGCTCTTGTAGACCAGGCTGGTCTCGAACTCACAGAGATCCACCTGCCTCTGCCTCCCAAGTGCTGGGATTAAAGGCGTGCGCCACCACCGCCCGGCTACTGTTAATATTTTTTATTGCTGCTTGATATCTTCTATTTCTCTAAGGGTTTCTCCCACTTTTGTCTATCTTCAACATTAAAGTGTTTACTGTTTTAAACATGGATTTTGTGTATGTGCTTGCTGTGGCACATGTGGGGAAGTCAGAGGACAGCCCTTGGTAATCAGGTCTCTTCTAGTTTATGGGTTTCAGAGATTGAATTTAGGGTGTCAGGATTAGCAGCAAGCACCTTTACCCACTGATACTTGGTGTTAAACTTTATTAGTATAGCACTATCTTAAATTTTCTCTCTATTCATAGTTCTCTTTGCTCTTGATGAAGATGTTATTTTAATTATGTGTATATAGCAGTACGTAGGTTTGTGCATATTATTTTAGTGCTTGCAGAGGCCAGAAGAGGATGTTGGATCCCCTGGTGCTGGAGGTGCAGGTGGTTGTGAGTGGTACAGTGTGGGTGCTGGGACCCAAACTTGGGTCTTCTGTAAAAGCACTACGTGCTCTTTATGGCTGAGCTGTCTCTCTTGCCCAATATTGTTTTTCCATTTACTGGCTCATTATTAGAAATTGCCAGTTCATTAGTGTTTGTGAAGAATGAGCTTTGTTTCCAGTATATTTAATTTCTTTATTATTTCTTCCCTTCCTTTTTTTAGGTTTAGTCTAATTTTTGCCCTGACTCTTAAGTTGATTACTTATTTCACTAATTTTCATTCTCTCTTTTCTAACATAAGCAATTAGGATTATAAATCTAACTACTGTACCTTGGTCCTTCTATGGATTAATTTTTATTGTAGTTTAGTGTTTAAAAATTACTACTACAATATTCTTGCATCTTGTATATTTTAAAATATAAAATTTGAATTTCCAAATGCATGAGTTCTTTATTTTGTACTAGTTTCTAACTTAGGTTCAATACGGTAATATAACATAGTCCATATAATTGCGATTCTGTGAAACAATTAAATTTTACTGTAGGTGGTATACCATAGGCCCCTTTTTATGTCTTCTATGTTTACTAAGTCAGGCTTGTTAATCATTTAAATTGTTTTCTGTCCTTTCTCATAATTTTACCTTTTTGGGTTATCAGTTACTGAGAAGTGTTTAATGGTAAATTTCTTAGTACATTGATAGATGTACCATTTTTTTTCTTGTTGAAAATATTTTGAAGGTCAATTATCAAGTGCATCCAAGATTAGAATTGATGAATAGAGATTGGAATTGATAAATAATGAAAAATTCTTGGTGAATAAAGTAATTTATTATGAGGTAATTTTATAATTACTTTGTCCTTGTATAATATTCAATATAATAGTTGTGTGTTGTTTCTTCATTTTATTTTATATTACTGTTTTTGATGTATATGTATGTAAATGTTATAGGTATAATTATATTTTTGAGTCTTTATGTGATGTTGGATTCAGTTTCCTCACATTGGTCATTTTGTTGAATTTGCATTTTCTTATTTTGTGTTTCACTTTTGGTACTTAATAAATACTTGTCTTTCTCTGCTTTTGTTATGTATGTATAAATCTTGAAGTTAGCGTTCATGTCCTCTTACTTTAATTCTAATGGACCGCATGCTGTTATCATTCAGGGTTTTCATTCTGTTACTTTTTCAGATCTCATAAAGTAGATGTTATTTTTATTTTTTCTATTATCATTTCTCTACCCTTAGGCCTGGTATTGCTCACTTTCTTTTGGAGCATCTATTAAGCTTTTAATTTTGTCAGTGAGGAGTTACTATAGGTAAAGTCTCCCAGTGTTGACTGCTCTGTAAATGTTTCTGAAATAGTTTGACTTGTTAGAGGGTTTAAGGTCAAGTTTCTGTGTCTTAGCACTTTGAAAATAGTTTATTCTGGTTTCCATTGTTGAGAATTCATAGTTCAGATAAACTCTTTGTTAAATTGCCCCTCCCCCCTTTTATTGGTCTGTTTTTCATGGAGCTATTTTAAAGTCGTCGTCTCTGATAGACAGCTTCTCTGCAGTGTGAGTGTGACTTGCTGTTTATCGAGATTTTACAATGATTGAAGATTTAAAAGATAAATTCTGGAAAAAATGACCAACCACGTGTCGTTGAACACTGCCCTTTCTCCCTTTGTGAGGCAGCCTTCTTCCCTCCCAGTTACCTGGTCAGCGTCACTATACCTCCATCAGTTAGTTACCTGGTCAGCGTCACTATACCTCCATCAGTTAGTTACCTGGTCAGCGTCACTATACCTCCATCAGTTAGTTACCTGGTCAGCGTCACTGTACCTCCATCAGTTAGTTACCTGGTCAGCGTCACTATACCTCCATCAGTTAGTTACCTGGTCAGCGTCACTATACCTCCATCAGTTAGTTACCTGGTCAGCGTCACTATACCTCCATCAGTTAGTTACCTGGTCAGCGTCACTATACCTCCATCAGTTAGTTACCTGGTCAGCGTCACTATACCTCCATCAGCAGTAAATTGTAGTGCTCAAGCCCTGCCCAGATCTCAGCCTGGTGATTGCTGAAGGAGCACATGCACCCCACCCCAGCGGAGTGACTAATGGTTGCTGAGGAAGAGAAAATTGGTTTCCTTCAGGAATGCAGCCCCTCAGAGAATTCCCAGTCTCCAGTGGATGTCCTTACACCCACGCCCATAGATATGAAGTAAACAGTGGGGTTAACAACAACAAAAGATGTGATGTTGGGAGGGAAAAGTTATGGGGGAGTTGAAAGGCGAGTGGGGTAGTGATTTGATCAAAGCATGTTTATGAAATTCTCAATAAATGAAAAAATCTGTCCTATTATGTGTACTTTACATTTTTAAGCAATTTGTATTTTCTTTTCTCTTGAGATATGAGGTGATGAGCTTTTCTTGGTTTTTCGAGTCAGGGTTTCTCCCTGTCCTGGAAATAGCTCTTGTAGACCAGGCTGGCTTTGAATTCCCAAGTGCTGGGATTAAAGGCGTGTGCCACCACCGCCTAGCGAGGGGATGAACTTTAAATAGGTGATGATTTTTAAACTTTGTTCTGTTTCTTCCTTCCTTCCTTCCTTCCTTCCTTCCTTCCTTCCTTCCTTCCTTCCTTCCTTCCTTCCTTCCTTCCTTCCTTCATCTGTTTCACTCAAATTTTATTACAAATTTGCAAGTGGGAAGTTTCTCATTTCACATAACTCTCATATTAAGATTTTTTTCTTTGCTTTTTTATAACTCTTTGAGTTAATGTAATTACTGAGCCGTCAGAAGCGACAAAATGGTGTGAGCCTGACTGTGCTGTTAGGCGTAGGAACACATTTACTTCATATTGACCTGTGCAGTTTAAAATATGTGTCTGTATCTTTCTCATCCTCAAGCCCTAATTGCTACATTAGTGAGAATTTGAAAAAAAGACTCAGGTTAATTAAATAGCCATCAAGAATTTAGTTTTGCTATCTTTAAGCTGCCGTCAATCAACTTAATCCTCCCTCTATTCATAGCCAGAATTCAAAGTGGGTTTTATTGAGTCATTTTCATATATCTCTTGTCTCCCTTTGTTGTCTCTCACTCCTCCTTGGCCTCTCACTGGACCTCTTCCTCCCCAGATAGTCTCTTTCGTGCCACACCTGTGTGTTGTGTGTATGGAGAATTAAATTTGTACTAGACATATGAGAAAAGACCTGCAGTGTTTTATCTTTCACTCCCATTACTTCTTTTACTCCTCCTTCATAGCCCTCTTCTACTTCATATCACATGTTTATGTTTAAAATCTTCAGGAAAGAAAAGTGTATTTATTCGAGTCTAGTTATTTCCTTTAACATTCTAATGTCCAGTTCTGTTATCCTGAAAATAATTTCATTCTTCTCTGTGGATGAGTAAAACTTCATTGTGTGTATGTGCCATGCTTTTCATTTCAGCAAAAATCTCCATACTTTGTCTATAGTGGTACCGTTTTTACCTTGGACAGCACTTTAATAGAGTTTTAAGCATAAGGAGAAGCAAGTTTTCATTCTGGTTACAGATCTCTATCCCTTAAAAAAAAAATTAGCCTTTTTTTTTTCTAAATGAGTCAATGCAGTGTAGCTGATACACTTAGTGACTAGTCATATCTGCTTCCTTTTGTGTTAGTGACCAGCAGCATTACAAAAATCCCAACTTCCATAATCATTGTCTCAAGGGAATAACACATGCTGGACTCTGGGAATGCATGAATGGTTATTGCTGCCTCAGTGCACAGAAAGTTGAATCCACGTACACATCTTGAAAAATAGGAAATAGCTTTATAACCTCTTTCTTAGCTGATGTGTCCTTTTGTCTATACTCTGTCCCCCTTTGTCACCTAATATTACCTTTTAATAATAGGAAATTATTTAATGATAACATTATTAAGTATTTAATAATAGTTAAATATTCACTATATAATAATATTTAACTTATTAAATATTAAATATTTGATATTCTGCAGTTTTGACTTGACCCCGCTTACCCTGTCTACTTTGATTATGTTCACAGTATGGGCTGGGGTCTGCTGATGAGGGAGAAACATGAAGGGCTTGTTGTTCTGAGTTGGCTCACCACATTTAATATTAGACTTTACAGGGTCACCAGGTTTTTTCTTTCTCCAGATTTCATTTTTCTTTACAGCCAAATAAATCTCCATTGTGTATATTAGCATGTTTTTTATTATCTCTCTTTTGGTGGATATTTAGGCCAGTTCCTTTTTCTATGTTTATTTTCTTTCTTCCCATGGTAAATAGAGCAGTAATAAACATGGATGTGCAAGGATTTGAAGTTCTTTGGATATATGCCCAGTAGTAGTTATAGCTCCGGTTTTCTAAAGTTGGTTTTCAGTATCTTTATTTACTTAAAGAGTATCAGTACAAAACAAAAAACTTGAATTTAAATATAAGACATAAAATCTAAATTTAATCACATAGGTAAATGGCAGTGTCAGGCAACTTAAGGTCTCAAGAATTTCTTATATTTGCTTCATAGATATGAGAACATTTATTTTGTAAGTATAAATAAATGTTCATGATAAAGCTAGGCAATTAATATTGGTTTTTTTTCAATGTTATGGGTTTCTAAAAGATGTTTTATGTATATGGGCATTTTTCTCCATCAGCTGTGTACTTATCTGTGGAGGCCAGAAGAGGGCATCTGACCCTCGAACTGGAGTTATATGTGCTTGTGATCTGCTATGTGGGTGCTGAGAACTGAACCCAGGTCCTCTGCAAGAGTAACAAGTGCTCTTAATCACTGAGCCTGCTCTCTAGACCCTCATTATTAGGAACTTTAAAAGTGGATTTAGTGTTGGTTGTTTGAGACGGGTCTTGTTAATGTATCTCTGGCCAGCCCTGAACTCACAGTTGTCTTGTGTCTCTACCTTTGAGAGTGCTGACTAGAGGCTGTCTCCACTGCACGAGCTCAGTCTTAGGTCTTCAGTCATTGCCAACTTTTTCATTTGTACTATTTTGAAAGTAATACTGTTTTATTGGTTCTAAAATCTGGGCGAGATGCTCATTTTCTGGTGTGAAATGCCTGACAAATCTCTCTTCATCCCAGAGAGGGTACCAGCAATAGACAAATTTACCCAAAGACTTCACCCAAGTCTTATTTGGTAAATTGGTGAATTTAATTGTGGTTATTTACAGAAGCACAGAAGGAAGAGGAACTTGCCAGCAAGAAATTGTCATGTGTGTTATCCTCCCTTCCATTTCCCAAGCCAGTGGGTAACTTTTGTGGGGTATAAATGCCGTTTTGTGTGGTCTCTTCCTTACACAAAAGAGTATTAGTAATTTTGAAGCGTCTGCAGTAATCACAGTTGCTTTGACCTTAGGGTGCCGATGGCCCCGTCGTCCTGAAGAAGAGCACAACAATGGGGCACGAAGCAGTGTATTTCACATTTTCCTGGGGTGCGTGTGTGTGTGTTTCAGGGGTTAGAAATGAATAAGTGTGGAAGTAAGGCCAGAAAACAGCCTCCGGTATTTTTTTCTTTAAGCAATGTCTACTATGTCTCTACCTAGAACTTGCCAAGTAAGTTAGACTAGCTGGCCAGCGAGTCCTAGCAGTCTGTTATCTTACTAGCACCGAGAACACATGTCTAATACCATTCCTGGCTTTAAAAATGTGTGCATTCTGGGTATTTAAGTCAGGTTTTCGTGTTTGCAAGGCAAGCCCTTTACTTACAGAGCCATTTCCTCAGCCCAGCTCTTGCGAGTTTGTTAGGCCTCTCCCAGTACCTTAAAGTGGAACATAAGCTGTCCTTGCTTCATAAAATTCTGTTCATTTATAAATGATGTTACAGTCTTTTTATATGGTGTTTTGTAAATGAACACAAGAACCCCTGCTATTTGTATGTAACCTTTTAGGGTAAAGGTTAGTAACAGTTTTGTATGAGTCTCAGTAATGTTGGTGTTTGTGATTTAGGCGGTCTTGGAGGCATTGGAATGGGACTTGGTCCAGGTGGACAACCTATTAGTGCCAGCCAGTTGAACATAAGTGGTGTCATGGGAAATTTGGGTCCAAGTGGTAAGTTTTTTCCTAAAACATTTCTGATTTATTTGCTATTTAATAAAGCTTATATGTATTAGTTCCATTTTTCTAGAGAACTCTGTTTTAGAGATGTGGAGGATGTCAGTTGAGTTTGAAAAAGGAGATGAAGAAACCTTGAAAGCAGCTGACAGGAAAAAAGGGAGGATGCAGGTGGGGACTGCCTCTGGGGCCAGGCGTGGGAAAGCTAGCCCTGGAGCGCCAGGCATATTGAAGTGCTTTAAGGGAGATGAATTCTTAGCTTACTACTCTGCACATCGTGGAATACAGGGTTTGTGGGATAGGTAGCACCGTGCCATAGCACAGGCTGTTTGAATTGATTACATTTGGAAGGGAGCTTTGAAGTAGCTATTTGCCTGCTCCTTGGACCCAATTATCTTTAGAGATTGGTTTTCCGACTTTTAATTTTAAGTTCAGCAAACTTTATTCTTTCAGGTTTGAAAACTGTAACATGATTTTGCTAATGTTATGTTTCTGAATATTTACTGTATTTTAAAAAACTTAAAATTGTAAAAATTGACTTATTTAAAAGTCATAATTAACCCTGATGCCAATCTTAACCTTAAAAATTATATTTAAAGCATATAATATGAAACATGTAATTAACATAAGTACTATTTTTAAGAAAATAAAGTATTTCTAATAAAAAAGGAAGAGTGATTCTGTTTTTGGCATCTCTATAGTGTTTGGGTTAATGTAGATAGCTGTACTGCTTGCTGTGTCTGCATCTGTTTGCTGTGATAGCATGCACCTTGTAGTTTATGAGAGGATGAGAGGAAGCAGCCCTATAACCCAGCAGTATTTAGTCATGGAGTTTATTTTGATCTCTTGGCCTTTCAAAGGTTCCCAGACCATCCTTTGAGAATTACATTGCATTTTAGGGGCAGATAAACTTGTCATAGTCTTCTTTTTGTTGAGTTGATACATATTTTATAAATTATAAGGTAGTGATGGAAATCATTCTCATTCTGAGGCAAAAATCATGTTTTCCTGTTTATTTTAGGATATCGTGCCTTTCCCTTCTAAACTTAGGCTATTTGTTATTAATTTGACCAGCCTGTTAACTGCTGTGTTTAGAGGAGACTTTGCTTTGTATTCCATTGCTAAATCTGCTATCGTGACATCACTGTATCTGAAAGAGTGCACACTGGTTCTAAATGCTCTCCAACTGGGTGTTGTGTATGACCAGTAAACTCTTTTTTTTCTTGTCTGATGTTCAGAGGCCTGTTTTGAAGACTGGTGACTAGTCAGCCACTATGACGTAGCTCTATAAACCATCCTATAACCTGCACGTGCTTCTCTAGTGTTCCATTGTGACTAAACCAATGGTATTTATTTTGCTGTATTGTCATTAGTTAGTCACAAAGTAAGATTTACTGAAAGTACATACTGTGTATTTTATTTGAGGTATGGGAATGGATGGTCCGGGTTTTGGAGGAATGAATAGAATTGGAGGAGGTATGTATAAGTATTTGTTTTTGCATGTACTCATCTAGAAACTGTTGAGAAATCTAGAAAAAAGTTATAGTTTATTGTTGGCTCATGTTCTAAATGCTGTTGACCAAAATTGAGCGTAATATACCCTTAAAGGAAGGTGATGTGTTAAGTACCTGCAAAAGGTGGAATGGAGGAAGCACTTACTGGTGACTTAACATTTCTAGAATGTACTGTTTATCTACAGAGCTACACTCAAGTCTCAAAATTACTCTATTTCATAGGAGTTGGGTTTGGTGGTCTGGAAGCAATGAATAGCATGGCAGGATTTGGTGGAGTTGGCCGAATGGGAGGTAAGTGGATGTACTCAGGGAGTTTCTCTTATCTTTACTTTCCCTTTTACTGAGATATGTACCTTCACACAGATGTAGGAATAGATGCTGTAGGGTCTTCAAAAGGCAGTTTGGCACTAGAGGACACTTGCAGGGAGCGGGGTGGGTTGTGTAGTGAGTGTATGAGGTAAGTTGGTATGCTACAGACTGTTTTGTATTGATAACTTTTGCTTTTTTTTCTTCAGTTTAGCTTAGACGTATTCCTGAATGGTTTTCCATGCATTGATGTACTTGAAGAAGGGTTAATTTGTTGCACATCTTTTCAGAGCTATACCGTGGTGCAATGACTAGTAGCATGGAGCGAGATTTCGGACGTGGTGATATTGGAATAAATCGAGGCTTTGGCGATTCCTTTGGTAGACTTGGTAGGGCTGGTTGCATACTTTTTTCCTTTTGCAGGTCATATTCTTAAAAGCTGATCTTTTTGGTGAAAAATTTTTTAAAAGTTATGTACATAGTTTGTTACTAGAAGAAAAACACTTTAGGATTTTATTTTCATGGCTGTCTTTTATAGTATTTTAAATACTTGAACTCTTATTTCCAAAAAATTTCATAAATGTTTAGTTATTTGTGAGTATAGTACCTTGGGCATTTTGAAGTGTCATTATTTAAATTAATTAGTATATTATCTTTCCATCCTTGTTTAGGCAGTGCAATGATTGGAGGGTTTGCAGGAAGAATAGGAGCTTCTAACATGGGTCCAGTAGGAACTGGAATAAGTAGGTTTAAATTTTAATAGACCTTACTGAGTAGTATTTGAGTGCTTGCAAGGAATTTGCAAGAGTAGTTACTGTAGTGCAGTAAATGTGTTAATGTGTCTTATCATATTTTGAGAAACTTTAATGAGTTAAAACATTTCTGTTGTTTGAAAATTAACTTTGTTTTTGTTATTTCTCAACTAATACCAGAATGTGTATTCAGTAGCCAGTTCAAGAACTGTCTTTGCACATCCCGTGTCACAAACAGCTGTTGCTTATACACTGGCCCTACTTCTGTTTTATTTTGCACAGCAGCTACTAGTTTGCTTCATCTTTAAGCCTTATGCCTTCTGGCAGGTGGAGACAAAACACCAAATTTTAGGGACTTTCTGAAGTTGAGGGATAAAGATGAAGAGATGATTTTTTTCCTCTCTTAGAACCTTCAAAACCATGAGTGTGTTGCAGCACTAGAGAGTGCCAAATACCTCCCCTCAGTCCCCACGTAGTAAACCTCACATAAAGCCTGCACACATGACTGAGATCTACCTGGTATTGCCAACTTGGCTGTGCCTGAGAAATAAATCTCCATACCCTACTAACTTCCTTTGGGTGCTGAAATTTCAGGAAATAGGAAGCAAACTTACTAAACAGATTCTAAAATTCTGTCCGCTGGATACATTTGCTTACCATGTGCTTCTCGTCTTATTTCTTGCTCTGCCATCTTTCAACATTCATTTTCCTCTCAGTAACATCCTTCCCTTCCTCCTTTATCTCAGTGTTTGCATCTCTGTTTCCCCAGTTAAATTTGTTATCAACAGAAAACCAGCTGGAAAGTCACAGCACTGGATTTTCATGTAGAGATAATAGGTATGAGAACAGAGTTACATTTTGAGGATGCGATCAGGATAATTAAGGGAAACAGGAAGTAAACCCAGTACATAAGAAGATGAATGAGGAAATAAATTCTCAAGCCTTGTTTAAAGGAGAGTAATAATAGTTTTTGTTTTTCTCTTTGCAAGTTCTGTGTAATATTGAGTTACTGTTGTCTATGATTACTGAAAGTTGAATTGGTAGCAAAGTAGAAGTTGTGTGGGAAACAGAGGTGCACATACTGCGGTACAGGGTGAGCAAGGAAAGGAGTGATGTGTAGGGAGTGTGATGTGGGAGCAACATGTGTGCTAAGTTAACAATTTGTATTTCTAAATTTTGTTTTCAAGTTGTTATATTTGCTATTATTGCAAAAATAAATATAAGAATTAAAAGTATTACATGTAACTGATGGAGGATTTAAGTATTTATGTGATATTTTAAGATTATATTTTATAAAGGCACATATATTGTGACTAAAGTTAACTTTTCTCAACTAACCAAATGTATACCAAACTATTACTTGTTTTGTTTTCTGTTATAAAAATAAATTTTTCTCACCTTTTCAAAAACTAATTGTTCTTTTTCCTTTTGTCTTTCTTTTTAATTTTTTTTTTTTAAACTTGAAACTCCCAAATCCTCCTGCCCTTCCCCACACTGCAGGTGGCAGTATGGGCGGCATGAGCAGTGTGACTGGAGGCATGGGGATGGGGCTGGACCGCATGAGCTCCAGCTTTGACAGGATGGGGCCGGGAATTGGAGCAATACTGGAAAGGAGCATCGACGTAGATCGAGGTTTTTTATCGGGTCCCATGGGAAGTGGAATGAGAGACAGATTAGCCTCCAAAGGCAACCAGATATTTGTTAGAAATGTAAGCAAATAAATATATTGGAAAGTTAAAATTCTTTTTATATCTTTACACACACAAGCACACACACAAATTTGGAGACTATTGTTAATAATTGTTCATTTTATTTCCATATGTATGGAAAATATAAGTATTATGTAATATATATATATATATATGTTACTAATTTCTCTTTTCATTCCAGCT
Source organism: Microtus pennsylvanicus (assembly GCF_037038515.1). NCBI lineage: Eukaryota > Metazoa > Chordata > Mammalia > Rodentia > Cricetidae > Microtus > Microtus pennsylvanicus. The sequence goes on along the minus strand of NC_134580.1, from coordinate 103,192,078 downwards.
GCCTTTTGACTTGACTTGGCAGAAACTAAAAGAGAAATTCAGCCAGTGTGGTAAGTATACAAGTAGCTACAGATTATGCTGATATTTTGGGGGTGGGTCATTTTGAATCCTAAACTTTAAAACACCGTGATTAGATTTTGGCTTATCCCAGTCGTATTTTTGTCTGACTCAGCTTTAGATAAGTAATAGTTTTGCTGTCTGGTGACTTGGAACAAACAACAGGGCTTAGTGCAGACTTGGCAGGATCATTACCTGTTGTAAAGAAGTTTTGTTTATTACCATATTTTAAAGAGGTTGATATGTTTTTCCATTAGAATATTTTTTTTCTCATGAGAAACTTAGTAAAAGGCATGTTTACTTCCTTCCTGATGCATAGTTGACGGGACAATCCATTCTGTACGCTTCATTGCCTGTATAACAGGAACCTTAAGGTAGTAAGAAGCACAGAACCCAGCTAGACACAGATTTTGGTGGCTCTTCTAGTCCTTTGGAAACTCTTTTTGGCTATAAGGAGACTAGCTACAGACCTTAGTTATTCATTAGGCCTGTTTGTTATTGGCTGGTTTATTACTTTCAAATAAAGCCTTTTCTGTGCCATACTCATAGGTAAAGTGTTCCCTGTCCTCCCTCCGCTCCCTCTCCTGGTGTATGGTAATGGAGTAATAGTGTGATATGGGGTAATTGTGTGACTCACCCAGAGCCACAGTTTTCTTTCTAAAATCACAGTAAGATACTTCTGCAGTATGTTACATTGAAAGTAGTGCATTTCACCTCTTACAGTTAACAGAAAACTAAGATCTATTCGCTTGCCTCTTCTCTAGAGTTCTGGTATTAAAGGCATATGCCACCATGCCAGCATCTTTAGTATTTTAAGGCACAAAAAAAACAAAAGCAAAACAAGTTTAGTGTTCTTCCACAAAAGAAACCTTTCTAATTGATTACAGCCTGTAATTTCAGCTACTTGGGAGGCTAAGACAGGATGCCACAGGTTCAAGATGTGCCTGGGCTACAGAGTCAATTCAAAGTCAGCTTGGACAGTTTATTGAGATTGTCTCATAAAAAAAAACAAAGCACCAAGAGGGAATGGAGGACACTAGGAAAACATGGCCCATGGAATCAACTAAGTAGGGCTCATGTGGACTCCCAGAGACGGAAACAACAGACCTGGGGCATGCATGGGTCTGCATCAGGTCTCTGCATGTATGTTATGGTTGTTTGGTCAGTGTTTTTGTAGGACTCATAACGGTGGAAGCGGTTGTATCCCTGACTGTTTGCCTGCTGTTGGGTTGCCTTGTCCAGCCCCTATATAAGGGCTTTTCCCCTGCCTTGCCTTATTGTGTCTTGCTTTGTCCTGTTTGGTTTTTGTCTCTTGGAGGCCTGCTGTTTTCTGAAGAGGAAGTGGAGGAGGAGTGGATGTGGAAGAGGGAAAGGAGGTGGAGGGAAGGTTGAGGAATTGAGAGACTCTGATTGGGATGTATTGAATGAGAGAAGAATCTCTTCAATAGATAAAACAACAACAAAAAGTTACTCAGAATAAAAAAATTAGGTAAAAAAACCAAGAGAGACTGGATGTTGCTCAGTGGTAGGGTGCTTGCCTATCATGCACGAGTCTTGAGGCAGTTCCCCATACTGGAGGCAAAGAAAGAAAAAAGAAAAGAAAAGGAAAAAGTCTTTGTGGATTACTGCCAGGAATACTATTGCTATATATAGTTCTTTATATTTAATTTCCTGTTAACTTTTCTTATAATCTACTAATTTTCTTTCACCCTGGATGAGTCTCTTTAGGGTAATTCTCACCTATTTAAGCTAGCACTTTTTATTTCTGTACAGATAGAAGAGTTATAAAATGTTCATAAGCACTCTGATTAAATCTTCATTGAGTTACTCATTTACTCATTAAATCTAGGATCATTGGTGTTTTAGCAGTCTGCTAGACCTTTGGAGATGAACAGAATCAGATATTGAAGTTTTTAAAGAACTTGCACTATGAATCTGTCTAGGATGTTCTGTTGATGACCTTTTTACATAAACTTAAAATTCGAAGAAGAGACAGTTCTTACAAAAACCTTGTTAAATACAAGTGACTTGCCCGTTGTTCACTACTGAGAGAAAGCAGCATAGTGCATTATTTGGAAGGATGTTGGTAGCTTGTGTAAAGTAAGTACATATACTGAAAGCAGGCAATCTCTTGAGGTCAGGCAGGAGTAACATTGAATAGCTAGGGCTGGGGTAGCATTGACAGTAATGGAAGGTATTTTGTAAGAAGAGAAAGTATCCAAGTCTGCATTTAAAATAGTGGCTCACTTATATAGGACTCCTATTTCCCTCTCTTCTTTCCCTTTTGAATTATCTGATAGTTAAAAGGTTAATGAGTTTGGTCTTTTACTTCCAAATTAGTATAAAAACTGCTTTTCAATTTTATATTTAATGCCATGCTTACAAAACTCCTTATCATTCCATGTTCTAATAGGAGTTACATTGATGGCAAAGAAAATAATTTATAGTAATACAGAACTAAATCTCCATTATTGCCAGAGTACTATCTAACATGTTTGAACTGAACCATCTGTTTCCTGCCATCTTACATTATTTATAAGTATTAGGGTTTTTCTGTTTTAATAGTGTTTTTAACCTGACAAACAAATACTGACCTTTAGCCATAAAAGCAGGTTTGTTTGATTGCTGATTTGCTGTGTTTTGTTTTCCTGAGCCCAAGCTAGCTAAGTAAATGTTTTCCCTTTCTTATCAGGAATCTAGTGGTACTCTAGACACAACATCTGCCAGGAAATAACTCACTGGCAGGTGTCTTACTAACATAAACCCCAAAGGCAACATTCCAGATAGCAATGCCATAGTTTTATTTTGACAGATTTTGTTAATTATTTATGAATGTATTAATTTGGCTTATTTTTAGTTATGGTCTATGCCAGCATTTCCCCAAATATATACCATTTCCAAAAGCAATAGCCTGGACTAAATAAAGTGGAAAGCTTTCTTTCATTGTGTGCTAAGCAGTTCCCACACCTGCTCTATGACCACAGTGTGTCTGATCTCCTTATGGCAGAGCTTAGTCCTATACAACTGATAAAATGCTGGTCTGGTTGGTTTTGTTTTTCCTTAAAATTTTGCTAAACAGGCCATTTGAAGACTTCTTCAGCATGTAAAAAGTTAGGCAGATTAAGTTTAATTATTTGAAACTTTCCCTCCTAAATTCCTTTTTTTTTTTTAGAAAGAAAATACTTTAATTTATGTTTCCATAGGGTCAGAAAATGCAGAATCTCACCTCAGTGTGGCTGTGAATGTCTGTATTCTTAGCACTCAGAGTGGCTGAGTTGGGAAGGCTGCTTGGGCTGTTCGATAAATTACAGACCATCCTGGGTGGGCATGTTAGTGAGACTGTCTCAAAAAGTTAAAAAAAAAAAATTAAAACTAATCCAGAAGTTGACACTGTCACGTGGCTCAGCATTTTAGCATTTGCCTGGTGTGTGCATGGCCCTGATGTGTCTCAACCCCCAGGTTCTAGAAATAACCAAGCCAGCCAGCAACTTGGGATTCTTTTCCTTCTTGGGGTAGTCTAACAGTGGAAACAGGTGTGTAGGGGCTGACTCTAGAATCTAAGTCTCCAAACTGAGAAGGTTCTGATATCCTAGCTGAGAGGTCAGAGGGAAGGTGAAACCACTGTGAGATGAGGAGTTCGGATGCCTAAATGATGACTTCCTGAGCTGCGCCAGTTTAAGAGGAATGTGAAAGAAAATCTTGTCTGAATATGGAAAGATGGTTATGCAAAGAGATAGAAACTTGTTTTCAAGAATCTAGCTCAAGTAAAACCCATTGTTGATTATCACCCTATGCTGTAGAACTTAGAAAAATCTAAATTTTTAGGTAAAGCTAGCATAGCTTCAAAGCTTGTAAAATTATCCATGGCCCTTGGAGATAACTGTAAGTGCCACCATGTGCCAGAGCATTCTGCCTTAATGGAGTTGCTCCTTCCTGGGTGCCAGTTCCCTACATGCTGGTGGATTTGGGGAGTTGCTGTGTTTACCACTGTCTGTACTGGCTAATTTTGTGTCAACTTGACAAAAGCTGGAATCATTTGAGAGAAAGGAGCCTCAGTTGAAAAGTGAGTGGGCTGGAGGCAGCCATATAGGGCACTTTCTTAATTAGTAATTGATGTGGGAGGGCCCAGCCCATTATGTATAGTTTTATCCCTGGGCTGCTGGTTTTGGGTTCTATAAGCAAGCAGGCTGAGCAAGCTGCAAGCCAGTAAATAGCACCCTTCCGTGGCCTCCACAAAGCTCTTACCTCCAGGTCCCTGCTCTGCTTCAGTTCCTGTCCTGACTTTGATGATGAACACTTGTAGCATGACTAATAAAAACCCAGAGACAGAAATGGGGGTTAAAGCTGAAAGATCAGAGAAAGAAAGCAGCCAACCACTAGAGCACTTTTACCTCTACAAAATCTTCAGACTGAAAGAGGACATTTTCCTGTCTCATCCTGTCTTATCTTCCTCTTCAGTGCTTGGACTAAAGGTGTGTACCACCACGGCCTGACTTATATGATTGACTAGTGTGACTAGCTTGCACTCTGATCTTCAGGCAGACTTTGTTAGATCATAAATAAAATATCACTATAAATCAGTGATTTGAAAATACAAACTAAATAAATCCCTTTTCTCTCCAACTTGTCTTTTGGTCTTGTGTTTCATTGTAGCAATAGTAACCCTGACTAAGACAACCACTAATGTTTCTTTTAGCATATATCTCTCAGTGCCATTCTGTGGGGGGGGTTTTGTTTTGTTTTTCCACTAGAAAATAAGATTACCATTTTTCTTTCCTGTTTTATTAGTTGTGGGCTAAATATTATTTCAATCTACTTTAATTATGCATTTTTTCTGGGATTAGTATGTTTTACAACTTTTAGGGGTATACTCAAGAATTTTCTGATTTGCTTTATAAGACATGGTTTTGAATCAGTCTGACATTGTCTTTGCATATTTAGTGTTCAGAAGGTAAAAGATTGCTTATCAGTTCACTTTGAAAGGAAATGCAATAACAGGAAGTGAATGGAAACACAGAAGTAGCCTAGGATCGTGTAAATCAGAGTCCCTCAGCTCATGCCCTTAACAGGAAAGCAATCTAGCTTATTCATTCGGAATAATACTCATTTTCTTCATCTGGAACGGTCTTCACTTGACAGACCCTTGCCCTTTACTTTTCTCTTTCTTCTTTTTTATCCCTTTTGGCCTTAAATGTGTCTGATTGTCTGGTTTGATTGAGAGACTAAAATTAACACATAGTAATCTAGCTGCTGTAGTATTCAAAGTCTAGCATGATTTGGTAACAGGTACATCCTGGGAGGGGGAAGTATTACATAAATAGTGGTGCCCTTAAGTTACGGTCTGTTTGGATTGGTCATATGCATCCCAGTTGACCTGAGCTGTGGTTTTACTGCTCTGTCTTTGCTTACATGTGCTTATCACTCACTCCTCTTTCTTTACTCTTAGAAGTACTCTGCTTTCACTGATGGGTTTTCATGCTACTTTGTGTTTCAGTGTTACTGATGATACAGTAACTATAGATTTATTCTAGAGTTAGCAGTGATGTTAATTGTATAAAAACAGTTGTCCGGTTTCGTTGTCCTTTCTAGAACATCATTTTTAGCTTTACTGTTTTAAATCTGCTGTCTTTTATAACCATTTTCTTATTTGGTGCCATCTTTAAGATTTCAGTGCAAATTGTGATACTGAATAAAAAGTAGAATTGATGGTGGAACTTAGATTTATGAATATTTGCTCTTGTAAAGATAAAAGTGAAATGAAGATAAAAGAGAAGGAAGAAGATTCAGGAGTTTGAACAGTGAGCAACTGTATAATTTTGATTAAAAGTGTCATCTTGTTAGGGGCCGTAGTGAGTTGGTAGTATTTGTGCTACCTAGCCTTATTGTTGTAACATCCACTTCAGAAATTGGGGATTTAAAATCAAACTCAGTGTCCAATCCAATTTTATGTAATATATATGTATTCATAGTCATTATATAGGAATTGTATTCAGAGTATAAATTGATAATTCTCATATATATTTTTATATTATTAATATGTTTAACCAAATTACCTGTGATCTCCATTGCTATGAGGAGTTCAAAACTTGTCTAGTGAACTGACTGGAATCCATTTAAATGGACTAGTAATTGTGTAACTCTCGTTTTACAGGTCATGTAATGTTTGCAGAAATAAAGATGGAGAATGGCAAGTCAAAAGGCTGTGGGACAGTTAGGTTTGAATCCCCAGAATCAGCAGAAAAGGCCTGCAGAATAATGAACGGCATCAAAATCAGTGGCAGGGAAATCGATGTTCGCTTGGATCGTAACGCGTAATTTCAAGCATGGTTGGAACATTCCTTCATCTGTTTATTGAATCTCCTAGTAAAAGTCATTTTTTAGTAATGTTGTATGCTTACAAATGCTGTAAAAATGAACTTTTAAAACTCCCACCAGCTTTTAACAGTATAATGTTGAAAAATATATTGTGATTTTCGTTATCTCAAGTTTGCGTTTCTAAAGTCGGCAAGTCTGGTCATTCAGTTTCAATGGATGGACACACCATTTTTTATCAAATAAGCCATTTAATTGTTCCCAGTAGTAGGGTTTGTTTGTTCTAATTTTCCCAGTCTTATTGTAAGTTATCAGGATACCCTCACCCCCACCCCCAGTCTCTGCTCTATATCTAGTTATTAATGAAAAGAAAGGGCTCAGACAAATTAGGATGTGGTTTTGGTTTGGTGTGAATCACTTTTCTCTGCCTATAAAGAATAGTAGTTAAAGGTTACACTATAAAGTCAAGGGTGTTTTTTATTTGACCTAAATGAAGACATGGGGTTTTTGTTTTTTCTTTTTTGCCCCTCTACCAGTTCCACCTTTCCCACATAACACTATTAAAAGTATCAAACTCCACAGCCCCTTATTCTGTTACTTCCAATAATTCCAAGTTCATTTAGAACTGATAAGGTAGCAAGTCCTAAGTATAACATTAGGCAGACCACCCCCAACTTTCGGTCTAATTTCCAGCCATTAAAATGAACTGCTAAGAACAAAAAAATAATTGAAATGTTGAGAGAGATGGTTACATAAGTGAGTCCCTTGCTATTCACTTCTACAGGAGCAGATGCATTTGTAAATGCAGTCTTAATAAACCAGGGAAGACCTAGGCATAGCATATCAAACACATTGGATCCCACGATGTTAGATATAGCCATGTCTCCTTTACCTGCAAAAGAACAGCATGTTGTTAAAATGTGCACACTGATACTATATTTTATTAATAATCTTCATAAGAAAGACACTGGATACTTTTTGTTGGTTAGTTTTAGAAAACTGTTATTGTTAGAGCAAGACTCTTCCTGAATTTGTATTTCCTTGAGTTAGTATTTAAAGTCTTAACATTTATTTAATAATTACCTTTATTTATTAAACCATTTTTAATAAGGTATGCAGCTTATTTGTTGCTTTTCATTCTCATTTGACAATGAATTACCATCTAATGCACATTTTAGGTAAGCAGTCTTTGGGGGACTGGGTCCGTGGAATTAACCTGCTATTAAAAACTAAATGCTTCCCGTGAGTCACTTCTTTTTTCTTCAAAGTATGCTACTGAGGAAGTGTTATTTACTTTCACTTGCCTTATGGCAATCAAACTTAAAGGCCCAGCCAGTGCATCTGGGAGTCCTCCAGTCTTACCTTTTCTTGCAACTAACACACTTGCGACTGTGTCTGGTATGCTTGTACCTGCTGCCAATAAAGTAAGGCCCATTACTGTGTCTGGGATTCCTAGTATTTCCCCTGTAATAGGCAGAGAGACTACAGGTTACAAATCATAAATCTTATATGAACCAGTTTTTGAAGACAGCTTGAATGCTTCCCTATTCAGGAAAAATATTTAGGTATGTTTAGATTTTTGACCCAATATATGTTTGTGTGGCTTCTAAATGGTAAAGTATTGAAACAGGTTGATAGTTTGGGTAACCAGAGCAGCACACATTTTTAATGACAGATATCAGAAGATACCAAGCAACCAAAATTCTTCCAATGAGAAATCCTCATATTTGGTATCTGGGGGAAGCTATGGGTGTCACTGTTTCTTGCTGTATAGTGAAACTGATCTTTTACTTATTTTCTCTTTGCTTGAAGTTTCTTAAAGTAGTCGAGAGTTAAGTATCTTACCCCTCTTTATCCATTATTAGATTGAAGTGAAGACTTTGAAAGTGCTACTTCGTTTACTGGGGTTTTTGTTTGTTTTGTTTCAGGGATCTCTGAGGTAGACAGGGACCTCCTTTCCTGCCTGAGTCTTAACATATCCCCAATTTCTTAATACTTGTGCGAAATTGATAACAGTTCATTCTGAGAAATAAAACCAGAGGGCATATTTAAAGGGTGGGGACAGGTAACTTTTCTCTTAATATTGTAATAGAAAACATGGTTTAGAGTAAGTAGAGTGTTGTTTTTCATTTTAGTTACTCATCTGTGATCTTGTATTTGATTCTCCTCTCTTCCTTTTGTCAAATATTCTTGGATACAGTGAATATGCAAGCTACCTGGACATTCTTATCATTTCACAAAAAGAAAACTATTCAGTTTTTGTTTGTTGGTATACAGTTATAATAAAGTTATCTGGGAGAAGTCAAGGTCAGACAGTTTGGAGAAGGGGCCAGGTAGTAATTATTTCACCTTTGCAGGCTTTGTGGTTTCTGTTGTAATTCTTTAGTCCCACCAGTGTAAAAACAGCAGTCTATACATATAAGTAGATGACTGGGTTCAACTGTGCTCAGTGAGTTTCAGTGCTACAAACAGATTGGGTAACTTAGGCATGGCAGGATTGTTCATTTCTAATGTAAATTAGTTCAGGTTAATCTTTTTGAGAGAAAGACCCTCATTTTCTTTTCTATTTATAATCAGTATTTCATGGGGGGGGGGGGCAGAACATATGGCTAAGCATTAAAACTTATTTGCATAGATACTCGAAACCTTAAACAAGACTTAGTCACTTAGTCATCTGCATTGTATTGCCATTGCCATATTGTAAAACAAAAGAAAACACCATCTAGTTAAACAGCAAGCACCTACCTCTTACCCCAAACCCAGTCAGTTTCTTTCTCTCTTTTCCACCGTGAATCTAGAATTCAGTATGAAGAGTTCTTATAAACCCTGTGTAATTATAAAGATAGCCCATGAATTATACTCTAGACTGTGTAATAATGGGAAATGCCCTTGGTATTCAAAGCCTGAATGAACTTGTTGGGTTGTGATATTAACCTTTTTATCTTTTGTAAAACAACACCAGGTTTTAGTCTTGCTGAAAAGATGTGTGCTCCCTAGACTACTTTAAATGAATATTTGCAGTTTCTTCTTACATGAAGTAATTTTCTTGTTGTGCTGTTATACTTAAAATACATACCTGTTACTGTGACCATCCAAACCAGGATGTATGTGAATGCAGATATCCATAGTGCAGACATGAAAAAGGTTATCACAAAGTAATTTTTCCAAAACTTTCTTCTGCAATCTGGTGTTGTCAGAAAAAGTAATGTAATAATAGGAAGAGAGAGTACCCAAAAAATTCTTTTCAAGTCTGCTTCAGGCATGCTGAAAACACTTGGTGGATCTATTGTGGAAAAAAAAATTAAACAATTTTGAGTTTTCTCAATGAACGGTTATGTGAGAAAGGCCCATTTAGAGGCTGTGTTGAAATAATTTCACTGTATACGTTTTTTTAAAGACTGTCTACAACAGTGGTTCTCAACTTGTGGGTTATGAACCCTTTCATAGGGTTTGCCTAAGATCATTGGAAAGCACAGTTATTTATGTTGTGATTCATAATAGTAGCAAAGTTACCGCTATGAAGTAGCAATAAAATGTTTAGGGGTCACCACAACAGTGAGGAACTGTATTAAGGGGTTGGAACATTAGGAAGGTTAGAACCACGGATCCTAGAACGTTTGAATACTTCATTACTGTTATTGCTAGTCAAAAGAAGCTTAACTGAAACTACGCAGACAACATTAGCTGTGATGTTCAACTTCCTCTTCACTGAAGGCTTGACTTACGTCTTGAACTGTTTGCTGAATGTTCTGTGACATTGTTTACAGAGTAGGAGTTAAGACTCTTGCTTCACTGCTATGTGCATCGTTAGGATTAACCTGCCCCCAGCTGTTTCACCCCTCCCTTTTCCAAAATTGATGGGGCTTATGGTTTTTTGTATATTAATACATGCTTAGGGAATGTTCCCTCTATTTCTCATTGTATCTTATCATTTACTAAATTCATGCTTCACAGTTACTAGAAGGAATCTAGAGAAAGCTGGGCCTAGTAGTCACCTGGGATAGCTCCAGAGTGTGTGCTCAGGGGACAGGATGAAAAGAATGGATAAAAGTGGGACCAGGCTGTGGACTAATTTATATAGGGCTTATGCAAAAACTGGATCAAATCACACAAACAGTGCACCATGAATTTAGATACAATTTTAGCATGAACAGTTTGACTGGTGCTTTTGAGGTTTTGTTGTTATAAATCTCTTCTTCCTTAAAGATTGCAAAGTATATTTTGTAAGGATGAAAAAAGCCATGTGTCATTTTTTTTTTAAAGTGATAAACTAGAAGCGTCCTTCCCAATCACTGAACTGAAATTGGAATTGCTTTTATAAAGTTTTCTGGTCAGGATGTCATTGTCATAGTGGACATACCAAGCTCATGTTTAACTTCCGCTCCACACATTTCAGTCTCACCTGCTGTTTTTCTTTCTGTTCATCCCAACCATTCCCTTTTCCTCAGCTGCCGGTTGTTACAGAGATGGTCTCATTTTTCTCAGTGAAGATGCACGCCCTAGCCTTATGTCTTCTCCTGGTTCTGCCTGGTCCTCCTTCTTGCTGCTGATGTTGGGTGATGCTTTTCCATGGTCTCGCCTGGGTTTGCTTTGTCCCCACTGCCTTCTCTGTGTGGTCCATGTCCTATCATTTCAGTTCAGTACCCTGTGAACACTGTGTGCAGCTCTGTGACTTCCCTCATAACCTGCCTTGCTGTGCTTCCCTCCTCTCAACCCGTTCCTGTGCTTCCTCATTGTGCCTGTGTTGCCTTAGCTCTGTCTATGCCCGCGTGCAAGCAAGTCTTTCAAAGTGTCCACTGACCTCATTCCATAGAGCGTGCTCACATCCCTGGATCATCTGAGCAGTAAAGGTGCCAATTGTTGCTTCCTGACTACAATATCAGATTCTTGAGTTAAAACCATTTCTATCCTACAAGACCCAGTTCAAATGCTCTTTCTCCATGTGTTATCTAAGTTTATTTACTGCCTAATGTATGAACCATAGTAGTAACAGTTTATTTTTTATGGTACTTAAACTTTGGAATTTTAGCTGATTTTGGATCTGGGGAGGTGACTCAGTAGGTAAAGTGTTTGGGGCATAGGCATATGGAATTCAGCTTCCCATCACCCATGTGAAAAGCATGACAGCCCATCTGTGTAATCCCAGTGCTCTGACGGCAGAGACAGATTTCTAGAGGTCGGTGGCAGCTGGTCTAGCCTAATGAGTGAGCTCCAGGCTCAGTGGAAGACTGGTCTCTGAGGTAGAGAAGGACTGAGGTGCAGCATCCGGTACTGTCCTGACTTCTGTCCTCCACATCTGTGTGTATTCCCCTTCCCCCACACTTTTAGCTGATCGTAAAAATGCTTATTGGAAGCTCTTAAAAGGCCAGGATTTACACTTCATTATCTTTGACTCCAAAGTGTGTTTCATAAGCATGTGCTAATTACTAACTTGAAATGAGAACTTTTTCTAGTGGCTGGGTGGGCCGGATGTTGTCGTTACCTTCAGAAGCATGACTAAGACCATGTAAACTTAGAGAAAGTTGGGAGTAACCAGAATCTTCCTGAAATATTCCACTGTCTGTCCTTGATTGGCGACGAGTAAAGAATTGGCTCTCGTCTTCCCATCCCAGCAGTGTCTGTTGTTCACTTCTCTCCATAGTTCTGGCAAGGCAGGGACAGCAAGGACTGCATTTCTTCATGACACATCGGCTGATCTTAGTGTCAAAACACAGCAGCAAAACATAGAGCCCATAAATCAGCAGCAACAGTGCTCCTTCGTACCTATAAATGAGAAGTTTGTGTGTGATTGAAACCAATCTAGAATAATTTTAAACAGCATTTTCTAACAAAAACAGCATTCGAAAAATCAAGGAACCATTCTAAAACACTTTTATTTGCCTAGCCTTGTTTATACAAACTCATTGTTAAAAGCCTGACACTTTCTTTTTAAAAAAAGAGGATTATAAGATCCGGTACAGATTCCTGTTTTAAAAAAAATGCCTTTGAAAATAGAGATTTTTCAAACTAAAACTAAATTTATGGACATTTTCCAACATTTTTTCATTGGCATACATAATACCTTCCCCAGATATTTAATAATTAGAAAAGAATACACTGTTATATTTTAGTATGTAGTAATTTTGTGTGACATATTCAAAATATGTTAGATTTTAGATGGAACTTTGCTCTAGCGATCTTTAGAAGAAAGAGGTAGGGAATTGTTAGCCTTTGAGACAGGGTTTCACTGTATAGCTTGGTCTTGAACACTGTATACCTTTTACTGGCCTCAAATACTCAAATTCACAATCCTACCTCTTCTCCTTGTTTTGGGATTTCAGCTCTGATCCCTTTTGGTGATTTTTTTTCAAAGCTGAATTTGGCTTATATCACAAGAAATCAAAGATGTTTTCAAAAAATGAAATTTCGAATAAGGCACCAAGAATTGTCTATGACTTGGTTTCTCAATTTACTATAATTTCATCACATTGGAATATTTTTATTTTATTTCATTGCCAATGAATCACTTTTCTGTTGCAGCTAAAAAAAATTGTTTCTGATTTCCTTAATAAGAGAATGTTTATGTACTTGGATATTTTCATGGCCCCTGTCGCTTATAGATTACAGCTGAATCCCAGGGTCTGTGCTGTACTAGCAGCCTGGCTTTTTATTTATCTTGATTTTCTCCCTGTTTGGATACCCTCTGGACACATACACGTGTGGCCATGTGTGTTATATTTCTTTATTTTATGGTGCCCAACATAGTGATAAGCACCTAGGACCTTTTGGTGTTGAATAACCCTATCACAGGGGTCTCCTAAGACAACCTGCTTATCAGGTATTTACATTATGATTCATAACAGTAGCAAAATCACAGTTACAAAGTAATAAAATAATTTTATGGTTGAGGATCACCACAACATGAACTATGTTATGGGGCTACAGCATTGGGAAGGTTGACCATCGGCCTAGGAGATGCTTGGGCCTATTTGGGAAGTTTGTTTGCTCACTGAGTCACTTGCTCTTTTCATTTTCTTGGGCCAGCTGGATGTGGAGAGATTTTTGGAAAGCAATAGTTTTTTAGTAATGGCATGTAACATTCTTGGTTGTTAGCCAAGGCTGCGTGGTTCTTCTGTTCTGGGAGGATAGGAGAAATTGTAGGAATGAAGGGGCTACTACTTGTTCTGCAAGCTTTTATGGCTCTGAGCACTTCAAGGCCAGGCAAGCAACAATGTAGTGTAAGAGAACACCAGCAGTGCAGCTGTAAGTGACAGCAAGCAAAGTTGTGAGCAGGGAGGCCATGGTAAGAGAAGAGTGCTGTCTTCAGGGGCTAGGAGAGGGAAGCTGGCTGATGACGGGGAGGACATGACACAGGAGAAGGAAGAAGCCATGACTGGAGTAGCTGCTGAAGTGAGAAGTGAGTTGAAGTAACATTTTTGAAAAACTATCCTACTAAGCCATCAGGCTTGAAGCATTCTCTTTGTAATTATGTTTTACATTAGAGTGAGTTACTTGAAGCTTACCAGTAAACTCGGTTGTCAAATATTATGCCGAAAACTGCCCCAACGCTGACCGCATACACTGCACTGTCTCGGAACAGGGGCCAACATGAGAGTGTTGAAACCTGGAAAATGGTGGTTTGATTGTCTGCATTACAGCGTAAGTTATTCAAGAACAGTGCTTAGTATAGTAACAAAATGCTTGTATATTTGTGGGAATATATTGTTATGTTTTACATATTATATAGAGAAAAAAATTAAAAATTGTTCTAAACCTGTACTGACTTTATAAATTTGATTAATAAAAGGTATTTGTGGGTTAAATAAATTGAATAAATGTTTTTCTACTGGTTATTATTTTGATTGAATACATTTTCAGTGCTATATTGTTCATCCAGACAGTTTAATTTTAGAATCTGTCAAAACAATGCATCTTACTTACCATGTTGGATAGCAAGCCACAGGCAGCACAGATGCCAAGCAGATTGTAAATTGCAGATCCAAGAATGGTGCTGATACCAATGTCTCCCTTTGTGATAAAAACACCTAGGAGCAGGTATTAGGAGCTCAGTTAAAGCTGATTTGAAAGAAACTAAAATCACACCAAATAAGCAGCAAGTCAAAGGAATATTTACCCAAGAACGCAGTAACTAGTTCAGGGGCAGAGCTACCTGCTGCCATGAAAGTTGCACCTGCAACGTCCTGCGACAGTCCAAGGGCTAAAGACAAAGAAAATGATTACTTTGGCTGACAGAATGACAAGAAGGATACAACAAAGCTGCATACAGTAGTCAGAAATCATGCCTTTACACTACCCCAGTACTGACCAAAGCTGGAATGGGAAACATTTTGGGTTAGTAAATGGAGGAATCTTGTTTTCTTATGAATTCATGAAAGGAGAAGAAGGCAGGTGAGATGGCTCAGTGGATGAAGACGCTTGCCATGCAAACCTGGCAACCTGAGTTCAATTCCCAGTTGCACCATGACGTGTGTACATATACGCACACACAAAAATTAACATTAAAGGACCAGAGATGGCTTGGGGTAAGGTTTGCCACTAAAACCCTGATACCCTGAATTCTATTCCCAGAACCCACATAGCAGGAGATAACTGACTCTGCAAAATGGTGTCCTCTGACCTAAATACGTATGACAGCCTGCTTCTACTTCCAAACAAATGTAAAATAAAAAGAGGAGACAGAAAATTTGGGACTATTAGCCAGTTGAGAGTTGATGGCTTCCAGCACCTGAGCTGCAAAACAACTTCTTTGAAAAAGATTGCTAATTTAACTGGGAAGAAGAAAAGTTCTTAAGATCTACAATGAGTTTGGGTTGAGTTCTTTTATACACTTACACTATCTAATGGAAAATAAGGAGTCAATAAACTAAAAGCTCAGTCTAGTATTACAGGAAATACACAAAAGCAGGAGAAAGTACTGTGCTATTTGAATAGTTTGTGGGTATCTTCCATCCAGGTTGGCCTGCAAATCTGTTCATGTAATTGATGTTGGGAAGTCACGTGTAACTCTTCAGTATTACAGTTGAGAGACCTATTTAAGGAGGGAAAGAGAAAGCCATGTTGAATGAACAGCTCATCCTTTTTTTCAGAAATCTCTAGCACTGGTTATGTTTGCCAGTGGAGGTAGGTATGCTAGATGGTAAATACTTCAACTGGGACTCGGTTGTGCGGGCAAGTACCTGTATGTGTACATGTTTATGAATGCATGTGAAGGCCAATGTCCCTTTCAGGTGTCTTTCCTCAAACTCAGAGAGTCTCACTGAACCTGAAGCTCATTGCGAGGCTCAGGAAGCTTCAGGGATCCTGTTTTTCGCATCCCCAGTGTTGGGATTACAATAAGCTATAACACTCCTGGCTTTTCATTTGATCCTGGGGATTTAAACTCAAGCTTGTGTGCTAAGTATACCATCCCCAGCCACTAGAATTCCAATTTCTTTTTTTTTTTAATATTTATTTATTTATTATGTATACAATGTTCTGTCTGTGCATATGCCTGCAGGCCAGAAGAGGGCACCAGACCCCATTACAGATGGTTGTGAGCCACCATGTGGTTGCTGGGAATTGAACTCAGGACCTTTGGAAGAGCAGGCAATGCTCTTAACCTCTGAGCCATCTCTCCAGCCCTAGAATTCCAATTTCTAAGACTTGATGGCAGTCTCTCCTTGATGGTAACTCCTTTGACTGTTCCTGCTGCTTTGTGATTAGACCTTTTTTTCCTCATATTTTGGTGTACTTGGATCAGTCTGCTGCAGCTAACAGTGTTTCCCTAGGCTTGCCTATGAAGACCGCTCTTAAGTACACATTTCTTCTCTGCTGGGACATTGATATTTGGCCTTAGAAATACCTTGTTTGGAATGTAGCAGATTGAATTTTCTAAAACTCAAAACAATATTTCTATTCCACATCCTTTCTAATAACTTTTCTGTCTCTCATTAAAGACGGGGACTAGCATATGGTTCGGCAGTAAGAGCACCTGGCTAGCATGTGTGAACGAACACAGATGAGCCTTTGTGACTGCTTTGACTAATTGGGGCCATGCAGAGTAGTAATGTTTTCAAGGCCAGGACACTAAAAGATGATAGAATTTCCTCAAGTGTCCTCTCTTTGAGACAGTCCCACTGAACCTGCAGCTCATTGGCTAGACTGGCTGCTTAGGAAGCCTCAGGGATCCATCTGTGTTTTGCCTCCCCTGTGTTGGGATTATGGTTGAGCATTAGGGCTCCTGGCTTGGTTGGATCCTGGGGAATCTGAACTCCTCTTCAAGCCTGTGTGCTAAGCATACCATCCCCGGCCACATGTCCCAGTCGTGGCACATTTGTTTTGTGGTGCCCTAGACACATAAGTCAGGCTACCTTGAAACCTCCATAGAGGAGAGACCTCATGAACTCATATTGAAAGACAGACAAACTGTTAACATCCTTGCTTTCTTTTCCTCCAGGTTTTGAGTCTTCCAGACTTAGGTACCAGGCATGTGGTAGAGCAAGGCTTCATTGGTTCCCTATCAATCCTCCCACTATAACTGCAGTAGGGACCCTAAGCAGGAACCAGCTAGCTCAGCTCAGCACAACCCCACACACTATGAAGGACAATAAAAATGGTGCTTCTTCATTTTAACTACTAGTTTTGGAGGCAGTTTGTTAGACAGCTATAATCACCTGACTTTCACTGCTGAGTAGCAATACCAACTATGCCAGACGCTTGTGTGCCAGAACGTGACAGTGAACGGACAAAAGCTGCTGCTGTAGCTTTGTAGTGTGTGTGTGTGTGTGTGTGTGTGTGTGTGTGTGTGTGTGTGTGTGTGTGTGTGTTTGGGGTTAAGGGACAGACAAAATATGTAGGTTTTAGAAGCGGCAAGGAATGAAAATAGAGATCTAAAATGTCATGGAATGAAAAGTAACTTTGGAAGAGAGGCTTCGAAATGAAGGTTTCTTAGCCCATGCATGTGGGTAAGAGTATTATAGGCAGGTTAAGTGGTTATAGTATCGTGAGGCAGCATCTGTACAGCCTGTCTGTATATTTGAAACACCCAGGTCTGGAATGAAGCACCAAGGGAGAACAATAGGTGGTTAGAAGGCACATTGTGTGGACCCTAAAAGCTAAGGACTTCGGCTTTTCTTCCAAAACACAGAAAAAGTGGAAAGGCCCCAGCCACCATTTTTATCCTTTGGAACTATTTGTTATGAGGCTCTAAACAGCTACTCGTGAGTCTTCTGCCACCTTATAAGTGAGTTGTGAACAGGGTTGAGAACAGTTGGGAGGAGACAATGCCAGGCCCCATCTATTTCTATTTGTGTTTGTGTCACTTAAACATTTGACTTTAGCAAACAATGAGGGGACAAAAAAGCAGTGACCTGTGGGCTTTCATAATGTTTCTTAATGCTTAAGAGTGGCCTACATAGGGGACATATATAAATCATACATACTTATCCCTGTTCCCACAGGTGTCATAGCCTCAAATTCAACCACCCGTGCATCAAAAATATTCAAAGAAAAAATTACCTTCCTTCTGAATTGGACAAGACACTTATTTTCCCCTGAACAATACAGTATAGAGCTATTTGCACACTATGCATATTGTATTAGTTATAAATCATTTAGAAATTATGTGAAGTACGCAGGAGAGTGCTGAATACCATGCACGCAAAATAGACAATTTTATATGCCGGACCTGAGTGTCCTCGGAATTTGGTGTTCTTGGAGATGTCCCAGGACCAAACCCCCAGGGATCCTGACCTATGTTTGTTTGTCTTAATGTGTATCAACATGTACATATATAGATGTACACACATGTTGGAGGAGACAGCCACTTGGTTCCCGGCCACTTAGCCCTGAAATAACACAGAAACTATTCATTAAATCACTGCTTGCCCTCTGGGCTCTAGCTTCTTATTGGCTAGCTCTTACATATTAATTTAACCCATTTTTATTAATCTGTGTATGGCCACGTGGCTGTGGCTTACTGGTTAAAGTTCCGAGTCTGTCTTTGACCGGGCTACATAGTGTCTCACTCTGCCCTTCTTCCTCCCAGCATACAGCCTAGCTTTCCCTGCCATGGACTCAAATTAGCCAATAAAATTTATTAACCAATTATTTATTAACCAATAAAAGCAACACATAGAAGAACCTCCCACACCACATATACACAGACATATATAAATATATTACTAACTTGCTGTAGAATCTTAAACTTCAACAAAAAGGCAAAGCAAATTGCTCTATAACTCAACGTTTCATTTTAGAAATGAAGGAACTATTTTATAATATGGCATTCAACTTACTTTCATATTCATAATGTCAACTCTCAGATGTGAGTTTGGGACTTTATATTTTACAAAGAAACAGCATTTGCCTACTATGCATGAGTTCCTGGCTTTAATACCCAGCACATCTGAACAGAAAAATCAGGACCTGGGAATAAAGAAACAAAGTCTAGTCTTGTAAATTGTAAAGACTGTAAATGTGGGAATTAGGTGCAGATATGTGGGCAATAGAGTTGCCATGGCTTCATGCTATTGGTACCATTAACTCTATTTGATGCTTTTTTGAATATATGTGTGTTATACACACATCACATACACTCTTTGGAATGATCTCAAGTATCCCACGTTGGCCTAGAATTGACTGTGTTGCCAAAGATGGCCTTTAACCTCTGATCTCCCTGCCTCTGCCTCCCAAATGCTTGGACTGTAGTCAGGCAATACTGGATTGTGCAGTGCTGGAGATTGAATGCAGGGTTTTGTGCAAGTGAGGCAAGCACTCTACCAACTGAGCCCATCCCAGCCCCCCCACCCCCCACCCCACTTCTGTTCTTAAGTAGGAGAAAATTAGTTATTGGGAGCCAAGAACCCTTGACAGTTTTCCAGCCCATTTCCAAGAACTTAAAAATTTATGTCACAAATTCTTAGGCTTTGCCTTCCAAAGGCAGTGAGGAAGACCCTGGAGTGATGACAGCGTTTCATCCTACAGCGATGGTATACGCTCAGTGACCGCTCTTCCCTTACTGCTCCCTGAGGACTGCCTCATTACACAAACCGTTCCAGAGAGAAACGGTGCTGGATTGTTCTCTATCAAAGTGGGTAAAGCAGTGGCCTTTTGGAATTTTTCTGATCATAAAAGGCATTGTTGCTATTCCCTGGGCTCTAATTATAGTTATGAAAGGAAGGATTCTGTTAGATGGCTGAATAAAACTTAAAGGGTATTTTTACAAACCCTATTGTATTGTAAGAATATCTTGTAAAGTGGTTTATACCTCTGAACTTTACAGTAGATTGGCATTGTCTTTCTTGACCTTTGGGTAACATTTTCCTCTGCTGTAGTTTATTATTAAAGATAAATGGTTCGGTTTTCCCCCTGTTGCTATTATTCTTTTTCTCTGAAAGAGCAACCACATTTACTTCAAGATATAGTAGATATAGATGTCCGATGAAGCCTTTTTTTTTTTTATAGGTTCAGGTGCCAGCATATTGTTTACATAGTGTACAGCATTGTGGGAATGAGATGGTTTTAAAATCCACCAGATTTTCTCCTAAGTGTATTCTGTAAGGCCCAGTTGGAAATTCTGTGATAGTTTTTTGGAAATAAGCTTCCATATCATGTAGTACAAAGAGCAAAACTAAAATGGAGCCCCAGATTTTGGTGTTGCCAAATAATTTGATGGGAGACTTTAGAGAGGTCTCTTAGCGAAGCCTTATATTCATCACTTCATATTGTAAACAGTGAATTCTGAAATATATCTATAATGCTTTTAAAGGTCTGATTCTTCTGAAAAGAGATTTCCCCTAAACCACTAGCTGCTCATTACAGTACATTCACCTGTCCTCTGAACCTTGTGGTTACTGTTGCCCAAGGTCAGAGATGGAATAGGACCTGCATCTTTCTGCTGCCAAAGAAATGGTCCTTTTGGCCACTTACTGAGAAAGCGATTAGTACACAGCCCGATTTTTATCATTTCTGACTGCTCCTGCACCGGCATTTTGGAAGTACACAGAATACTTAGCTCCTACTATAGAAGCAGACGCAGTGCACGAATATCACAGTTCAGGGCAGAGTGGGGGGAAACACCAGTGGAGCTTCCGCCAGGCTCCCGGGAATCTGAGCTCACACAGCAGGGAAGCGGAAGAGGCTCTATGCTGCCTCTTTGTTCTTTGAGACTGCCTTTGCCTCTGTAAATTTCATGAGGCTTAAAAGCCAGATAATCCCCGCAAACAGTAGACTATCCAAATGTCAGATTCAGAGTTACTAAATCCTAGTATCACCAGTTAGAGTCGGCTCTATCTGGAATTAAAACTTACCTTTTTAAAAAATCATCTATCTCTGAAACATAGTGTAGAAACATTGGCAAACATTGATTCAAGGCAGAGGTAGTGAAAGTAATTTTTAAAAAAAACAAAAAGCAAATATTTGAAGTGTTTTTCTAAAACAGGAAGATCATTTTCGCTTAGAACGCGTTAGCATGGTGGGGAGATTAGATGCTGTAATTGAATAGCATCTTGGAGTAACATTCGAATGAAAGGTTTTATAGCTAGCTCCCTGGAATTTGGGCTGAAGCAAGTGACTATAAAGAGCTTCACTCTACTTTCCATGTAGCTATTTTAACCTGTAAAGGAAGGGGCTCAAGAGCGATTCTGTATACCGAGATGCCTGTGATACAGCAAAAGGATACTGCTTTTATACTGTGTTCTGTTTCGACAGAGATGCGTATCTCATTGGTGTAGACAGGAGAGGGATCTTAGTTGAGCTGTGTATTCATGTGTGTACTATAAAGATGTATGTTAGTTTATATTTAGAGATAGCTTTTTGAACAAAGATTACTAAAAAACAATAATATGATATTCAAGAAAAAACCCCAAAGGAACTGTCTTATAGTGTAAAGTTGCCACATAGGTTGTTAGGTAAAGGTTTTATAAGTTTGCATCTTGCCCTGTGAGACTGTCTGATGTTCTCTACCCTAAGATGGGCTTCAGGCTGTCATAGATGCACCGTAGATTTGGTATTTGCTCTAAGCATATTTTTATTGACTTATTTCCTTTCTACACCTTGATTTTTCCTTGGTAAGGAAGTCTTAACAGCCTTCTAAGTACATTCTGAGATAGCACTCAGTGGCTGTTGCCTTTGTTCCCTTTATTGATACCGCTCATGTACATAGGACAGAGTTCTTTGAACTAAACCATAATTGCCTGTTTCCCAGCTGACATACCCAGGGAAGACAGATGTTAAATCTTGCCCAAGAGCTAGCACCTTGCACAGCTGGGAGTTAGACTCAGACGTGTCTGTCTTCAGGCTGGATGCCTCCAGCCATTTCCACTCAAGAAATTATGCTGCCACTACATGTGGTCACCAGGGCTCCCCCTCCAGCCCTCCTGTATGCTCAGCAGTGTCGTAGGCCTTTCGGGGAGCACATGAGCATATAGGAGGAAAAGAGAGAGGGGAAAAAGCCCCAAGCAAGTAAGACACAGTTTCAGGTGAGTGTAACTAACTTCACAAACCAAGTGTGACAGTCATTGACATAGCTTCTTGAGCCAGTCTTACTTAACGACCAGATGCCACCGAGGCCCCATTCCTCCTTGTCATCTTGAGTCCCTTACCTCTTCGCTCTCTCTTGCATCCCCACCCACTCCTTAGCCTCCTCCAAGTCCAGATCTAGAAAGCATAACTGGTGGGGATGAGAAGAGTCTTTGAGGTTATGACATCATGTCCTAGTTCCTTGGCTCTAGGCTGAACTGATCTTTTACCTCCCTTTGCAGAGTCTACATTCTGCTTCTCCCCCACAGAAGCCAGGTCTTTTCTCCAGTTAAAACATCATGGACAGCTCTTCTCCCTGTATAGTAACGTAGCCCTCTGTGTTCAGAGAATCTTCTGTAATTCCCCTTACACACCAACCTAAATGAGAGGGAGAAGATGCCGAATTGGAATCCATGTCAGAATGGGCAGAGGAGGAGGGCGATGATGACAGTATCAGAGGAAGGGATAGAGCCAGCCGCACTTTCTTGCAGTGGTTTCACACAACCGAGATACCAGCAGGCTGTTTCTGCTGTCCAGTAGAGATAAATACATGTTTTTCTAGGGTTGAAGGTTATGGAAGGGGCTGTGTGGCTTTTATGACTCTCCTTGCTGGAAGTCTCTAGTGGTAGCAGCTCTAGGAGAAATTGCCAGCATACCATAGCTAGGCAGAATGAACAAGAGCACCTGTTGACTGGGGTCTTGCCATATTGTCAGGAAGAGGCTCTGTTTCCCATGGCTTCTGACCCTTCCTTTGTACGGAGTCTAGTCTTGAGGCCCCTACACTTTCACCTGACTGAAGACTGCTGCTATCCCAGGAACTCACTGGGGATTAGAGGAGAGAGAACACTGGGATGATGGCACTGGACTGGACAGGGGCCCATCACTTCTTCACCACGGCCTTATTTGAGCTATAGCATATATGCCAACAGGAAGTCACAACATTATATGTGACCATTCAACTCCATACTATTGTACAGTAATCCCATCTGTATTTTAGGCATCATGCTAGGTTGAGAACCTAAGATATCTTGGAAAATGTTTATAAAATTAATTTATAACCCTTACTAGGTTTCTAAGAGTCCAAATCTACTTCAGAAAACAACTCTTGCTTTTGTAGCGTGCTTCATAGTTACAGTGAATGTCTCAGACATTGTTTTGTTAAAATTTTCTGTGCCCTTGGGCAGAAAATTGCTTATGAAATTGTTCAAATAGAACTGGCCTTCTGAAACAACCATATGATGGTAACTAATCTCAAGAGAGGATGTGGAAAATCACAGCACCTAGCATGTGACATCATGCTTGGATTGTGGAACATGGGGGGGGGGGGGAGGGAGCTCTCTTTGTCCTGGCTGTGTACTTGGCTTCACTTTCCTCCTCAGCAGTAGTCCCTATTTTGTAAGACTTTTATGTAGCTGAAACCACACACACACACGCACGCACACACATACACACGCACACACACACATATACAACTGCATGCTGTGCTTGGGCTTCCAGGATTGCACCCTGACAGGTATCCGAGTAAGGGACTGCGCAGTTGAATGTGGAGTATCCGTGGGAGACTCTGAGGGTTGTTATTGCTCGTTAGCTAATGAGATGATTGGAAATGTACAAGTCTGCTTGTCAAGAAGCGTGGAGGAAAGGCTTGCTGACTCCGGAAGTCAGGTCCCTGTGGCTAGAAGCAAACTGTGGGGATTGTTTCTTAGGTCGCTCAACATTTCAAAGCAGACCTTGAAAGAGGAATGATAAGATTTTAACAAATGGGTTGGACAACCACTATTTCTATCTCATGTTGTTGGTGGTCATTTTAATACTAAAGAGCGGAGTCACCTGTTACAGCTGAGGAAGCCTGTCTTCTTCCTGTGTCGTGTCATGTGGGCGTCTATCGGTCACACATTCCTAATAGCTACTGTGCTGTGTGGCTAACACAGATTTTCTTGAGAAATGCATATTTGCCGAGGTTTCGAAGATTGTGCAAGGGGTGTTGTGGGCGTGTTATGAGAGATGGAGGAAGTCACCTCACCAAGAATATGTGAAGAGCATGATCTAACTTCAGTGCAGTAAGTTATGTCTTCTGCAGGACTGGATTTTTTTTTTTACTATTTTGCCTCTTACAGGCAACTTTTATAAACTGAAATCTTGCTAGATTTATTCCATCAACTCAGCTGGGTTATAGAACTTTACAGTTCTTAGTGGAGGTGTGAACAATATTTTGCATTTTCCGTTTTTCCCATTTTCTAATTAAATGTGTAGTGCTGACATAAAAATGAAAAGATTATTACAGTTAGGAGTATGGAAACATACATACATATACATATACACTTCATATGTGAGAACTGATCGAGTTTGTAAGATGATGTATTCTACGAAGATGAGGTTTGGGCTAGAGGACTAAATGTAGAAGAAAAACAAGTAAGCAGAAGCAGCAGCTTTTAGAGGCGCAGCTAAAGAGATCTTTTCATATGTAAGACCAAAGGAAAGTCAGGCAGGCGTCCTAATTTTAAAATATCTCAACTTCAACACTATGAATGCGTACAACTTAAAAGGAAGAGACATACTATGAAAAATTATACAAATTACGTTAGTATTAATATCTGTGTAAACTTTTTAAAATCCTGAACTGGAAAAGTTAGTAAGAAAAACAAGATAAATACTCCCCAACCAAATGCAGGCAAGAAAGCGCATAAGTAAGGCTATGGTTTTCAATAAACACAACCAATCTTACAAATGGGAGAATTACGAGTTCTATAGCATGAAGTTTTAGCTTAACATAATTAACAAATATTTTTAAAGTGATGCAGGGCGGTATTGGTGCATGCCTTTAATCTCAGCCCTCAGGGAGGCAGGCAGGCAGATCTCTGTGAGTTTGAGGCCAACTTGGTCTCTAGTGTGAGTTCCAGGACAGCCAGGGCTACACAGAGAAACCCTGTCCCAAAAAACAAACAAACAAAAAAGTTGTCCTCATTTCCAGGAATGGACAGTGCTGTGTGCTATGGAGGTTCAAATTGGCACACCCTTCATGGAATATGTATGGCAATGTTTATCACAAGGCTTAAATATGCATAGCTTTGTCCTTTAATTAAAAAAGAATCAGAATTGTGCTAAGAATTCATACAATATGGACACAATATTGTTTAAAGCAATCCTATGATATTAGTAGCTTAAAATGATAAATTTTCACTGAACACTATAATAAGTAAAATCTAATGTTAGGTTCTCAAATTGCTTATAGGATCATGGACTGTCATGCTAGCATTCAAAATCATTGTTTTGAAGATATGCAATATGGGAAAATCTGTACCAGAAAATATATAAGAAAATATATAGAAAAGTAAATACCCTTGAATGGATGGATGGATGGATGGATGCATGCATGCATGGATAGGCATATAATAGCAGTACTCAAGGCTGACAGAAAATACTCGTGCAAAATGGTGGGCTCAGAAATCCTTGGGGATCTTCAAGAGATGAAAATGTAGGTGGTTTGGCTTACTGCATTTCATTAAGTAAAAATAATGTACTAAAATGATCTACTATTAAAGTAATAATGTATTATCAACATGAAATATACTACTGATATAAAAAAACTTCACTTTCATCTACTTAAATATTAATCATTATGATAAGCTTCTTACTCTTCTTGAACAAATAGAGGTTTCATTCCTCTGCCGTTACAGGTACTGTTTTAGTTCTTAAAGATACTGCTGGTGTACGTAAAAGGGAAAATAATTTGTCTAACATTCCAGCATGTGTGGAGAATGGAAGGATGGGAAAAAGAGAATCGAGAGTTAGTGTGTGTGTGTGTGTGTGTGTGTGCGCGCGCATGTGCGCGCGCATGCATGCGTGTGTGGGATGGAGTTGGGGAGGATGCTGTTCCCTGTAGTCTTACAATAGGACCCAGCTCTTAACTTTGATTTTGTTGTGAGATGAAAATACTTAATGATTTAGCCAACTTTGAGACAGACTGCAGACACTGACCGTCACATAACTGCAGACACATAACCATTGCTTTCCCTTGTTCAGGAAAGAATGCACCGAATGCACCCACAAAAGCCTATGCTCAGTTCTGGGAAATCTACAGTGAGAGGCTCTGACTATCTCATCTTGTTTCTAGAAGCTACCAACACTTAATATCTAAATCTTTTGTTATCTGATGGCTAAGATCACTTTACATGGAATTTAGGATTTATTTATTTATTGGTTCATGAATATTCATTTTCTTAGTGGCAGGATGCCAGCAAAGGAGCAGAGAGTCAAATCTGCTTATCATCAACTCGGAATAAAAAACGAAGAAGGTTTTGACATAGGAAACTGAGTACCAGGAGCACATTGAGGACACATTCTTGGGGCCATTCTCTAACAGCCACCTAGGTTCTAAGACAGACAGGAAGCTTCTGGAAGTGGGCAGTGCATAATAACTGCAAGCTGCGCCCCTGCCTACACTCCCAGGATGAAGCACACAGGACCCCAGGAGGCACTCTGTAGCCAGCTGAGACGGACAGAGCTGTTACTGAGCTGTTTCGACCCCATCTGGATGACAGCCCTTCTGGAAGGTCCCAGGAGAGCGTCCCAGCCACTTACCATCACTGATGATTTCCAGGGAGGGCAGGAAGTACTTGTCACAGACGATAGACACTGCCATGAGCATGTAGACAATAATGAGGAAGTAGATTACTATGCCTCCGTCCGTGCTCTCCTGCCTTGTGAAGAACCCTGCAGGAAACTCCGATGCTGGGGAGGTCGCACACTGTGTGTTGTTTTCTACGGAGGAAAAGGAGAAGATGGCAAGATGTTGGAGTCACACATCTCAAGTCCACAAAGACCGAAGTGGGGCTTTTGGTTGGAATATGGAGAAACTGGTGGAAATGTGAAGTGTGACCATGATTATAATAAGCCTTACATAGTCCTTGAAAGACATTATTTCATGAAATGAGCTGGTCAGGGAGAATTAAAGGAAAGAATGCTTAGAGCGCTTTTGCGTGTTGCCTCTAAACGGTTCTTCTGAAACTGCCTGCGTCCCCAAGAAGAAACCAGAGCCCCTATGAATAAATATTTCTGGCCACTAGCCTCTGTCATTTTCTGTGTCAGAGCCCAAGCTGTCCTCAGACCTCCAAAGAGTCATCCCCTGCTGCAGAGTTTCTAGGAGAGAACGCTCTGATCATTTCTCCAACAAATCAACGTGCAGCGCAGTCTGCCCTGGTCTGTGAACGACCGCAGGAGAGTGGGGAGCACACCCTGGCTTGTCAAGAAGTGGAGCAGAGCCAGGAAGCAGAAAGACAGAGCAGGAGCGAGGGCATTCCCCTCTCATATTCAGATGTGAGGCCTGCGTGTCTAACCCACGGTCCACCTACCTGTGGCCCTTCGGAGGCGCTTGGGCGGGGAGACACCCCGGACAGGCAGGTGTGCGGAGACCCAGCAGATGCCCAGCAGCAGGACCCTTCTTCTCCAACTTGCACCCCATTTTGTCTGCATTTCCAGCGTGCTCTTTGCAGTGTGTGGTTCAGGAAGGGAGCAACCGAGGCTTATGCTGAATCATGTGAGGAGTGGCCTTCCTGCCCAGTGCCTGCCCGGGGGGTGGGGGGCACAGCTTAGGAGGCCAGCACAGGAGCCCAGCTCTTCTGATCAGAAGACCCAAGCCCCAGGGAGGTTGGAGGAGTTAGGGAGGGGCACAGACAAACGTCTACAGCTGTTTCCAGGCTGGGTCTCTGAGGGCAGGCCCAGAAAGTCTGTGTCTGTGCCCAGGATGGATCATATGTAATGTCTTCATACTGACTCTGCCTTTGACTTCCTCTAGACTTGTGAGAATCTGGCTTTGCCTGACGCTGCAGCCCTTGCTTCGAGGAATTGTTTGGGCTGGCGTATGCATACCTCTTGGCTACCGTGGCATCTTTTGTGTTTTTATTTGGATCGCTCCATCTTCATCCGCAGTTCCGCAGTTAGAGCTAGAGGCAGAAAGGTCAATAAGGAGGGGACTATAACAGCTGAACCGGGAAATGAGGGCGGCATGAGAGAAGTCAGCAGTGGTGGGGATGGCGGGAAGCCCGCACGCCACGAACTATTAAGGAGACAGAATGGATGCTGTTTGATCGTAGATCAGCTGTGCCTTTTTGCCAGAAGGAGCTGTATGAAACGCTAATTGGACAAGGCAGCCAGCATCCAAAGACACCCTGCAGCTTGCCAAGATTCTGGAAAACCTGTGGCAGGGGCACAACCTGTGGCTGATGGCAGAGGGCCTGGAGGAGACCTCACAAGTTAACTCTAGCAATGTTTATGAGCTGTGTGACCTAGGGCAAGGTAATTAACCTCTCTGTGCCTCCTTCCCACTCTCTGTAAAGCCCGTTTGGGCTGGGTGAGTACCGCATCACACATGCATGTAACCTGTTGAGGACATGTCTTTCGTGTGGTCAGTGTTCTGTCATCCTGTCACTGTCGTCTGTCTGTCTGTCTGTCATGATTTCTTGGGTTGAGATAAAAGCTGTCACAGAGAAATCCTGTAGCTTTGCAACTGCCATGGTTCCTTTGCTTAGCACATAAAAGTGGTGTGGTGAGAGTGTACCATATACACGTATGCAATTATCAAATAGAAAATTAACTGAAAAAGCTTCGAAAATCGATGTGCCGAGCCTTTGTTGGAGAAACGGCTTCATCTGGTGAAGAGAGCAAACCGCCTCCCGCTTCTCATGAGCTTGTGTTGTTTAAAAACACCCTGACACGCTGTGGCTTTGCTGGGAGCCTTCCTGGTGTAAACTCTCTGCCCCTCAGCTCTCCGGATGTGCAACGTGGTGCTCAGGCTGGGGTGTCATCCAAATGTCGACGAGAAGGGTCCGTTCTCCACAAGTGCAACAGCAGCTGCCCGCATGCTCACAGAAGCCGGACCAGGAAATAACGGGGGCGGGGCCAAGTCGTGATGGGGCGGGGCCAGGGAAGCAGGCCAGCAGGCGCTGGCTGGATGTCCTTAATGGCCTCTGAAACATACAAACCAGTTCATGCAACAAAGCCTCACTCACAGTTGGAGTGTCAGCGATAGCAGGAGCCCAGACACAGAGAGACCTTTCAGCGCATGTCAGCGATAGCAGGATCCCAGACACAGAGAGACCGTTCAGCGCATGTCAGCGATAGCAGGAGCCCAGACACAGAGAGACCGTTCAGCGCATGTCCACCAAGCTAAGAAAGGAAGCCAGAAGGTCCAAGCTCATGCATGACAGAGCAGAAATTCGTGGCACACAGTAGGCATACAGGGAACATGAGCTGGTTGCTCAAACACTAATGATTCTTGGGAAAAGTCCCAGAAACGTGCAAGTGCCCAGTCTAAATAAAGTAACCTATTAAACGTGAATTTACCAAGAAAAAGGCACTGGAGCTTAGATTTGCTTTAGATCCTTATTACTGCCTTTGCATTCGTCTAAAAAACCTGTGAACCCAAACAGATAAAGCCACAAAAGTAAAGTGTACAGCTTCTGTTATAGTATTATATATGACAAAGACCTAGGTGAAGAAATAGAACTTGGCAGTCACCCAAAGTGCCCCTTCATGCGCCTCAATGTGTGCTTTGCCAAAGAAACCACTCTCCTGATCTGTGCAATGGGTAGTGTGCGTGTGTCTAGTCAGCAGTATCATGCCCACTGGGGACACCCCCAGGAAGCCACAGTCTAGTCTTGTCTCCCTCAATGCCCTCTATGTGCAGTTTGGGCTGCTGCCCCCCCCCCCCTACAGCTTACCCAGCAGCCTCCCGTTGTTCTTACTCCGGTATCCGTGTGCCATCCTTCAGGCTGCTCCTGTGCGTGTCCTCGCTGCAGGTGGGCAGCTGCATGCAGAGTCAGCTTCACACGCACTCCCACTGTCCCAGCGGTGCAGAGGCGGCATGCTTGCGGGAAGCACACACACCAGGTCTGCTGCTGTCTGTCTCTGCAGCGTGAACAGCCCATTTGTGCTCATTTGTTAGATGCTGGAGTTCTTTGGAGTTTGCTAGAAGGGAAGGTTTCAAGATCCTGCAGCATTTTTCAGAGATGGCTCCTACTACCATCTGCTCTTTGTACCAAAAGCTGAGCAGTGAAAGATAAAGCATGCTCGAGTCTTTCCCGCCAGCCACTACTTCTCAAAACCTTTATCTTCCTCCAAAATAGCTAGCCAGATTAAAATGATTTGAATTAACTAATTCGTTTAGAATTGATGGGGTCTGATCAACTGCATTGGTTACTCCTTTTGAAGGCTGAGTTGTCTCGGCTATGGGGAGCCTCTTCATCATGCCTCAGGAAAGTCCTGACGTGGTCTCAACTGTGTTCGGTAGCTTCCCTTGTCAACTGGTAGAAAAAGATGTCCCAAGCTTACCTTAGAGATTGACCCTTTCCTCCAAAATGCTTTTTTACTTTTTCAATTGAACACATTTCAAGGTCAGGGGCTGGTGAGAGGGCAGGTGGTGATGCCTGCCACCATCCCTGATCATCTGACTGTGATCCTGGGAACCATATGATGCAAGGAGGGAATGGATTCTTCCGGTTGTCCTCTGACTGCCACGTGTGCACCGTGACGCACGCATATGCACACCGACAAATATTGCAATTGAGACAATTTAAGAAGCATGGCAAGAGCGGGATCTAAGTGTATGTTGTTAGAGGTGCTTATTGCTGCTTTGTTTCCAGTCTCTCTTCATTTTCCTTCTCTGTGTCTCTGTATGTATCTCTCTCACATGAAAACGCAAAGCCCTCTTTTTCTGTTGGTTTTTGGGACACAGGCTTCACTATGTAGCCTAGCCTGGCTTGTCATTTGGCATGTAGCCCAGACTGGCCTGGCACCCATGACCCTCCTGCCTTTTCTGACAACTCTGCTTTCTAATAAAGACACCCCATGACACCTCGCTTTGGGTTCACAACTAAAACTGTAAATTGAGTCTTTTCTGTTCTTATCTGTATGCCCCTTCTTTCATTTATATTATATTTTTTTATTGAGCTATATATTTTCCTTCACTCCCCTCCCTTCCTCTCCACCCCTCCTTTCCCATGATCCCCATGCTCCCAATTTACTCAGGAGATCTTGTCTATTTCTACTCCCCGTGAAGATTAGATCTATGCATGTCTCTCTTTGGATTTCTTCTTTCACAGACTTCTATAATTTCAGTAATTCTTATCATAGGTATTTGAGTACCCAGCCTTCAAACTTGCTCACTGATGCTTTCTCTTTATCTCCTTCTCCATTCTCTTCCCCACACTCCCTTCTGTGTTTTCCTTTCAGATGAGGTCTCCCATGCAGCACAGGCTAGCCCACTCGCTCCCCTTCTGCCTCTACCCTACTCTCCCAGTGTTGTGGTCCTGTTTTGTGACACACACTCATTTTGTTTACCTACCTTTCTCCTCTCTATTTTCCCTAAGATGGCTTATGATAGCGTCTGTTGTGTCTGTTTCTCTTGAGTTTCTTCTGGCTTGAGATTCATTTTTGAAGTCCTCCTCTACTTTTTACCCCACCTCATTTCTGAGTTTTCCTCTATCACATTCTGGTTCATATTCATGTCTTTTGATTTCTTTTGTGTCTTGGAGTGCAGACCCCACAGCTATGACTGTGCCAGGGCGTGCCTCTTACTAAGGCACTATTGCTTAGCTCCTATTCTCATACGTTTTGTGGGATTTCACCAGTTCTGGTTTTTTACACAGGACTATTATTTTCCCCTACACTTATAGAAGAATGTCTTTGTTCAGCCTGGCTTTTCTTAATTCATGGGACGCCCTCTTTCATTGTTTTCCTAGCGTGTTTATCTTGTTTAGAGAGGCCATCTACTGGAGCCCAGGCTTTCCTGGATCTTGCTGGGTAGCAGAGGATGCCTTTGGACTTTGGCTTCTTTTGCCTCCACCTCCCATGTGCTAGGATTACAGGAATGAACCACATCTCCTGGTTTATGTTCCGAAGCTCGGTCCCCACCTAGCTGGGGACACTGTTTGGAAAGGTTATGCAATCCCTAGGGGTAGAGCCTTGTTGGAGGATGTGCCTCATTGGATATGAGCTTCGAGTTTTTGTAGCCTGGTCCCCTTCCTCCCCCCCCCCCCCCCCCGCTTCCTGTGTGTGCATGCGGTGTGACCTGCTAGCCCCTGTTTCTGCCATTCCTTCCCCGCAATTGTAATCCAAAGCAAAAGCCCTGTCTCATAAAGTTCCTTTCTTTAGAGTATTTGATGACAGCCGCAGAAATGAACGATGCAAGACGTCACTGCATTTTGATCAGGTTGTAAAAGGGAAGGTCTTTTTTTTCCCTTGGTAAGAAAGTTATCAGAATTCAGGCTCTCTGCTCATTGATCTGTTTTGTATAAAGGCTCTGGGCACCTCACATTTACTGACGTAGAAAACCACTATTTGTGCTTGGACATCGAAGCCAACTGCTGCACGTTCATTAAGCAGGCGGTGCTGGTGTGTATTGCTCAACACCCAACTCTGAAAAGGAAAGGATTTCTCACTGCTCCTCAGTAGACATACATGTGACTTTGGAAACCACTGGCGATTTGGTATTTACTTAGGCCAACTGAACCAAAATTTATAAGGGGCCCAGGCATGAAGCTTAGAGTAAAACCTCCATGTGACATTAGAAGATGGAGAACTCCTGGGGTGGGCTTTCCAATCCTTGCTTCATGTGTGATGAGAAATCTGTTCCCTGAAATCTGAGAGTGCATTCTCCACATGGCAGTCAGGATGAGAACAAGTCCTGCCTGGTGCCAGAGTACTCGAAAGAAGACTGTCTTGTGCTCCTTAGTGATGAGCGTCGCCAGGGCAGGGCTTGTCTACTTGCCTTCCTGCAGCTCCTCGGCGTTCAGTCTGGTGCCCTGCAATTGTGGGTGAGCAAGTGAAAGGACAAATGAATTGGGTGATGCCCTCATTTCTCCCCGGGTTTCTCTAGAAGACATCCACAGGGCCTGTAGGAATACGTCAGGTCTTCCTGCCATTTATCTGACATAAAATGCCATCAGAGCTGTCTTTGAATTGTTGTCTGGGATGTCCCCTAACTCAGTGGCTCAGACAGCTCTTCAGCTCCACCTGCTGATGCATCAAGTAGGTGCTGGGCTTTGTGACGGAGAGCTGACTCACATGGAGGAAAGGTAGCACGCTGGTCACCCCTGCTTTTAGTACCTGCTCACTAGTCTCTGAAATGAAGGTTCTCAGTGGCTGCCCTATGACAATGAGGAATGAGCCAGGCAGAGGGAGGGGAGGTTATACCTATGTCTAAGCTAGATTCAGCTTGTTAATATCTCCTTTTTATTTCCTAACTCCTAGTTAGTATAGATAATGCATCATGTAAAAGGGCACATATTTCTTGTCGTTTGCTATTTAAACATGTGGATTCAAGACTCACATTTAATGTGCTGAGTGATTGTCGCCATGTCATGCCCAGCCTGAGAAGATAGATGTGGAGTCAGCCCTGAATGTAAGAGCACCGCTCCCTGGATCTTCATTGTCTCCACTGCTCCTTACCTGAAGCTCGTTCTCTTGTATTCTTCACTAGGAAGCAGCTTGGGTCCAGGATGAATAGGAGCTTGGGACCCGACTTCTCAGGATCTTTGATCCTTGTGGCATTGCTAGCTCAAGCCACAGCCAAAGCTGAAAGGGAGTAAACATTTCTACTCAGTGTTCACCTTCCCCAGACGCCCGTTCTTAGTGAGCTAGCCAGAAAACCCACTGACGTTGAGCCCTGACCTTGGGCATGAGTGAGCATCCACAGCTTGCAACTCAAAATGGGTTTCCTTGTTATGTCTTTGTGCAGTGGGTGGTAGTTAACTCGGAAACTCACTTCTGGTTACAAGTGTCAGTACACTGATGAGCCTTTAGTGGAACATCTGTACATCCCCCCCCCAAGGTTTAGGGACCATCACACAGGAGGGGGAACATCTGTACACCCCCCCCAAGGTTTAGGGACCATCACACAGGAGGGGGAAAATCTGTACCCCCCAAAGTTTAGGGACCATCACACAAGAGGGGGAACATTTGTACCACCCAAAGTTTAGGGACCATCACACAGGAGGGAGAACATCTGTATTCCCCCCCAGGTTTAGGGAGCATCACACAGGAGGGGGAACATCTGTACCCCCCTAAGGTTTAGGGACCATCACACAGGAGGGGGAACATCTGTATCCCCCCAAGGTTTAGGGACCATCACACAGGAGGGGGAACATCTGTACCCCCCCAAGGTTTAGGGACCATCACCCAGGAGGGGGAAGAAAGGACGAGAAGAGCCAGAGGGCAGAGAGAAGTGAAACAAGATAGCATCTTCTATACATGTCAGCAGGACAGGAGGGTTGTACTCAGGAACTCACAGAAGCTGTGGTTTCTCATACAAGGATCAAATCAGTCAACACTCTAGAATGGAGTGGGAGAGGTTCACGAGCCCCCACCTTGGAGGGCTGCAGACAACTGACAGTTTCTCTGGGAGAAATTGTACTCCAGCGATGGCCTCCCAGCTGTGAGCAGCTGGGCAGCACAAATTAGACTCAGTGGTGATGGAATCTGAACAGGGGGCAGGAAGCTGAGGAGGCCGGGAGGTGCGGGTCGTTCTGGGAGGAGCTGGAGGGAGTAGCGAGGAGGGCGAAGTTGACCAAAAAGCATTGTATAAAAGGCTCAAAAATTAATAAAAATACCAAAAAGTAAAGGGAATTATAGGGAGAAGGGAAGATTAGTACGGATAGGAAGGAGATAGGACCTGGAAGCTACCGTAGTCAGAATGCAATACATACATGCATAAAATTGTCAAAAAATTCAGTAAAAGATAAAACAAGACAAAAATTTCAAGTAAACCAAGCTAATAACTCTTAGGCCTTCTCAAAGTTTGCTCTCCGCCCCCTCCCAGATGAAGTTTCCCTGTGAAACTCTCTCTGTAGACCAGGCTGGCCTCAAACTCAGAGAATCACCTGCCTCTGCCTCCCGAGTGCTGAGATGAAAGGCATGTGTTTCCACTCCCTGATTAAGAATGCACTTTTTTCATTTCTCTCCCACGGTAGGGCACATCCTGGCCTCTGAATGACTGGGAACTATCCCATCTTTGGGAATCAGGTATTATTTAAAATAAACAGTACAGTTCTGGGGAGGTGGTGCAGTGGTTAAGACTGTTCTTCCGAGGACCAGGATTCAGTACCCAGCACCCATGTGACAGCTCATAGCTAGCTATTTGTCCCTCCAGGTTCTGGGGTTCTGATGCCCCCTTCTGGCCTCTCTCAGCACTGCACACACATGGTGCACAGACATACATGCAGACAAAAGACAAATGCACTTTTAAAAAAATGAACATTTTAGAGCTGAAAGAATTTTAAAATTAGCAGAATCCTGGTTAAATGCCTCTCCCCCACCCTTTCCGAGGTAGTGCACGAGGGGAGCACCTTTTGCCCTTGGTGATTCCTGGTAGCCTAGCTCCCGGCGAAACTGAATGTGCTGGGCACAAAACTTCAACCGGGGAAAATTCAGCAGACTTTTGTTGGCTGTATTTAAATTCAGTGAAATTTGACGTTTTTGATACTTGTTCCTCTCAGTTCATCTGGGCCCATCTCACTCAATCTTAGCTTTCAGGGCTCAAACAGTGCTCTCCCAGGGCTTCACTATTTTGGGGTTTAATGAGTGATCTGGAAAATGGCCTGTCTCCAGCATGGTGTTATCATTTTCTCCTCCTTTTCTACTTCATTGTGAGTCCAGGGGAGGGGCTGAGGGCACAAAGAAGCCGAGACCCTGAGCCGAGCACGCTGGGGTGTGGAGATTTATTTTCTTTGCTTTAATATAATAACGCCCTCAGGGTCTAAGTTAGCATAATCGTTTTTTCCTCCGGCTGCTGTGAAGGCTGCCATCCCTCCGAGGGGAGATTGATGCTCCCTCTGCTCAGGATGAAGGAGTTCGGCAGGGATTCTTCAGAATTTTCTAGGCTTGGACGTTCTCCCTTAGGTTTGGCACTCAAAAAGTCACAGAGCTCATCCAGGCTGAATGGAAGAGATTCTGGTCCAGAAAAGAGACACCCAACATAGGCTTTGTAATTCTCTCCACGCTACTCAGCTTCTGCAAGTTCTTAATATTCCCCCAAAGACCTTCCTTTGCAATCAGCTGCAGGTCGGCCTTGTGTCTATTGTTTGGAGGTGGCGGGCAAGGAGCTGGAGGAGAAGGGAATTGATTTGAAACACCCCACGACCAGTGCACTAGGCCTTGCAGGCCAACACTCTTCTCGGAATGGAACTATTGCTACTAAATCAACTTCCTGAATGCACTGTCTGAAGAACTATCTGAGAAGAACCCTTGCATTCCATGTTGCCGGCATACCATCTGGCTGCCCAGATGAGAACTAAATTGCTTATTTTAGAACATGAAGGCACATATACCTTCGCTGCTCCCAGCCCCCATCTCTTGTCTTCCTGTTCTTCAAACTGGAAGGGGTTTGGAGAATATATTCCTGGACAAGTGCCTCCTTGACCCCTTGGAGGGATGCTATCCCAGCAGCTGGATGGACAGGCAACACATGGACTCCAGCATCCGAGCCCTTCAGGTAAGGGTGCAGCTGCAGGAGGCCACCTCACCTGAGATCATACTAGCACAGGCAGCTGGCTGTTGGAACCCAATGGGAGGTGTTCTTTAGCCTGGTTGTAGCCCAAAAGTCCTAGCTGGCCTCCTTGTTTCTTTGTCCATATTGTCTTGGGTATCGTGGGAGGCTACTATGCCTGGTGAGGGAGAGCCAACAGCCACGATGGTGGATGTAGAATGGTTACAGTCTTGTTTCAGCCTCTCTTTTACTTACTGTTTCCCATCTTCCCTCCAACACACACAACTATTTTTGAGGCTTTTGGACATCCTTCTAATTCTGAGACTGGCAGATTGGCCAGTGGGATACAAAAGGAACAAGAGGTTCAGCAGGGCGGTGGTGGCGCACGCCTTTAATCCCAGCACTCGGGAGGCAGAAAAAGGAGGATCTCTGTGAGTTCTAGGCCAGCCTGGTCTACAAGAGCTAGTTCCAGGACCAGAACCAAAAAAAAAAGCTATGGAGAAGCCCTGTCTCGAAAATTCAAAAAAAAAAAAAAAAAAGGAACAAGAGGTCAAGTTCAAAACCAGCCTCTCCTCTAGCCCCTTCTGGGCTTACTTTTGAGTGTGATGGTTTGGCCATTAGCCTGCCTGCATACAGATTCACCCTCATGGGCCTGGACGTGTGGCTAGCGGTGACCCTCCACCCACCATCACTTGGCTTTCCCACTGAAGCAGAGTGATTTAGCTGTACCCCACCTAACATTCACACAGCCAGTAATTCCAAACAAGCTCAGTTTCTGCTATGCGAAGTCATAAGCAGGGCTGTCAAGAGGGCGAGGCTTTCCGCTACTGTTTTTGGGGAGACGAAAGTAAAACCTAAGGTCTCTAGACGTGTCTTTGGAGTCTTATATTCCCTGAAGACTCGTGTTATTTTTGTTTGTTTGTTTTCTGTTTCTTTTTCTTCAAAAACTGGCAGAAAATCATTTGGTCTTTCCACAGGAAAAAGCAAAAGTTTCTAAGGCAAATATTATTTATTTTAGAAATATATTACTCTAAAGTTATTTACACACATATGCATGATTTGGGAATTTCATCTGTATGAACAATGTATTTCAGTCACATCCCCCCCCACCTCCTCCTAGATCCCTCTCCATGTCTCCTTCCCAATGTAATGTTCTATACTTTGTTTATTTTGCACAGTACTGAGTCCAGTTAGTGCATCCATATACCCTTGGATGCGGTCACCCACTAGAGCCCCTCCAGAAAGCACAACACTAAAGAAAGCTGACTTTCCTCCTCTAGCAGCTGTTAACTGTCAACCTCAGCTAGAGGCTGGATATTAGTCTAGGATTCTATGGTAGGAAGGCCTGTGCTTCGCCTATGTAAGGTGACATATTCTTTAAAAAGTTATTTATGTAGTTATTGTGTGTGTGTGTGTAGACACGTGTGTGACCATGCATCTGGGTTCCAGAAACATAGGATGAGCTGGAATTGCAGGTAGTTGGCAGCTGCCTGACATACATATGTGCTAGGACTCGATCTCAGGTCCTCTGGAAGAGCAGCAAATGTCAGAACTGTTAAGCCAGCCCACCTCCCCTCTACCGTATAAGTTGATACATTTTTGTGAATCTTTTAAATGAGTTTTTCTTTTTGCTTTAGAGCCAGCTATACGCTTCAGATTAAACTTTAACTAATATTCAGAAGAACATAGCAACTATTTTTTCCCAATAAGATAACCTGGGTATTACTGAGGTTTACTTGAAAACTGTTTAGTGAGCGAATTTGTATTTTATTGTAGATTATTCATTTAATTTAAATTTTAAATATTTCAATCAAAATATAATTGCAACATATTCCTCCTTCCCTTTCTTCCTTCCAGTTGTTCATTCTCTTGACCTCTTAGCCCAACTCTTCCTATATCTCTCCTACTCCCTCTCAATGGATGGCCTCTTTATATTATTATTGTTACCTATACGTAAACACATAAATATAAAAATGTAACCTGCTGAATCTGCTTGGCGTTGCTTATGTGTGTGTGATCTCAGGGATGACCACTGGAACTGGATGACTACCGAGGGGGCTCATCCCTCGGAGACACTATTTCTCCCCGTCTTTATTTGCCTGTAGTTCTTGTTTAGGGGTGGGGGCTGTACTTTTTTAAAAACTAATTTTATCCCATGTATATCCGATTATCTTTTTTGACTTCCTCCATCTTTGCTATTTTTCTTGTGCGTCTTTTCCTGTTCTTTAATATTTCTCTAAAGTTAACTGTGAGGCATGTTTGCTAGGACGGCTGGGTGGCATGTTCCACTGACCCCGGCTTCCCCCGCTCAACTGTCTGGTGGGCATACGTGTCCTGGTCCAGCTTCAGCTTCAGGCACCATGAGTGCAGATCTAGAGTAGAACTTGCTAAACCAACTCCCGTTCCTGAGGATTCGGCCAGCCACTTTTCTGAAGGAGAACTTCAAATTTTTACAGCCCAAAATGTTGAATGTGCACCAAAGCTACACAGAGAAACCCTGCCTCAAAACACTCCCTGACAGCCCCCTCCTCCCCCAAATGTTGATCGCGTCACCCAGGTTTCACAGATCACCAGAAAGAAAAGCATTTCTTCACCAATCTATTACATCAGAGGCCCCTGTCAGAGACTTCACTGAGCTAATCAGGGGGTTCATAAATTTTGGAGCATGTATTTGCTGAGGTCATTTCACGGGTGCATAGACATAAGGACTGAAAGGGCCCTTAAAGGATTGCAAATGCATAAGGATGCAGAAACCAAGAGGACAAACGTGAGCAGAGGCCATGGGAGGTGACACCTGTTCACAGGAAATAAAAAAGATGCTATTACAGGGTGCTAGATTTTGATAAGCCCCAGAAGAGATACTGACCCTTAGATGTAAAAAAGGATGGTCTTCTAGTGATTTTTGAGTAAGTCTCTCAGGTCTTTAGAGAAGTCACAGATGAAGCAAGACAATACATAACCTATTCATTCATTGCTGTTGCATATTTATCAACTACATATTAAGCATCTCTTATGGCATAGGAAAATTCTAAATCCAGAAAATATTGAGAATTCATTGCCATGAGGAAGAGACAGGCATGAATAATATTTTTCTTTTCAGTGTGATAAATATTGCAAAATAGTCATAAACAGAATGATGTGTGTGGCGGGGAACAGAGTGACTGCTGGGAAATGAAAAATAAGCTTCATGAATATGATATTGTAACAATTGGACTTTCGCAGATGAGTAGAACTGTCAGGCGAGCTAGGAAGGACAGCAGTGTTCAGACATGGAATTCAGAGCTGACCAAGTTCATTCAGGAAGCAAGACAGTGGCTTCAAGATTCCCTGAAAGAGAAGTAGAGGGTGGAGCTAAAAGAGGAGGCTGGGCCAGATGGAGGGCTGGAGCCCTTGCCCCCTTTGAAGGGTTGAGGCACAGACTTCCTAACAGAAGGGTGCCAGGGCAGACCCGGTTGACAGAGAACTGAGGTTCAGATGGTGATTTGATGAAACAAGGCTTTAGATTTTGGAGTTAACGGCAAATACCAAATCCATTGCTACAGATTTTTGTTTTAGTTGATAAATGTATATATAGGTATATATGTATTTAGGTTTTGTTAGGATTTATTTATTTATTATATGAGTGCTCTATCTGCATGTACGACATTATGCCAGAAGAGGTCCCAGATCTCATTATAGATGGCTGTGAGCCACCATGTGATTGCTGGGAATTGAACTCAGGACCTCTGGAAGAGCAGCCAGTGCTCTTGACTGCTGAGCCATCTCTCCAGGCCCCGTGTATATGGTTTATTAATGTGATCATTTTACTCATGGGTGTGCTCATGGGCATGGTGGACAGTGTGTTCTAAGGGCTTCAGATCCTTAAATCACCAGTTCCCTCTGTCAGTGAGCTGGAGTCACAGCATTGGGATTTATGTTCTGGATCCTCACCCCGACAACGTGGGGGTGTAAATTGGAATGACTCTTCTGAAGGGCAATTCTGAAGCTTGGATCAAAACAGCTTTTGAGATCTGGATCGCTTCCACCATAACTTCCTGACCACAAACACATCTACAGTGTGCTCACTCATTGTGATGTGGCTAGCAATGTTAAACACGGGCAAGAATCTGCATTTTCTAATATGACATAACCGAATGCCCTCTAAATAGGAACCTGGTTAGATGGGAGTTTGTTTGTTTATATGAGAATAGATTCCTATACTTAAAAGTAAGCTAAGAAGTCAATATTTCTGTAAAAACTAGAAATGTGTTCTATGTGCATGTAAAAATATATACCAAGTCATTAATCATGGTTTTTACCAGATAATAAGATAGTAGCAAGTCTTCTCTTCTACTATTAGCTAATCTACATGGTTTCTAGGATTCTTTAACAATAAACATGTGCTAATGATGACCCGTGCAAGGCAAAGTTCCACCGCATCATTTCTCACATGTGTGTAGTCTTGCTGGTTGCCTGGCCACCAAACCTGGTTAAGATTCTTCCGTTCTTCCACTCAGGACCATTTTGCAAATAACTGCATGGGGAAAATATTAAAGTCTTGAGACCATACGCTGTGGTTGGAAGATCTGTGTCTGTGCTGATGGGGTATGTGTTGGGCATGGCAAGCTGGGCTTATCTCCACTCCTTTCTGGCAAGTGCTAATCTCTGTATTAAATATAGATGACGGATTTTCAAGATTTCAGTCTCTCGAGTAACTGAGTATCATAATAAACTGGATAAAGGGTGGACTATTTTTCAAATCATCTGTGCTATGTGAAAGCTGTACCCAACATCTGGATGGCAATAGTCCTGGCCAAGACAGTCCTCTGGGCGCAACTGTATATCTGGCCTGCCTCCTGTTTGACTTCGTGATTAAGTGAGCATTACACAAACCCAGTGTCTAGCACCTAGTAACATAGACCCAGTGTCTAACATGCAGTAAGTGCTCTGTAGCTTGAGTTTTAGGACAATCCTAAATGTGCTGTGCAGAGGGGTCAACTCACCATTCACTGTGTGCAGAGCTCAGGCTGAGAAGAAATGGCATTCAGCCCTCCACCCTCTTTTTATCCCCTCTGCCCCCCAAACCTTAGAGATCATCTTTTTCTAGACTAATTCTGGTACACATTGATTTCTTCTCTGCCTGTCTCAGGTCACTCTTATCTGAGATCTGATCTGCCCTTGGTCCCCGCATCCTATTTATATCTCCACTGTGGAATAAGATATAGAGATATCAATTGCTGTGCACATTCCGCTATTTTTTTTTTTTTTTGCCTCCCAGTTTCACGGGATACAAGGTTATTTGTGTTTCCTAGAAAAGTTTTTCTTTCCTGGAAAGTTTTGCAAGCTTATAGGAGAAGCTGCAGGAAGGCCAACGTTCCCTAGTGTGTTAGAAACTCTTCAAAGGCAGTGTCGAGTGGAGCAGAATGTTGAGGCGCAGGGTGAGAGGGGCAGAGTCTGAGATCCCAGGAGTGTCTGAGGAGTGGATAGTCCAGACAGCACTGAGAACTAATGCTTGGCGGTGTGTGTGTGTGTGTGTGTGTGTGTGTGTGTGTGTGTGCACGCGTACACGCATGTGTGAGAGTGTGTGTGCATGCGTGCACATGCATTAGAGTGTGTGTGTGTGTGTGTGTGTGTGTATTTCTTCTGAAGAAAAGGCTGTTGGGGCAGCTGGGAAATATGGGCTGAGTGTTCTGTTGTTGGTTAGTCAGACTCTGAGAATTGTGTTAGATGAGAGGGAGAGAGAGAGGAGGAGGAGGAGGAGGAGGAAGGGAGGGAGGGAGAGAGAAAGATTTGGCTCTCTTTCCAAGATTTCTTGTAAATCTTGTTCCTCCTGGAGGAGGAGGCAGTGGACCCACATACCCATCCTGGAGGACTTGAGTGTTGAGTTGGTTTAAGTGGATGAAAACAGAATGTTTCTATTTTCGGTGTCATCGGCTCTGAATCCCTCAGATACACTTTGTAGACTCTGTTTCTCATCAATACTGCCCCAACATGCTGCCTATGGTCATATAGATTCCTGGCTTTTGTGGCTCCAAAGATAGATTGATTGGGCCGCTGCATTCCCTCTGTGAGGATTAGTAATTTGGGAGCCAGAAGCAAAAATTTAAAGGATTGCAGTTATTGATGAGGTCTGCAATTCTTATGTGTGAGAAAAGTCATTTTCAGGTTCTAACTAAGAATAGCTAATCCATTTTGAGGCGTCTCGAGATTTCCGGTATCACATTATTAAAAGAACACCCCCTCCACCCGGCGTGCCTGCCACCATAACAGCTCCAACGTTGCCTTTTTCCTTATGCTTAGCTGCAATGTCAAAAACAACGCCGTTGCTTATGGTTTGGTCGATGCCATGGCTGTGGAAATATAATGTCATTTTGGATGAGTCACTATAGGTCTGGGTCTCTCTCAGTCGTTATTGTTCATATAGCAAATGGGGCTATTAGTGTGCGCTGGT
This sequence comes from Microtus pennsylvanicus, assembly GCF_037038515.1. Classification (NCBI taxonomy): domain Eukaryota; kingdom Metazoa; phylum Chordata; class Mammalia; order Rodentia; family Cricetidae; genus Microtus; species Microtus pennsylvanicus. The sequence goes on along the minus strand of NC_134580.1, from coordinate 103,149,302 downwards.
GTCATAAGGATGACACAGTGTGAAAAGGAATATGGATTATATGCTGTGGATAAGAAACGAAAGCAGGAGCTCTGGCTTCAGATTGGATGAGCTACCACACAGTCAGCAACTTCTAGAGTACCTGACTAACTTCAGCTCAAGTCTTGAATTAACAAGGACTAGCGGGAAGTCCATGGCACCATTATGTGTGTTCATTCTCTGAAGGAACATAAATAACACAATCTAGAATGGTGAGTGGGATTTGAGTAGAGAGGAAGAGGGAAAATGCAACCCACAAGCATTGAAATTAAAGTAATTTGATACTGTAAGATATCACGTAAGTAACCCAATCCATGATATGTTTCCATTACACTTTAAGCCCGTGTTCAAGGTAGTGTGGGCAAGGTAAACTCTTGCCTTTTTCTTAAAAAGGGGACTTAGTTTCATTTACTTTCTCTTTCATTACCTTTAACGGAAGATTTAACAGACCCAGTGCTGTAAGTCTGAGCCTTCTTCAGAGATGAGGGATGAGCTCATTTCTGAGACAACACTGGTCTTCCTAGTCTGCCTGTGTGGAAGAGCAGCACCAACAAGGAAGAGGAGGACACAGCATAGAGTCATGGTCCAAGCTGTCTGCTGTAAGATCCTGGATACTAGCAATGTGATGGCATCTAGAGATGGAGACTTCAGTGAGGACACTAAGTCCCCACTGGTGCCACAAACAGGTTGGCAGCCCTGTATTTCCTCGTTCTGCTCTATGAACATAGTGTTCTTTCCTTCTGCCCAAAGTGCCATCTTGAAAGTGAGGAGCAGGTACTACCAGATGTCGTCAGCAGCTTGCTCTTGGCCCCTTTCTCCTTCCCAAACTGTAAGGAGTAAAGTTTTGTTCTTAACAGGTGCCCAGTATCAGACATTTTTTTTTTAAAAAAAAAAAGCAGTGTGAAGAGATTAATGTTAGGTTCCAAGGCAGAATGAGGCCATGGGATGTGAAGGACTTGGAGATCAACAGGCTCTTGCTGTCCATGCGTGAACCAGGAATGAAGCCACCACTGAAAAGAGAAGGGGCCCAAGATGCAGCCAGACAACCAGGCTGTTGCAAGCCCACGTTGCACAGAAACAGCTGATGCTGTGGATCTCTTCTGCTGCTGGGATCCTGTTCCTCCAAGTACCCACCCCCAAGAGACGTACACCCGACAGCCTGCATTTTCCAAACAGAAACTTAGAAGGGTTAAGAAAACTGGCCAAGGTTGTTAGCTGGCAATCAGTACAACGTTAAAGTCTCAGCCCAGAGCCACGAGTGTCATTCTGGCATCAACCCTGACTGGGAGAGAAGAGAAGAGATGTTTACAGGGAATCTCTGCCAGGGTTACTGTGTTTCCTTGAGGAGGAAGATAATTTAGTGACGGATATCAGGATGAAGCAATGACTGTATTCAGAGGATTTGCGCCTTGTATTTCCCAAGACACTGTTTTTTTTTTGTCCTTTGTCATCAGTAGTGCGGTGACTAGAGAGTGGCATTTTTAAAAAGCATCAATAATGAGTTAAAATAGCTTTCTGATGAAAATAATTATTGATAGTCTCTAAAAGAATCACACTCTGTCCCTTGCCTGCAGTTGACCCAAGAGAGCAAATGAAACAAAAGTTTCCAGCATGGGCTCTTTTGTTGGCCTGGTGTCTGAAAACGACTAAGCCAATGAAGTCCTAGTGCGAGCTTGTGGGGTGTGTGTCAGGACTGTTATTCAGCAGTCGAGATGCACGAGCTCGCATCCTTAAAGTGCTGTGCTTTCCGGGCACATATTTTAAAATAATTCTTTAACTTATCATAGGAGGAGTAATGCTGAATTCACATCCTGGGTTCAGCTGTCATTCTCAAGTTCACAGCTACCAGAAGGGGAAGCACTTCTAACAGAGAAGCTGTGATAGAGTGCAGTGTAATGAACTGCTTCCCTCTGACCCTCTGGGACGCCAGTGAAATGATCTGCAGAGGACTTTCTTGGCTTTAAAGAAAACATACTTGTGTTTTGATAAAAGGCAACACGGGCACACGGCAGGTAATAATCATAGCTACTGTAAACTAATGCTTTTATCCCTTACCACCTCACCTCTTGCTGGTGGGTATTAACTAGTCCTTCCTGGTGTTACCTGGTCTCTGGGTCAGATGATTCGTTATTGCCGTACTTTGACCTGACAGGGTATCAGATTACTGAACTCCTGCTTTTCCAGCAGCACCCACTGCACCCCTGAGATATGTCCTTTCTAAGACTTGTGATGTGGGAGTCCTCTCTGTGTGCTGTCATTACTATTAATGAATAAAGAAACTGCCTTGACCTGTTGATAGGGCAGAACTTAAATAGGCAGGGAAGACAGAACTGAATGCTGGGAGAAAGAAAGGCGGAGTCAGAGAGACGCCATGGATCTGCCACCAGAGTAAGACATGCTGCCAGAACTTAGCCGGGTAAGCCTCTGCCACGTGGCGATACACAGATTAATAGAAATGGGTTAAACTAAGATGTAAGAGTTAGCCAATGAGAAATGAGAGGTAATGGGCTAATCAGTGTTTTAACTAACACAGTTTCTGTATGGTTATTTTGGGACTAAGCTAGCCGGGTGGCTAGGACAAACAAGCAGCCCTCTCCTTGCCCACTTAAAGAGGAGCTCCCCTCAGGTTCGGGCACAGGCACAGGCTCAGCTAGGGAAGAGTCACGGGATGGGAAGGAATCCGTTTTGTGCACTGTGCCAATTGATGGTTTCGTTTCTGGATTTTTATTTTAGTGTTATTTTGTAAAAATATTTTATTTTTGAGATTATCATATAATTATATCATCATCTCCTCTCCTTTCTGTCCTCCAAATCCTCATATATCCTCTTCGCTCTTCAACTTCTCTTTTCACTGTTGATGCATATGTATATGTATATACAAGTATCTTCCTAAATATAGCCTGCTCCATCTGTATAATGCTACCCGCAGGCATGTTTTCGGGCTGATAGTTTGGTTATTGTGTAACCAGCCGCTGTGCTCCTCCCTGGGGAAGACTATGTCTCCCACGCTCAGCCTTTCTTACTTGCCCATAGTCCTTTGCATAGGCTTGAGGCCTTGTGCTTTTTTCCTCCTCCACTTTAGCACGTTTATTGCTGTTTTTCTTGGTCTCATGTTTTGGCAGCCAGGTTGGTGAGGCCGTATGGGCACAATTTCTGACATTATTAGAAGACACAGTCTCACAGCAAATTCCTTGTTCCTCTGGCTCGGACAATCTTTCCAAACCCCTTTACCATGCTCCCCGGGCCTTAGGTCTGGAGGTTGTTTTGTAGATGTTTACATCAGCACTGGGCTCCGAAACTCTGCATTTTGGTTGGTTGTGGTTTCTGCAGTGCTCTCCTTCTCTGGCAAAGAGAAGCTTCCTGGATGAGGACAGAGGTTGTCTGAAGCTGTGAAGTGGAGGAAACGGCAGTCCTGTTGCAAGGACGTTTCAGACGTGACGGGAACGGGTCATAACGGATTTGGGTAGGCTCTGCGTCTAATGGTGGTACATTTCTAAGGAAAGGTAACCTTTAGCCCAAGAGCTTCAGAGAGACAGAGCCAGGATGTGTGTGAGCATAGACAGGATTACTTGAAGGAACAGGCTCATGATATGGCTCAAATCTACAGGCCAAGGAGCAAGCTTCAGACCCAGAGAAGAGAGGAGCTGGTACGACAGCTCGGCTTTTGGTAGCACAGTCCCTTCTGGTTTCAGGACTCAGTCTCCTGTTCTATTCCAGCTTCCTGCTAATCAGTCGTGGTCCACCTACATTAGAATGGGCAACCTGCTTTACTCCAAGTATTGACCACTGTCGCAAACACTGGTCTTCTCCCAATACTCTCATAGAATCGTTCGGATTAGCACTCGATTAAGCATCTGAGGAGCATGGTTCAGTCAAGTCGGTACAGAAGCTAACCATCCCAGAGACATACAGACCAAGCTGAAGGCGGCGTGAAGACTGAAGCAGAGACTAGCAAGGCAGATGCCAAGGAAGTGATGCAGGACCCGAGAGGCAGGATGTTTTCTCCCTAAGGGACTCTAAGCAATCCTCTCTCAGTATTTTCATTTTGAAGAGCTGACATGCAGAACTGTGAATAAACATGCTTGTGCTGTAAGCTACCAGGCTGCTGGCATCTTGTTGCTGTAAAACCTGGGAAAACAACATGTAGATAAACTCCTGAGAGCCATAGCTGCCTTCCCTGTTAGAGGAAGAGTCTCGGGCACTGCTGAGAATGATCTGAGACTAATGCAGGCCCACAGCTTAGTGTGGAACTGGGAAGAACTACGGAGGACAAAGATTAGCTTTGATGTGGGCTTCTCAGGGTCGACCACACAAAATTCAAAGGCAAGCCTTCCCGAAAAGAATGGCAGTATCTATACCAGAAAAGCAGGGTCAGCTTTCTTAAGTGGGAAGCCGTGTTTCAAAGTCAATAAGAAAAATATGGCATTTGAAAGGCATAATTGGGAAACAATATACAAAAGGAATAATGAATGACCAGTAGACAGACATGTGATTGGTCCAGCTCCTTGGGAGGCTGGCTGCCTAGAATCACACTCAGGATTTCCTCCCCACCGATGCCTGTAAAGATCTGTCACCAGGGGAGCAGAGGGAAGGCCTTCACTGAGCCAGATCCAGCAAAGTGGGTACTGTGTGGCTTGATCTCTCAGTGGGAGGAACCGGTGCAAAACTGGAGTAGAGATATTTGGAAATGGAAACAAACAATCAGCTAAAGGAAAGCCATGGGTCTGTGGAAGTCCACTTCACCTCAGCACGTGTATGAGAAAAATGTAAGAATTCCAGGGAGGAAGACTCACTGGAGGCTAAGAATAGTTCAAGCTCTAGGGAACTGTTTGGTTCAGGTTGTTATACCAGTGCTTTCCACTTGGGGCTGTCATGTGGAATATTTAACTATGTAAAAATGTGTTACATTTGTTTATGCTGCAGAATAGGAGTTTAACTATGTGAAGGTGTGTGACGTTTGTTTCTGCTGCCTTTGTTAATGATCTAAAGATGTGTTTCATTTGTTTATGCTGCATTTGTTCAGTTAAATAAATATGTGTTGCTGTTTCATCTTGCCTGCCTAAGGCACCTGATTGGTCTAATAAAAAGTGGACTGACCAATTGCTAGGCAGAAGAGTGATAGGAAGGGAAGGAAGGTGGAGAGAATAAATAGGAGGAGAAATCTAGGCCAAGCATTCATAACTAATGAGAAGTCTCCATGTCATGATTTGGGAGCTGGTTAGTGGCCCAAAAGAAAAGAAAAAAGAAAAAAAGCTTGGTACAGGACTAGACTCTAGAATCCTCAAAAAGCCTTTTACATGCTCCATGTCTACCAGACTGTTGGTAACAGCACTATTTGCAAAGACTCTGAATTGGGAGCTATCCAAAAATACATCCATGGTAGTCTGGATAAATAACTAGGGAGATGTCCCTTAATGAAGCACCGTTCAACAATGAGGATGGAGTACCAACCTCTCAACAGGAGGGAAATCTCTGAAATAAAATGTTCAGGAAAAGCCACTTTTAAATTTCCATAGTTAGGCAACATGTCAATGAGAAGAGGGCCTGGGGGTGAACTACGTGCACAAACACTCTGCCATCTGTATTCCTTTCTGTAAAGCCAATCTAAAACTCCAAAGTCTTACAAGGGGTGTGGATGTAGTTCTGTGGCAGAGTGTCTCCTTAGCAGGCTCCAGAGTCAGTTTCCAGAAGTGTCAAGCAGAAGCTTATATATTAAAGAGCTGTCTGGGTTGTTTCCTATGATAAAAATATCCCAACAAAAGCAAATGAAGAGAAAAAGGGATTTATTGTAGCTCACCATTGCAGGTTACAGTCTACTGTGGGTTGGATGGCACAGCTTTGGGCACTTTGAAGAACTGATCACAGTCGAGATCCGAGAGCAACGAGTTAACCAACATAACTAGTTATCAGCTGGCTTTCACTACCCTTACAGTTCAGAATCCTATGCCTAAGGAACAGTGCCACCCACCGTGGGCAGGTCTATCCCACTTCAGTGTGTTTAAGATGATCCCCAGCAGACATGCCCACAGGCCCACTTGATCTAGACAATGTCCCATTGAGACATTTCCCTGGTGATTCTTGACATGTCAAGTTGACAACTGGAACAACCATCCCAATAGTATACTGTATGCGCGATTGAGTCTACATCATCCACAAAGATGGACAAAGTTAGTCTGCTATTAGAAGCTGAGCTAGTTACCATTGGGCAGTGGTATGCCTGGAAGGGCAAATGAGGAGACTTTCATTGTGATGTTCCATCTACTGATCTCTGTGGTAGTCATGTCACATTGCTCTGTGCTTTTGTGAAAATGTATTGAGCTGTACGCCTGTGGGCTTTTTTTTCTGTGCATATATTTTGTGACAAAAAGCTTAATGCTCTTTTAACTCCTAGTCCTATCAAGACTAAATTAGAACGTGTATGTGAGTGTGGGGGTCCTTAGTAATTTTTACTATGTCCCAGCTTAACTTGTATCTGAGATTGTCGCAGCTGTTCGTCTTGTAGGCAGAGGAGTTAGACACCAGTATTGCATAGCATCACACATTCCAGCTTCTCCCCCAAGAGGTAGAGCTCAGAGCTCTTGGATCCCCAAAGATGGGAGGGATTGAGGCTAGCAGGGCTCCACAAGAGGTGTGCATTTTCAGCCCAGGAAACACTCACCTTCTGATTCTCATTTTCTCTTTTTCTGGGGATGTCTATGCTTCTGCAAGGGAATTTAATTCTCCATCTTAAATGCCCTTGTCTAATGTTGGACCATTAGGGGCAAGTGCTGTGAACAAGGCCTCGCCATGCTTCCCACAAACAGTTAGGGAGCAAATAGTCTCATGCATCTTGAGAGTTATATTTTAACTAATTTGTTCTTTCTTGAGTCTCTACTTGAGATTTCAGGAAAGTGTGGAGGAACTAAATGGCAGAAGAAGCATTCTCCTGCTTTCCTGATGGGCACCCTCAGAGTGTGGAAGTTAGCGTCTAGTGTGTAACATATCCACATGTGGAAATCTGGGGAGAGCGAGGTTTCTAAGGGGCAAGGACTAACGGGTTCTGGACTTACGGAAGGGCTGTGCTCCGTGGGCAAGTGTGTGTGTTGAGTCATCCCTTCATTCTTCCAGACAGTTCAGTGGACTCCCCAATGGGGCCCCTACTATTAGCTATCCATTGTGAGCATGGATGAATTCATGCTGATACATCCCTTTCCTTGGTCTCATACTGGGTTAGAACACACCAACACCAACTAATGACAACTGACATTTGCTGAGTGGCCAAGTCATACCATGTACTTTCTGCAAATTATTTAATTTAAGCTCACTTCAGTCCTATGAGTACCTACTTTCTGGTTGAGGATGTGGATGCCCAGAATAAATAACTTCTCAAGGTCCCAGCACCCATGTCAGAAGCACAGTAGGCTGTGCTGAAGCAATTGAGTTCCGCAGCACACGCCCTTCCTGTGGTGGGGTTCTTCTTCTGAAGGGATGATACATCTTGCTCTGGTTTGATCCCTTCTCTCCATCCACACTCCTCTAAGTGACAGACCTTATCATCTTGCTCATTCTTTTTCTCCTTCTTCCCTCTCTCCCTGCTTCCTCCCTCCCTCCCTCCCTCCCTCCCTCCCTCCCTCCCTCCCTCCCTCCCTCCCTTCCTTTCTTCCTTCCTTCTTTCCTTCCTTCCTTCCTTCCTTCCTTCCTTCCTTCCTTCCTTCCTTCCTTCCTTCCTATCTTCTCACAGTTAGTTTGAAAGGATACCTCCTATTTCCCCCACTTCTCATTTCTATGAAGAGTACCTAGTAAGTTCAACAATGCTAGGATGCTTGGGACTTGCTGTGTCATTTCTTTGCAGAGTATTTGGACTTGAGGAAAAACTCCACAGTATGGACAATACATCACCCTGGTATGTTCATGAAGGTGACAAGAATTCATCTAGGTCAATCAGGACGTGATCTATTTGGGTAAATTTTATGGCGATGCAGGTGTATCCGTTTGTGTTTCTATTGGACACTCGCAGAGTGGAATGATTCCACACAAGACTGTATAGACCACAGTGACTAACACTTTGGGTCGCTGGCCTGGGGAAGAAGACTCTGGCCATCCTGTGTCTAACTCAGGGTGGGCCCAGGGCAAAGCTGATGTACAGGTGTTCTACAGTGCCCATTTCTTCTTCTGGGCATTCAGGTCCTTCCTGTCAGTGAATGTGAGGCTGGGGTCACAGGGAAATTGCATCACTTGGGTCATTACTGACTCTGCTAGCACGTGGTGTGCCATGGTGGGGTAGGGGGCAGCATCCTCACTGAATAGTCACTGGCGCTTTGGCAGTGGAAGGGTCATTGTCCTCCTCCCAAAAACAAGTGATATATTATGCACCAAGTTTTCCCATGTACAAGCATTAGGGCAGCTCCAGCGGATGAGGCTGACATCTCTGCCGGGACATATGAGGAGGCAGGTTGGGATGCTTGACACGCCACAGCACAGGGGATATAAGATGTGAGTTTTGTTTTCTGTATTGCACGTGGATTTTGCATTGAAGAAGACACTTAAGGTCTCTGTGCTCAAAACAATAAAATCTGACATTGACCTGAAACACTTAAAGTTAGCCACAGTGTCTGTGCTTTTATTTCCTTTTTGATAAGGGCCCATTCTACTGCTGTTTCATGGTAAGGATGGTATGCGATTGCAGATAACAATAGAACGTAAGGATGCTGCTTCTAGCTCCACTCTGGAAGCCACTAAAGAGGAATGCTCGGCTCCTCTACAAATTCTACTGATTACTATGCAGAAGCAGGAACTTCACAACAGTGGCGCATGATCCATAGGGTCAGGATTTCTCTGGCTGGGGCTTACTCAAGTACGAGGATTTCACATTTTCTCCTGGATGTTGTGGCCTCAGTCACTCAGTAGGTGCCCATGTGACTTCATGCCTCACGCTGTGCCTCTGGGCTCTGTGAAGTTGGGACAGCAATGGGAATTCAGAAATTCGCAATGGAGACAATGCTAACTCATGTTAGCCTGGGTTCCCTGGAAAGAAAAGTTAAGGTTCAAGCTGGTTAGCACAGCTTGGTTTTAGGGAGCAGGGGCTGAGGACTGTGGGAGTGGGACAGAACAGAGAAGGAGCCAGAAGGGTGCTAGTAGAACTAATTTCCTCCAACTGAGTGAGGTATTTTGCTCGATTTCACAAGATAATTTAAGAAAGAGTATCAGCTGGATTTCGGGATGATCCACCCTGAGGAGATAAATGGGGGCTTATCCACCACTTCCTGTTTTCCCCATCAGCTCCAGAAGAGTTCTGCCATGTGTTCTTTACTGCCTGTGGATCCTTAGCTATACGCACAGCCCCTGAGTCTAGCAAACTCCTGGAGCAGAATGGGGAAGTCAAAGCTGCTGCATCTGTGTCTTCCTCTGGCTCTCAGAATTCCCGCATTCTGTATAAACTTGGCTCTCCAGTCAGCACCTGCAGCTATCTGTGGCTTTCTCTGGGAAGAGAAGTGTGCTAAGTCCACATGCCAGGGTGCTAACAACCCTGGGAGTTGAGAGGTGATGGACGGATGCTTTGCTACCTTACTGGATATGCTCATTAGAATGCATGCGCTGTGCGGTCTTCTGAGACTCTGGGTAGTGTCTAAGTTAGCTACAGCAGCAACTTATCCACCAATGCATTCTTCATCTGCTGCCTTCTGGTTCCTCTCTCATCTTGCTATCCCTTCATCAATGGTCCTGGGGTTTCTGGAGCTGTGACTTGGTTATAGAGGTGATGGAGCACTGCCTAGCAGATGTGAGACCCTGGTGTAGTAGGAGGCTGCTTGTTTGTTTCCCAGCTGCCCAGCAGTTCAGCCCTGACATAACCACACAGAATCTATATTAATTAAATCACTGCTTGGTCCATTAGCTCTAGCTTCTTATTGGCTAACTCTTACATAGTAATTTAATCCATTTCTATTAACCTGTGTATTGCCGTGAGGCTGTGGCTCACCCGGCAAAGTTCTGGCATCTGTCTCCAGCAGGGCTACATGGCATCTCTCCTGACTCCGCCTTTCTTCTCCCAGCATTCAGTTTAGTTTTCCCTGCCTAGCTCTGTTCTACCCTATCAGGCCAAGCCAGTTTCTTTATTAACCGGTGGTATTCACAGCATACAGAGGGGAATCCTACATAACCCTAGATTCAATCTCTCTCTCTCTCATACACACACACACACACATACACACATACACATACACGGTGACTAGGAAAGAAAGGTGGAGGGTGGAAGGGAGAGAGAGATGGGGACAGAGAGATTTAAATTAAAATTTAGAGTAACCTGGCACTGTGGTACACACCTTCAATACTAGCACTTGGGAAGTAGGGCAAGGTGGATCAGGAGTTCAAAGTCATCTTTGGCAACATAATGAGCTGAGGGCAGCCTGGGCTTCCTGGGTATTAAGACTCGATCGGGAAACAACAGCCAAATATTACTAGAATCACCTCTCAACACTTCTCTTAGCACCTGATCCAGGCAGAGCCCAACCTTAGGGAATGAAGAGGCCCCTGTGGAGGTGAGAGTATTGTAGTTCAGGCCAGTGGCAAGTGCTGCAGTATTATGTCTCTGTAAAGTTGCTCGAGGGCACTAGAACTGGTCGCTAATGGCCACTGAGGCAGTGGTCAGGGGAAGCTGAGGGGATTAAAGGTATCATAGGCATCAATAAAGTATCATACACACTGGAAAAAGAATCATAGCTCAGTAGCATAAGTAGTATTTACCATCGTAGTGACCACGCTAAACACAATGTGACATGTGACCAGTGCCATAAGTCTCACCATCTGTCAGATGATATCCTAAAACCTCCGAAGATTAAGTCCCTGGGGGCGGGTGTGGAGAAATGATTCGGCTTTTAAGCATACTAACTGCCCTTACAGAGGTCTGGAATCCCATCCCCAGCACCCACAGGGTGGTTTGCAAACATTTATAACACCCGCTCCAGGAGTTCTGACACCCTCTTCTGGCCCCCACAAGCACCTGGCATGCATATGCTATGTAGACATGCATGCAGGCGTCGTACCCATACACAAGAAATAAATATAAAATATAAAAAGATCAAGTCATTTTCTAAGGAAAGGACAGCAGTGGTACCGGAACCCGTGTCCCCATGCCCCACCCCCACCCCAGGGAGAATGTCTGTGTTCTTGGTTCAGGCTGATGAGTCTTAGTCACAGCTATGTAGGTGCTCATGGCCATGGTAGCCAGCCAGCCAGCCTGTTCCACTGATGTCTGCCAGATCCAGTCCCTTAGGTGGGTGTGTCAGTGAGTATACACAGGATATAGGGAGTGTGAGAGGTGGGGGAATATGAAGATATAGACCATTTCCCTGAGAGAGAGAGAGAGAGAGAGAGAGAGAGAGAGAGAGAGAGAGAGAGAGAGAGAGAGAACAGAGAGAGAAAGAGAGAGCAAGCAAGCCTATTTCTGCAAGCAAAAACCCGGCTGGACGCTGGTTCTCGGTTTGGGTGTTTTTCCAGGCCCAGGGGCTGTTTCTAAATTAAACTCTTAACTAGCCATCTAGTAACACAGAACAAAGCAACTCTTGGTTGACTTGAGTCTAAATGGGTCAAAGGAGGTGAGATTAAAGTTTCACACACACACACACACACACACACACACACACACACACACACACACTAAAAAGTGCAACTGGACTATGACTGAAAAAGCAGTCATAGATAAAACCGGACTCTCTGAACATGGCGAACAATGAGGGCTGATGAGAAGCCAAGGACAATGGCATGGGGTTTTGATCCTACTTCATGTTCTGGCTTTGTGGGAGCCTAGCCAGGTTGGATGTTCACCTTCCTAGACATGGACGGAGGGGGGAGGACCTTGGACTTTCCACAGGGCAGGGAACCCTGACTGCTCTTTGGACTGGAGAGGGAGGGGGAGAGGAGTGGGGGGAGGGGGAGAAGGGTGGGGGGAGGGGAATGGGAGGAGGGGGAAACTTTTTTTTCCTTTTCTCAATAAAAAAAAAAAGTGCAGTCTCCAGAGAGGCTGGCCCCTGTGGACAGTTCCCACGGAGGCAGCACGTCAGAGAAAGACTGCCTCAGCCAAACCCCAAGCCCCATTGGCCTTCTTGCCAGGGCTTCTTACTGAACTCGGGAGGAGCCCGTCTTCCTAAATCCCTGCTGTCTGTCAGAGCCGAGGGCCCATTTCTGTGCAAATGATTCACTGTTAGAATTTATGCCACTTCATCGCAGTCTCAGGGACTCTATTTTTTTATGTCTGTTCCTGTGTAGTGTTTCAATGAGTCTTTTTTCTTCTGTCTGTCTCTCTAACCCACCTTTGCCAACACATTTGAAACAGCAGCCGCGGGCTGGCTTTGCGCCTCACCCCAACCTCTCTCTGCCTCTAGCAATCATTCGTGACAAGTGCGGAGCAGGCAGGCGCGATGACGTCATCACGGAGGATGAGAGGAAAGGGAGCTTTTGGTCCTCCAGCCGCCACATGCTGTGAGTTCAGCAAAATCGCATCGTACCCCCGCTGTCTTCTCTTCTGTTTGAACATAAAAGTCTCTGTGGCTATCAGTCCCTCTCCAGGGCCCTGCTTTTAAGAACACAAGAGTGAGGAAAGGATTAGAACGGTTTAGAGTATCCGGAGTCTTCTCATTCATAAGCGTTCTCAGTAAAAATTTGTCCTTGTGGCAGTTCAGTTAAAAAGGCAAAACCACATAGGACCAGCACTGTGTCCCCAAGTGTGTGGCAGAGGGACAGCGTTTATAAGGAGCAGACAGGCTGACTGATACGTGGACACATCACAAATGGGGCCACCTAGCCTTGGTGTGCTCAGCTGCAGACATTCTAGTCTCAAGGTAGGGGAAGGATCCAGAGTCGGGAAAATAGACTTCTCTCTGCATTTTAATGCCAGTGGATACAGTTTCCAAAGCCTGGCTACGGCGCCTGCCAGTTCCTTTGCATTTGGCTTTGGGTTTTAACGAGCACCCAGAGTGTCATCTCGCAAGCTTTTTGCTGAGCATCTAGACAATGCCTCCAGGGCGCCGTGCTGTGGCAGCGATTGCCGGACTGCCTGGGACGTTACAGAGGCTTCTACTCAGCCACTTTGGTTCTGTGGCTCCTGGCAGGCAGTTGGATCTGGGAGTGGAACAGATTTCCAAGAACGTGCATCGCAACCTGCGAAGCGTTCTGCTGCGCTGGTGGCATATGCTGACTGAGAATAGTGCCCACTTAACAGGCTGTGCAGGCTCAGGAAAGGAATCTGATGTGTGCTCACTCTGACATGCTGCTGTACGTGTGGAAGCCGGGATAAAGTTGAGCAGCAGATGGAAAACTCCGAACCTTTTATTGGCCATATGTCACTTTTGAGTGTTGGCCAACAAACCAAATTTGTAGCTAATATATAATGATTTAAGCAGAAAAAAAAGAGCAGCCGTGCTTTGATTCTTGAGGCTGCTCCTCCTCCAGCTCCCTTAGCTGGTCGGAGTTCCTGGATGCTCTTCTTCAGCCTTGTACTGCCTCCCTGTATCATCCCCAGGTGGTTTCATCTCCCCAGCCCCATGTGTGAGCCACCTCCAGCTTGACCTGTTTCTCTGCTGCTTCTTCCTTGAAGACTGAACCATCAGACTTTTTGTTATTACAACGATTTTTCAGTTTGATAGAAGATGCTCCAAGGAACGGACATCAATGTTCTGCCGGCTGGACAGAGTCTTTGGTTTTCTCCGATGTCTCCTCCAGTGCCAGCATCTCGCCATCCCTTCTGGGTGCCTGGGATGGCTTCCTGTTCAACCCAAAGTGCTTGTCCTTGGCATAGACTCGTGGGAGGGCAGCCCTTCCTGATTTATGAGGTTGTGACCTAGGAGGGAACTCCCCTGGAAAAATGCCACTCTCTTCCTGTCAGAGTCATCTAGGAGGAAATGATGGATGTTAGGAATAAAGAGACCGGGCCATCTTCTGGCTCTTTATTCTTTTTGGCTCTTCTGTCTCATGCATGGAAGTGCCAAGACGCCATTCTCAGCAGCCACGGACAGACTGGCTGGCTTCATGCTTGTGGCCCGGGAGAAGACGGTCCCTGTCTTAAAGTGTGAGTTAGGTACTTGTGCCGGGAAAAGCCAAGAAAGGAGAGAGGGCCATGGGAATTTAAGCCTGCAGACCTGCCAACAACTCAGCGGTTCAGTCAGGAGTGTGTCATTGCTGCAGCTGTCTCAAAGCGACTCTACAGTTGACATCTTAACCAACCCCATCCCAAGTTTCTGTACATTAATTTCCACAAAATTCAGCCTTCTCCCAATGTTATTCAAAAGTCATGGAGCAGCATCGTGACTAAAACTACAGCAGAGTGTGTCAAACGCAACGATTTCCGCAACATCTGGAGGAAAGCCCATTAAATAGGGAATAAAATTCACATTCATCATGGATGCTTGCACTGCTTTTGTGTTTTTATGAAGAGAGGAAATAGAAGCATCTTTCCTGTGGGGAGCTTCAGCTATCTGTTCCTGTGCTGCACTGGACACCCCACAAAGAACTGGAGTTTGGTTTATGTATTTGCAGGAGTTGACTGTCCTTTTAGTCTGATTAAGATTTTCATCTCGAAGCAACTTTACTTTGGGGAGTTTCCAGGGAGGCTAGAAGGGCTGTGTGAACCGCCAGGTGTGCATGGCTAACCATCAGAGCATCTTTTACACGGGAGAAGATTGGAGAGCACCCAAGTGCTCATCGTTGGAGAGCCAAGTGATTGCATGGCCACACGGCAGAGTGCAGCTGTGCAGAGCAACGGTGGTCTCCAGACCCAGAGGACTGAACTCCAGGGCACATGCCAGAGGAAGCCAGGCACAGAGCAGAGTGTATGTGTCCAGACGGTATTTGTTCATGCTCAGAAAAGGATTGTTTGGAAGGCTATAGAAGGGAGCAGGCTGGGGAGACCCAAGGAAAGGGCATAGAGGAGGCAACACGCTGGTGATGTCTTTATCTCTTGGGATCTACTCTTTGTACCCTCTGCTCTGAGGAATCTCTCTCTCCTGGCTCACCTCTGACATATTCTAAATGCCAAAGCCTCCAGCTTCCTCGATTTCTCTGTGCACTGTGAACCACACACTCCTTTAGCATAAAGCCACTCCAGTCCAGTCTACCAAAATTCTGTTCGGTAGCCCTGTGTGCTAGAGGTGGAGCCGAGCTCTCGGACTGCCTGCCATCTTTGCATGGTTGTTAGAGTGGTTGTACTGCGATCTCCATTTTCCAAATGAAGACGTGGGTTGATTTATGTGGGTCTGAAGTACTGAACTCCACAGAGCTTATCTCCAGGGCAAGTTTATCATGATGTTTTACCTGCAGGCCACACAGCAACACTTTCCCACCCCGTCTGCTGTCTGTTCGCCTCAGCTCCCCTCAGCTCCGCGTTGACTTGTTTCTACCACACACATGCAGACATGCTAATGTGCACACATCTTTACTGGTTCTACTTTCTTCCCAAACAAGAGTGTATTCAAGGTCCCACCTCCATCCTTGTCTCTCTAGTACCTACCTCCCATCTTCTCAGAAGAGTTTTGACTCACCCAATGGGTTTGCCTTCCAAGCCTGTGCCTATGTAAGCAGGTACTCATTTCCTCCCATCTGTTGGACATTTCATCTTGTTGAAACCAAAGAACCACCTTGCCTGGAAAGTAGTCTCCTCACTGACCTTTACCCCCAAGAAATCAGCAGAGTATTCAGGCCACATTGAAAGCATAAAAAAGCTGGTTCTGAGATCAGTGAACACATCAGAAATAGCAGCAACAGAGTAGATGAACTTGGAAGCAAGAATAAAGGGCAAGCAGGTAAAAAAGCAAAATGATCTCCTTCTTTCTTGTCCTTTTATCCGGGCTGTCACCATGAGCTGCTTCCCGAATTCAGGCCAGACTTCCTGCATCGACTGAGGATTCTTACAGACATGTCCACAGGCCAACCTGATGTAGACAAACCTTCACTGAAGCTCTCTTCTCAGGGAAGTGTAGGCTCATTCAATTAAATTTAAGCCCAGCTCCACCCCTTATCAACATGACATACAAACATATCACTTAAAAGCCAAAACCTTTCACCCCTTTCTCTTCTCATCTTAGTTACCTCATTCTCTCTCTCTCTCTCTCTCTCTCTCTCTCTCTCTCTCTCTCTCTCTCTCTCTCTCTCTCCCTCTCCCTCTCCCTCTCCCCCTCCCCCTCTCCCTCTCCCTCTCCCTCCCCCCCCCCCTCTCTCTCTCTCCCTCCCTCCCTCCCTCCTTCCCTCTGATCCTGGAGGAGGGAACCCAGTGCCCCACCACTGATCTCCATCTCATTTGTTTCCCCTTCTAAGTCAAGACAGAAAAACAAGGGGGAAAAGTGTGCCTAAGTTGCCCAATCAGGCTTGGAACTTTAGGCCTCTGAAACTTGTAATCCTCCTGCCTCAGCCTTCATGAGCTGCCATGCCCCACTCCAGCTTTAGTCTTGCTCTTCTCCAACAATAAGTACCCCTCGTATGGTATGGTACCTGTGAAATCAGCACGAGCACTGTCAAGCACTAACCAGGATCTTAAAAATGAAACTCCACAAATGAAAAGGCTAAGACTACATGCTACTATAAAGCCGCCAATTCTCCATGAATTAACTATAAAACTAACAGACTCTGAGTAAAATTACTAAGTGTTATTAAATATTTTCGTGAAATTGGATACACTGGGATAAGAGTTTCAGTGGAGAAGCAAGCATGCCAGAGTATCCAGGAAAATTTGGAAAAGGAGGACTGAATGGGAGGAGCCACCCCCTCCACTACTCCCTTGTAAAGCAGGGGACAGTAACCTAAGTAATACAGATTCATATCTGTGCATGGATATACAGAACCACAGGATCAACAGAGCTGAAGCTGACCTTGCTACTGGTGAGGATTTAGGGCTTAATAAAGGTTGAATATCTTCGTAAGTACAGAGTAGTTTTACAATTCAATAAATAATGCTGGGACAATTGAGTAGCCATCTGGAAAATAATAGAGTTGTATTTCTAAAACTCTTCCTAACAAAATGAGCGCCAGATGGACTATCAACACGGAAGTTTAACTGTCAAGGGTCTAGAAAAACACTGAAAAACTATTTAATGGTCTTGCAGTTGAAAAGGCCTTTTGAAGCATGATAAAATTCAGGAGTCATGAAAGAAAAGATGAATACATTTGGCCATAAAAATCAAACATTTCTCCATGGTAGAAACACTAAATAAAGTCAAAAGACAATTCAGGTACAGGTTAAAAAAAATATTTGTAACAACCAAGTCAGATGAAGGGCTAAATCTGTTAAAATACAACAAACTTCTAGAAATCAATAGAAAAAGAATCAGCATTGTATTGGAAAACATGCCTGGGTCCCTCACAACTGGCATGCATGATTCAAATAGCATTTTAAAACTGACAGTCCAAGATTTCACGAATGTTTTTTTTTTTTTTTTTTTGGATTTTCGAGACAGGGTTTCTCCGTAGCTTTTGGTTCCTGTCCTGGAACTAGCTCTTGTAGACCAGGCTGGCCTCGAACTCAGAGATCTGCCTGCCTCTGCCTCCCGAGTGCTGGGAATAAAGGCGTGCGCCACCACTTGCCAGGCCCGAATGTATTTTTGACCAGCTTGTTTTGACAAGCCCATAGGGAACTATACACTGGGATGAAAACTAGAACTCTGAAGGCTGCAACTTCAGAATCTCCACCAAAATCTACTGTGTGAAACCCTTTACACGTCACCTGCATACTGTGATGGGAATGTCTCCTCCAATCACATAGACTCTCACAATTAAAAACCCGTGTCTGAATAAATATAGAAATATTTCAATGCATTTCCTGTACCATTGACCATGGTAGTGCGCTTTATCATGAAAAAGATTAAAGAAAAAGTAAAAGAAAACAGAAAAACAAAGCACAGAGACTATGGTGCTAACTCTCTGTTGTCGGTTGTTTGGTGTCAGGATGGCAAAGCCTGGGCTCTTTCACCCGTCTTCTCTGCCCTCTACACTCCTTATGCTCTGGTTGTGTTGTTAGCCTGTGTGTTCCCATTTGAACTTCCTGTTCCTTTCTGTGCTGTCCCTCCCTGCCGTCCTTCACGTGCTGAGCCCTCATCTGGCCTCCATGCATCCTCATCGTGAAGGGCTGCTGGGTCCTCCTCTGTTGCTCATCCCAACTACAGTCTGTCTGCATTCACCTTTTTTTTTGTTGTTGTTTGTTTAAACAAGGAATTTTGCATTTTTGCTTAGTTGGTGTCTATGTGACAGGGGAGGGGCACAAACATACCGTGGCCTGGATGTGGAGTTTAGAGGACAACTTCCCTGTGGAAATCCATTCTTGTCTTCCACCTTGCGTGTCCATGTCATCAGGCTTGGTGGCAAGTCTCTTTACCAGAGGAGCCATCTCACTGGCCCCTGCTCTTACATTTGACACCATCCTTTTGCCACAGGAATTTGGGGTAACCTCTTTAAAAAAATAATGATATCTTGAGACTCTTCCTTTGATGAACTACAACAGATATTAGACAAAATTGGCTTACATTTTATACCCAAGACAAAAATACCTCCTTTGTTCTTCTTTGATTACATAAATAATATGCACATATTTTTAAAAAATGGAAAACGTCAGACCTGTGTGTACATGTCTGTGATGTATGTGGTATGCATGTAAAAGATAAAAGAAAAATAAGTTTCTTTGAGTAGGATTCTTAGACAAAGAATATACTTATGTCAAAAAGTTGAAATGTGTTATCAAAATGATCTCTGGAAAGATTCACAGTTTATTCAATACCATTGACCGAGACCCCAGTATGTGCCAAGAGCCTCATGTTGGGTTGTTGTGGAGTCTGGTATGTTGTTGAAGGAAGATTCATAGCATTGTTGAGTCGGTAGACATGATTTGACTCAGTTGGAAGTTCAAGGGTGACTTCCCGAAGAAGGAGGAATTAAAGGTAAGGCCTGATGATCAAACAGGTGTCAACCAGCTAACGAGGGAAGTGAGTGCTCACTGGCTCATATAAACACAACTGGACCGGAAGTGAAGAGAGCTTGCTTGGAAATGGGTGAGGGGTGTGCATGGACTGACGAGGCTGTAAGGAAAAAGAACCAACCAGAGGTGGGCTTAGAGGTCATGACAAAGATCCTACTTGAATTTTTAATTTTTTTATTTAATTTTTTATGTTTTTTTGGTTTATTCGAGACAGGGTTTCTCTGTGGTTTTGGAGCCTGTCCTGGAACTAGCTCTTGTAGACCAGGCTGGTCTCGAACTCACAGAGATCCGCTTGCCTCTGCCTCCCGAGTGCTGGGATTAAAAGCATGCGCCACCACCGCCCGGCTTTAATTTTTTTTAAAGATTTATTTCCTTATTTTATGTATATGTGTACTCTATCTGCATGTATGACTTTAAGCCAGACAAGGGTACCAGATTCCACTACAGATGGTTGAGAGTCACCATGTGGGTGCTGAGAATTGAACTCAGGTCCTCTGAATGAGCAGCCAGTGCTCTTAACCTCTGAGCCACCTCTCCAGCCCCCTGCTTTATTTTTAACAGGAAGAAGAGATATAAGTAGAGTCTGAAGATCATCTTTATATCTTGAAAGATAATTTTGGCTGAGTAGAGGGAACTGAGTAGCAGAAGCAAGATGGAAGACAAGTTGATAAGGTAGGAGGTCGTTGCAGGAATCCAAGTGGCAAGTGAAAATAGCGTAAACAGTTACAGACAGGCACAGTCAAGGCAGAAGTACAGGAGAGCAGGTGTTTTTCTGAGTTTTAAAAAAATGAATATATTTCATTATTTTTTGCCTTTGCCAATCTAAAGGTGTATGCATCGTTTACAACATATAGTATATAAATACAGTATATGCATATATATTATAATATTATATATAAATGTGTTTTTGATAATGATTGAGGTTGAACATCTTTTTGTATTATATTGACTGTTTTCATTTTCACTTCTTTCTTTTGAATTACTTATGAGTGCCCTTCAGCCATTTTCTTCCTGAGGCATGTAATCTCTTTCCTTCCAGAAGGTAGTCCAAGGTCCCAGGCTGCATTTTCATTACCATGTGTTTGCTGTCCCACTGACAGATGAGACTTCCTTAGCTTTGATTTATCATTTAATTAAATATGCAAATAAATTATTATCATGTTGATAAAAGACAGAACTTAATAAGAATCCCTGTGCAAAATCAAAGCAAGGTTAAACCAACCTAAAATACCTAATGAATAACTGACCGTCAACAACATACACGATATAGGTTGTCTGATTTGGGGTGTGTGTGCGTATACCATAGCTAAATAAGACCGTCTTTTCCTTCATTATTTCTGGTTTGGTATGATGCCTAAAAGTTTCCATCTGAAAGATACAGAAAGTTATCTTGTGCTGCTTTTACAGCCATATATTTTCAGGTTCTATCAAAGACCATGCAAACCAGACATCTTTAGCCCGTTCTCCATCCTCTCTACCCCCAGCTTTACCAGATGGACAATAAAAAACAGTGTTGAGTTAGTGCTTTGGATATAAAACCAGCAATGTAAAACTGGCCCTGTGTCAGCTTTTGCTACCCCAAATGGCTTTGACTTTGCAGCTAACATGGACACAGATCAACGTCCTCCCTAGGTTAAGATATCACGTCTCTGTATATGGGCCAAGGGGCTACCAGACCACGAGTTTTTGGAAGGCAGAAAACACATCTATTTAATTCCTTTGGTACATATGTGGCTGGACCTCCTTCACAGCCTCAGTCAGCAGAACATTGCAATACATTGCTCTGTGAAGACCGCACAAATTCTCAGCCCATTGAGGAGGTAGGGCGCTTGTCAGCGCTATGGGGCAGTTAGGGTGAGTAAGCTCTCACCAGAAGCCACACAGTATGGC
The DNA here is from genome assembly GCF_037038515.1 of Microtus pennsylvanicus. Classification (NCBI taxonomy): domain Eukaryota; kingdom Metazoa; phylum Chordata; class Mammalia; order Rodentia; family Cricetidae; genus Microtus; species Microtus pennsylvanicus. The sequence continues at coordinate 103,128,469 of NC_134580.1, read as the reverse complement.
AAATACAGCGACTCAGGCTGAGCAATGTTGCTGAACACTTTCTCTTGTCTCCTTTAAACTCTCTCCAAAGAGAGTAACAAGCCAACACAACAGAATACACCCCCTCCCTATGAAGTACCCGTATGGGGATGTTGTTTGCTTCAAATTTTCCTCAAGCGTTTGGATCCTTAGTGTTTTATCATGGATTTCTGGGTACAGCAGAGTCAGGGCTGGCAGAACCCATGAATTGGGTGGAAATCTTCTGATTCCTGCCCATGCAGTACTTAGTTGTAATCAAAAACAAAAAAACAAAAAACCCAAAAAACAAAAAAAAAAACCAAAACAAAACAAAAAACAAAAACAAAAAAACCCAATAACCAAAAAAGCAATTTATTTCCCTTTCCAATTCTTCTTTGCATTTTGGGGGAAATTGGACTCTGTTGGAAACATGCCATCATTACACAGGCTGTCAGGTCAAGTTCATCTTAGACTCTGCAAGGGGGTTAGTCATTGAAGCAGCGCTGTCTTCAGCAGCTTCTTAGCACAGAGCCAGCAGACCGTCTTGCTGCACTGAGGCATTGGTCTGGGTGGGCTGAAATCCTGGCTTTAGCCTTTCTGTCCTGGGTGGCCAGCAGGTCCTGGTTGACTTGGACAGAAGCTGTCAGCTGGAAACCTTCAGATTCTGCATGGATGTTTACCTCTTCTCTGAGCAAAGGAGGCAGGGAATTGAGACACTTGTGCAACACCGGACAAAGTTCATTTGAACAGTTCTAGTTGCAAGGAGCAAGCAGTTTTGAACCTCAGTTTCTTTATCTGAAAACCTCACAGAAAAGGGCTCCAGATGATTTGGGGAGAGCGACCAATCCAGATGTCCAGTAGATGCTCCCACGATGAGTATTAAGAGAACATAATTTCCCAGCTGTCGAGCTACTTCAGGCTTCCTGTCTCTCTTGGGCTGCTGACGGGAAGATTCCCCGAGCATCAAGGACAACAAAAGACAGACTTTGTCCTGATTTCTTGCCACAGTAAAGTTCTCAGAATGTAGATTCCTTGCTGTTTTGAAAGCCTGGATGACGACTCCCTGGTATCTCTTCAAATGCTTCAGCCTGTGAGTTATGGCTTCCGCTGACCTCTCTGCAGGGTGGGACAATGGCAGGCAACATCTGTGGGCCACAGTAAAGAGCCAGCAGATCAAAGCTGCAGCTGGGTTAATGATGCTGTGGTGTTGGTGTAGCCGTCTTGAGGGTGATAAAAAAAAAAAGAGAGAAAGTGAAATAAGGAGAAAATATCCCAAATTCCCAAACAAAGGCAGATGTTTTGTCTTAGGAAAGAAGCTTGAAGGATATCAATTCAGAAATTTGACAGTCTAACAGCAAACTGAATACTTAACTGGATTAAAGCATATTAAAAGACATTTTACAGTAAAATTGACCCGTCAAAGAAATACAATCTAAATCCCCTCTATTCCTAAGCTTCTCACTTTCTTCCTTTCTTCAATATAAAAGTCACTCTTTCTATTACCATCTCTCAGGCTCAGGATGGGCTGGCCTGGAGATGTGATGGATGGAACCTCCTCTTGGGAATTTCAGAAATTCTACCTGTCGACTTGTCTGGCTCCAGCAGAGACCAACGTTAGGAAGTCTAGTGTGGTGGCGTTGTAAGGAGGGAATGGTCCCTGGGTCTGCAGGACAGTGCAGAGAGCCCTGAGATTTGTGAGCACGCAGTTCTGTTCTCACTGGGCCCTCTACTCAGGTATGACTGTGGGAAAGTAACTCCACTTCTTACTGTCATTCTCATTCAGACCTCAAAGTCATGCGTGGATTTGCTGTGTATAGCTATGTTGGTGAAATGTACGCTCTGGGATATGTAGGACTTCAAATAAAGGCCGTGTCCTCTTTGCTAAGGCTCTGTCTGCCTGAAGGGATGACTTTTTGAATTAGGCCCTCTCTTAAAATGGGACAGAGGTGAGAGTTTGGAAGTTGAAAGCTAAGCAATACAGCTAAGGTCACAGCAGATCAAGGCTGGCTTAGGTCAAAAGGAGTCAAAGTCTGCTAGAGTCAGTATGGGGCAGTTCGGAAGGTGAAGAGGCGTGTCAGAGGAGAGGGAGGCAGGAAGCCATCTGCAGAGCACCCAGGGAGTAGCCCTCCAAGGTGACTTGGCGTTTGGCCTAGCCTTGGTTCCAAGATAAGGTTCAAAGAAAGCAGAGAGAAGGCTGCATCCACTCCCTACAGGCGGCAGGCAGATGCTGGGTGCTGGCTGGGATGCACGTAGGGGGAGGCTGTGGAGAGATTGAAGTTGGCAGACGGGGAGAAGGCAGAGATAAAAGCAGAAAAGAAAATGAAATAGACTCAAAGTCTCTGTTTTTAGGTAATGAATAGCCGCAATTCATCTACTTTTATGTTGTCTGGAGTTTGTCCCTTCCAGTGTCTACTGTCCGTGCTAAAGTGGTTTCTTGGGCCTGCCTGAGTCCTATGCACTGATTTCCCATTAGGTGTGAAGACGCCATAGGGCGGAAAGACACATCATGGGAACAAGGGGGAAACTGCAGTGCTATTAAAAATGAATAAAAATGAATAAAGAGAGAGGAAGGAAGCCGGTCTACTTGGAATTCCCTAGTTCAGTTTTCATTAGCCAGTCAGATGGGTTATGAGCTGCATACAGGAACAGGAAATAGCAAACGATTTTAGGAAAGACTTGAGGGAGTGGGGCAGAGAAGAGGGGATCAGGTTCTAGACCAGTAAGAGTCTCTAGAGCAGAGGTTCTCACCCTTCCCGATGCTGCAGCCTTTCATGTTGTGGTGACCCCCAGCCAGGCGATTACTTCATTACTACCTCATAACTGTGATTTTGCTACTGTAGTGAATCTTACGTTTTTCGATTATCTTAAGTGACCCCTGTGAAAGGGTTGTTCGACCCCAAAAGGGGTAGCTACCTAGGGTTGAGAACCACTACTCCAGAAGGAGAGGGGTTGGAAGATACAGCGAGCTCCTTAAAGGAAACCTCTCTTCAAAGCTAATTCGGATCTTTTGTGTCCTGGAAAGAGGGGTGATTTCATTCATGGAAGCCACAGGAGGAAGTCAACAGCAGCTTCAGAGAAGGCAGTGTGTGTGTGTGTGTGTGTGTGGGGTGCTTTGGTTAAGCCCTCCTATTGAGAATCAGAGCACTACCACAGTTTAAAGCCAAATTAGAAGTAAAGTTTAATTAAATACTGGCCAGGTGGATGGGTTCTGGCCAGGTCCACACCCAGGTTCCTGGAAAATGGCCCCAAGTCATGGTTTGCATCAGCTTAAGAAGGAAAACCCATAATTCATTGTATTTGCTGTCAGGGGTAAGCTTACATCCTGACATACTTCTAGCCTTCATGCAATCAGGGGCAAACATATATCCTTATGTATTTCCTGCCTGTGAACCTCCTGCCCACATGTAATCAAGTACATCTTGTGCAGTTGGATCAAATAAACTTGTTTAGGGACATGAAAACTTGTGGCTTGTTATCTCCCATAAACCTTACCCTCCAGTATTTCAGGAACCATCTGTCCTTGGGCAAGGGGTTGGCAGATCAGAGGCATTTTTGTTTCATGGATCTCTAGAGTATAGTAATTAAAACTTAGAATGTAACTTTGGCTCTCACAATGTGACCTGGAGGTAGTTTGGAAGAAGACCTTGGCTCTACTTTGAACTCAGACAAGGGACTTTGTTCAGTGAGATATGGTAAGAAGCAGCCAGGAGAGGGGTCTTATTTGAAGCCGACTCCATACCCAAGGTCAACCATGATACCTAAAAGCCATTCTCCCAGCTGCTTGTGTACCCAGTACTTTGCCAAGATGTTTAAAGCTTTCCTGTGAGAGCATATCAGTTAGGTCAGAACATAGAGCCTGCAGCCTGGAGCAGGGCGTGGGATCCAAACACGATAAGAGCAAAGGAGTTTCCCTGGGGACTGTGAATGTGTTCCAGGCCAGGTGGTGGGCTCTGTTTACCAAGTGGACTGCTCTGTTATGGTCAATCTCAAAGATCAACTTGATGGGACTGAGAATCAAACCCCTGGGCAAATTGGAGGACATTTCTAAGGGAAGTTTAACTGAGGAGGGAAGACCCACCCAGAATGTGATTGGTACCATGTAGCCTTCTATGGGCTAGGACCTTCAGCTAAATAGAAAAAAGAAGCATTTATACGGGTCTTTGTTTCCTGACCTAGATGCTATGGGACCTCATACTCCTGGTGTCACATCTTCCCTGCTGTGGAGCTCCCCATACTCACACGCCCTCCCGAGAATCTTAGCTTATCCTTAGTAAGCAGGCAGCATTTCTCATTCAGTAAGCGAGAACTCAGAGTCTAGTAAAGGTAAACATCCTGCTAGGATCACAGTGCCTAGGCGTCCAGCTGCACCGACTCTGATTTTTCTAATTAATTCCATTTGCAGAGCTACTGTTGGGATTTCTAAGATTTTCTCAAATTCTCAGCTTATTTCACAAAACCTTTACAGACTCAAAAAATGCAGGTAAGCTTACAGGAAAACATTCAAGCTTACCTTGAAAAACATTGTCACATCAAGACTACTGTGGTGGTTTGAATGAGAATGGCTCCCATAGGCTCATGAGTTTGCATGTTTGGTCTCCAGTTAGTAGAACTGTTTGGAAGGGCTGGAGATGTAGCTACCATGACCCCCAAATATGCTCTGGTACAAACATAGCAGCCTGGAATATGTCTACAAAACTGCGGAATGCAGTATGCTATGATGTACCAAAACTTAGCCATGTACCTGGGGATCCTATGGACTTCTAGGGCTCAGAGATAAAGCAAGGGTTATGTTACACCTTACTGAACTGAGAACTCTTGCCCCCTTCAGCATGGCTCCTCACTTTCAGGGAAGGTATTGAACCTCTGTTGTGGTTCACTGTCTTTGTGGATATGTTTCAATATTCTTAGGGAGATCCACCCAAACCCCAAAAAGCCCCTATGCAAAGAACTGACAGATTAAGAGACTGGGTTGTCCTCTGTGGTGGCTTGAATGGGAATGACTCCCATAGGTCCCTATATTTGAATGCTTAGTCACCAGGGAGTAGAACTATTTGGGAAGGATTAGGAGATGTGGCCTGGTTAGTGGAGGTGTTTCAGTAGGATTTGAGATTTCAAAAGCTCACATTAGGCCCTGTCTCTCCATCCCTCCTTCCCTCTGTCCCTCTGTCCCTCTGTCCCTCTGTCCCTCCCTCCCTCTTTCCTTCCCTCACTCTCTCCCTCCCTTGGTCCCCTTGCCTGCAGATCAGGATGTGAAGCCCTCAGCTACTGTTCTAGCACCTTGCTTGTCTGCTTCCTGCTATGGTTGTAATGGACTAACCCTCTAAAGTTATAAGCAAGCCCCTAATTAAATACCCCCTGTTTTATTGTAAGAGGTGCCCTGGTAACAGTGTCTCTTTACAGCAATGGAACAGTAACTAACACACCCTTCACATGGTGTTACACCTGAGCTCATGGAAAGACTGGCTCCATTGTCAGACTGGTTTGTAGGACCTGATCATGTCTGACATGGGTTATCAGCACTAGATTGAGTCTACAGCTTCCCCAGGTCTTGAGATACTTGCATCATTTGGTCCAGGATGTGCAAGTGCTATTGAGTGTTTGAATGTTTTATCCACTACTCAGAGTAACTGGAATAATGCTGAAGCCATCACCAAAGCATTCCAAAACTAGGTAAAGTTTCACACACAGAAAATGACCAGCAAATTTGTTAATGTGTTGAGGGACCAACAGTAAGAGTCCCCCACAACACTTGCCTTCAACATAAGAAGGATGTCTACCTTGTAACCATTCTCCCTTGCAGCCCAGTGGTATATATACTGTTTTCCCCATAGCTACAGGAGGCTTTCATCTTCCCCTTTTCCTCAAAGTGGGGAGGCAAGAAATCCAGACATCAAGGAACAAAGCCAAATACTACAAAAAGCTAATGGACTATTCACTCCAAATGAGAACTTTAAAAAGGCACTTTATATGCAGAAAGGACACAGAGCCAGCACCAATGTTCTTATAAGCAGAAAAACAAAATCTACAAATCAAGTTGTAGGGAAAGGGTATCATCGTATCCCTTCATATATTCTGAGCCCGTGGGTGATTGTGGAGGACTTCATGAGACATCCTGCTTTGCCGGTAACAAACAACAGTCCTAGGTTGGCCTAATAACCATTCAAAACCTCATCCAGACCCGGCCTAGGTTCTTCTCATTTGTCTTGTTTGCTGTCTTGCTGATGTTCACTGGATGAGCAAACTTTTTCCTAACTCATGCTGTGGCTGGCATCGAGAATACCACTGGGACCAAAGGCGGTGGATTTTTCTCTCTGTGTCTCAGGGAACAGGGTAGAGATCCTCCTAGCGATGCATCTGTCTTCTAGCTTGTGTTGAGAGTGACACATATCGCAGTCCTCCTTGGCCATCCAGCAATGGGTACACTGAAGGCACTCCAGTGTCTGCTATGCTCCTCTCACTTTGTGCGCTGCTGTCTGGCAACAGAAGCACTCACGAGAACCCCTGCACTTAGACTTCAGGGCCCTGCTCCGACCAGGTGCAGAGTGGTTAGATGATGGACACAGTATCTGGAGCAGGCAGTGGTTTAGCTGGGAGGAGAGCGGTCGGATTACAGGAAGTGATAGTTTGTATTTACATGGTGCTTTGTTTCTCGGAAGGAGTGCATGTGGCTAGTCTGGTCATTCAGCCTTCAGAATGCCACCCCTGTGTCACGCTCGTGGCACTGAGAAGTAACTTTTCCGCTTGATAAGGTCCATCACTGTCTTTTGTTCCTGAGTTCGGGGCTGCCTCTGCATTCCACAGGTACATTCAAGATGAACGGATAAGCATGAATTGAGGGCATGGACTGTCACACAAAGCAATGTGACCACAGAGGCAAGTGAACGCAGTAGCACTTGGATCATAGTGCAGAGAACTCCTGCTTCAAGAAGCCATTGTCTCCAAGTATGGGCTTTGGATAGACATCTTTTAGGGGAACAGTGGGTATAGACCATGCCTGATGCTGCTTTGTCTACCTTAATGGTCTTCGCCTTGTCACGAGGATTAGGAAAATGTTTACAGTGGTGGTTGGCACTGTCAGTGGGTGCGTTATTGGGATTTCCACCACAGCTGAGTTCACTGCGTTAGCTTTCTAGCCTCCCCTTTTATCCAGCATCTTTTGTTTAAAGATCCTGGACTCTATACAAGATCTGCTCAATCATAGCATCTAGTTGGAGGCTGGGAGCTTGCATTTTATTAAATGTCCTTGGCAATTCTGCAAACTGGCTGAGGGAGCCAATTCTCTAACCTGCCCCGGAGCCAACTTAAGCTAATGTTCCATACTATGGTCCGACTTCCTCCCTCCAGCTACTCTTTTCTCTGGCTATGCTGTCTACTGTAGCTGTCAATGCCTGTTTACTCATCTTTTTTTTTTTTTTTGAAAGAGCTGTTGTTTCCTCTGAGCTCATCTGGCCTTCCGTGCACCCTGGCTGTACTCAGCTCTTTCTTCCCCTTCCACTACAGGCTCTTTCCGGCCTGAGTGTATGCAAAGCAGACACTTCTTTTTTCCCTACATTTTCTCCACCTCTTCCTCTTTGTCTAGCAGACTGTGAGCCATGGCTGGGATGTTGATGAGGAGGCCATGGTACTCCTTCAGCAGTCACTTCTGCATGGAATCTTCTACTTTCATCTACTCCGGGGCAAATTTTCTTCTGTACCAGTTCAAGACCACACCTGGCCCCTCCAGACCTGTGTTGTGCGTTTGGTCCCATGCCAGTGCTTTCCACCTTGCCTACTCGTGCAGGATGTGAGTCTCCTCCCTATGGCTATCGCTATGGTTGGATATGGCTCAGAGTGATCTCTGTCTGTGGTCTGGCTGCTTAGCCAGACCGCTGACCTCATCCCTGCACTTGAACATGATGGTCCTTGCTATGGGTAGAAGAGAATTCTTAGTCTGAACTAGGAAACTCTTCAGTGGCAAGGAGGTCAGAGATCAGGCTGGAGATATAGCCTCGTCTCAAGTGATAAACCTTTCCTGAAGATGTGGAACAAGGACAAAGGCAGCCAAGAGACAGACACTCCTGGGCTTCTGCAGCCATCTCTTCCAACTTGTAGGCTTATTTGACTCTCCTCACTATTGGGTTTTCATTCCCTTCCAGTCCTTCCCTTGCTTTGTCCTTTGCTGCAAGGGGTCCAGAGTGGGAGGAGAGTGGCAGGGGTGGGGATGGGGGTGGGATGTGATAGTGACATCCTGTCATTGGCATAGGAAGCCCACAGGCATGGAGCTTCCATGGGGGGAAGTCTTCTGTCTCCCCACATTGCTTTGTTCCTGAAGGAAGAGAGGGCACAGTGACTTGTCCCGAGGAAAATTTATTATCTCTTATTTCTTCAGTGTGACTCTTCTCTACTCATCAAAGTTAATGATTTCTGCAAAAACAGACATCAGACCTATGCTTCCACATAGTCTTCCAGTTGACAAATACTTACTCAGATAGATTCTGCCCAGGGCCTTGGGACAGGGGTACCTGCAACAGGCATGGAGGGGGAAAAGACAGAGACAAGCCCGTGACTATCACAAGGCCAGCGGCAGTGCAGACCTCCAGGAATGGATCTCTAGTAGAATCAGACAACTGATGGAACTAAAGGCAATGGGGCAATTACACATCAAACTCAAGGCCCAGAAGGTCTCAGGAAATCCTCGTTGGCTGGTGTACCTGGGAGAAGCGTCGTGGCAGAGGAAGCCCTGTGACTGGTCGTGAAGGTCAGGTGGGCTTGTCACCAGACAGATAGGTGAGGTGGCTCTCTAGGTGGAGTCAGCCTAGGTCTCAGGGTTTGGGATGGTTCTGATGTATTTGCACAGTAAACAGCATTTCCTTTGGGTGAGCCTGGGGTTTCTGAGAAGGGAAGTGAATGAGAAAGCCAGAGATGCTCAGGGCAGGTCAGGCAGCTCCATGTCCCAGGCACACATGTAAGATCTGACGTGACCAAGTGCCACACTGAGCCAAATCTTGTTTGGAAGCTGAGTCTCCCCTCCTAGATCAGGAAGATCCCAACACTACAGCGTGGGAGGAACGGGCAGTGGCCATAACATCCTGGGGAAGGTAGATAGCGCAGGAATGGACTATTCCATGGCGACCATTTCTGGTGGCATGAAGAGTAGCTAAGATCTGCTTGGTACAGGGAGGCTGTTTATGCTTCTGGACACTGATTTCTGTGGCTAGGAAGCCCTTCAGCCCAATGCTCATTTCCATTATTCTGTCTAATGTGCATCTTGTGTAAGAGCAAGCCATCTAGGGATAATATAACAAATCATAGTCCATGCTACAGAAAAAGAAGGGAGTAAGGGGAACATACGCAGAGGACCACAGAACCGTGGAGAACATCTTAGGAGATGTTATACCATAGTGTTTAAACACAGTAAGGACCGAGCACAGCCTTGTTTATAGCCAGTGCTTTGTTTTGTCTTGTTAATGAATTTCAGGATAATGGTTGGAAATCTAATTAAGTGCTTTGGAAGCTGTGGTTTAGCTGTTTTCAGTTGTGCAATGTTCCGAGCTTCTTCTTGGGACTAGAAGACATTCTGGCGTGTTAACCAGTTGTTACGAGGCCTTTGATTAGGTGATTGCTCCATTCCAGCCAGGAAGTATGTGTGTTGGGCTTTGGTTTTTGGTAAGAATATATCCTTGGGATAGTATGTTGATCATGCCGGGTCTCAGAGGTGGAAATCACATTACTGTCTTTATGGTGTCTTTTTGGGGATGTTGAAATGTGCGGGTGACAGGGCATGTAAGGAACCAGATGGAAATCATCCAGCTCCATAAAAACACTTACGGGAACTCGAAGGCGCAAGGCCAGGACCTGGACAAAATTAATCATCTGTATTATTTTCCCTCGTCATTATGGATCTTCCTTTTCTTTCAGAACCGTTGATCCATCAAAGAATAACTGCAAATATTGTGACAAAATAGTATCATTTTCGTTCTCAGTAAGAGGACAAGAAAGACCACCCAAGTGGAAAGGAAACAATTAGCCATTGTAATTATCAACAGTACATTGCCAATGATGCTTAAGTATGTTCTCCTGGTAACGTTATGTACTGATATGGTTAAAGTGAATACAAGAATAGATTTTCTTCTCTTTCCTTTTGGCAGGACGTGGTGGGGGAGGGTGGTTGGAGTTGGGAAGCTGCTTGTAGGAACAAAAAGGACTCTAAGGCAGCCACGAGAATCAAATCGCAGACATGTCTCCAAGCAGAAGGCGAGCTTGATGTCTGGCTCCGCTAGTTCTCTCAGGGCCAGTGTAGTGATTCGACATGAACCAAAGCTCTTTATATAACACAAATTCACTTTCTTTAATACTGGAAAGCAAAGTTCAAATTCAGTTGTTTCCAAGGCTGCATTCCTGCTGCCGTCTCTGGGGGACAATCTTCCCTTGCCTTTCCCTGCGCCTGCTGGCTTCAGGCACTCTGGTGCTGAGTGCTTAGAGCTCTGACTACCGTCTCTCTACCATCTCCTCTGCGTGGCTCCACATCCGAAACCTCCTCTTAGAGGCACAGTGTGAATCTGGGTCAGTCTCTGAGATCTTCAGCCCTACGTACAGGGTTCTTACACACGCACAGACTCCTTGGGACACAACACCAAAGGTGCACCATCTCCTGGCACAGGGAGAGACGCAGCACGTCCAATAGACCGTGGAGCAGTCTCCTGGATTCCGTGCGAGTGGATGAAGCTGTAGGAGTCCCTGAGCATCCTTGGAACAAAAGGAGTTGTATAATTTACTGGAGAGAGTTCGTAAATTTGTTTTTCAAAGCATGGTGCATTCTGAAATCTTATCAGCAACTTTCCCAACAGAATGAAAGGCTGAGAATTAGATTGACCAAGAGAAAGCAATCTGCAAGAGACAGTCATTCCAAACAGCCCTTGCTACTCTTGTTTTCTTCTGAGATACAGAACACGTTGAACTAGTCTAGTCGGACATTTGAAAACATTGAATCTCTGAAATACTGAAGGATTATAGAGTAAAGAAATGCCCTTTAGAGCAAGTCCTTCCTAAACAAACCCGAGACATCCTATATAAATATTGTACATGTTAGTTCTTAAAGATGTTCCAAGAAGGCTGAGTTCTCTGTAAAACACCTCTGGTTTTCTTCTGCTCTCTGAGAAAACAGCCACTCATGTGTTCGGCTCACTCTCCTGCAGTGTTTGAGACAGACCTAGTGAAATTGCAGGGTTCTCCTTTTCAGAGTAAGCAGCAAGAACAAAATCATGTCTGCACCATTTCCCAATTTCATTTTTAATTGGCTAGTGTGCCATTGATCACCGGAGAGGAAGCGAGTAAATGAGGTTTGGCTTGGGCTTAGGAACCTGCATTATTACCTTGCGCATTCGTTTATATCATTTCCCACCATCCACCTGAAATGTAGTTATTTATTAGCATCATGTGGTTACAGATCTATCTGCAGGGCTTAACGATGGAAATTGAAACTCTGTGATGATTTAGTTGAAAGTTACCGGAGCGTTCGCAAAGCTGCCAGGATTACAAGAGAAACCACATGAAGAAAATGTCTGCGCTACTTGCTCTAAAGTGGGTATTCAAACATCATCAGCGCTCTTCCCCACAGAAAGCTTCTCTAATTTATAAGCTCCTGGGTGAGGGATGACGGTAGCTGGAGGTCTGAGGGGAAGTAGCTCGTAAGAATGACATTGGGAAGAGTGATTGCGTGTTTTAACACATAAATCAGGAAATAGGACAAAAGAATTCCCCTGATTTGTTAATTTACTTGCCTCTTAAACGGTATCCCCAGTTAATAAATCATATAGAAAACATTAAAAATAAAAAAAAGCACAAATCTCTTATTCAACAAGCAGTGTATACCACTTTTATGACGGCGTGGTTTTAGTGGTCAATGGGAGAAAGAACGAGCAGATAAAGCAAGTGTCTGCAGATGGAATTCAATCACTTTGCCAACAGGTGTTTATCGAGTGCCTTCTACAGACCAAGTATGGGCTCTTGTCGATGCTCAGCCGCTTCATAGCCACATACATCTGTGATTGCAACCGCTTGGGGACTCAGATGGCTCTGAGCGCTGTCCCTGGGGTTTCTGGGAGTGCTCAGAAGTCTGCCAGGAGTCTCTTGACCCTTCTTGGTTCTTTGTGTCGGAACTAACTATGCTTGAGCTTGGTAGACTTGAGTCCCAGAGTACAGAAGTAGCAGATTTGGGCTGAAATTTTGCTCTCATTTCCCTGATGCCTGCATGACCACAGGCTCAAGCTAGTGGATTATAGGAATCGACACTAGAAGTTTATCTTACTGGGAGTGGGCCCTGTGACCTAGGACTGGCAGTACCATTGCTGCGAGCACTCTGGGTCACAGTGTTCAGCTAGTTCGTTATTTTATTCTCCCTGTGGCCATGGCCTCTCCCTGCAATTGTCTTCACATGACATTCTGGTGGTCTCTGGTCTCCTTACACAGCCTCAGGACATCAGTTCCTTTCATGTACTAAGCACCCCTGAGATCTATACCTACTAGGCTGAGATATTCATATATGTAACTTTGGTTTTTTTTTTTAAAGCTGAAAATAAAATTCTCTTTCTTACTGTATAGTGTGACCATGGTTTTCCTCCCCCAGCTCTTCTCAGAATCTGCCCCCCTCTCCACCACTTAAATTCATGCCTTCTTTCTGTCTATCTTAGAAAATAAACAGCCAGCTGGGCAGTGGTGGTGCACACTTTTAATCCCAGCACTTGGGAGGCAGAGACAGGAGGATCTCTCTGAGTTTAAGGCCAGCCTGGTCTACAAGAGCTAGTTCCAGGACAGGCTCCAAAGCTACAGAGAAACCCTGTCTCGAAAAACAAAACAAAACAAAACAAACAACCCCCCAAAAAATCAAATACCCCCCCCAGAATTTAGAAGCAAAAAGAAAAAAAAACCATAGGAAACACCACATGCACACCCACATACACACACACTAAAACACAAAATCAGAAACCATAATATCCAAGCAAAATACCAATTAACAAAAACTGCCCAAACAAAGCAATCTGACACAGAAGTTTTCAAAAATACCAGTGCGTTAGCTTTGTGTTGGCTACTTACTACTGAGTATGGGACCTACCATGAAGTGGGGTTAATATACCCAGTGAGACTGCACCAGAGCAATAAATAAATAAATTTCCTTTGCAAGCAGATGTCATTTAGAGATAGAAAACAGATTATACCTGAGGAATTTGGGGCTGGTGGGCTTGGGAATATAACCACTAGGCCCAAACTAAACAGCATGAAGTTCAAGGCAGAGCAGCCAGCCCGCAATTTACAGAAGTAAACACATAGATGAACTAGCAACCAACCACAAAGGCAAAATCCAAATGCTGATACGGCTCATAGAAAGAAATGATGTTGAAGTCTGGGGACAGTAATTAGAAACATGGGTTTTGTGGCAAAGATAAATTAACTGACAAAAAACCAAGCGATCTATATCCAGATCTTCAGGATGGAGAATCACAGCTTCGGTGTGGTTTACCATTCAATACACAAATATCGAACTTCTCTGAAGCAGTGTGCCAGGCGGTGGTGACCCAGTGGTGATTCAGCTGGCCTTTCAGTAGCTTCTGGCTTCAGAAAGTGTCAGAAAGATATGACCTGGAAAGATAGGACACTTCTTTACACATGTCCTGTGAACCAAGAAGAGAGATTGGTACCTAGCCCAGTTGTCATCAGAGAAGCTTCATCCAGCAGCTGATGGAAACAGAGGCAGGCCCACAGTCAAACATTAGGCAGATGTCTAGGGAACTGAGATGTCTAGGGAATCCTGGAGAAGACAGGGAAAAAGGACTGTAGAGGGCCGGTCAAGGATACCACAAGAAACCTCACAGAATCAACCAACCTGGGCTCGCAGGGGCTCACAGAGACTGAACTGCCAATCAGAGAGCTTACATGGCGCTAACCTAGACCCTCTACAATATGTTATAGTTGTGTAGCTTGGTCCTCTTGTGGGACTCCTAACAGTGGGAACAGGAACTGTCCCTGTCTCTACTGGCTTTTTGGACTCTGCTCCTTATACTGTTTCTCCTTGCCCAGCCTTGATACAAGGAAAGGTGCTTAGTCTTACTGAAACTTGATATGCCAGGTTTTGTTGATACTCATGGGAGCCCTGCCCTTTCCTAAACAGAAATAGAGGAGGAGTGTATTTCCTTTTTTCTTTTCTTCTTCTTTTTTTTTTTTGGTTTTTCGAGACAGGGTTTCTCTGTGGTTTTGGAGCCTGTCCTGGAACTAGCTCTTGTAGACCAGGCTGGACTCGAACTCACAGAGATCCGCCTGCCTCTGCCTCCCAAGTGCTGGGATTAAAGGCGTGCGCCACCACCGCCCAGCTAGGAGGAGTGTATTGAGGGATGAAATAGAAGGGGATAAGAGGAGGGAGAAGAAACTGAGACCAGGATGTAAAATAAACTAAATAAATTAAAAAAATGGACAACCAAATAAAAAGGAATGACTTTTCTACCTTTAAATGGGAAGAGACAATCCAAAAGAATAACTTCTGACTCAAATATATGAACTCCAAATTTCAATATTTGTGAATAAAATATTAGGGGAATACCTTCAAGCTTATACATCTTTGTGCTACTGCCCATGGCCGCCTTGGGGACAGAGACTACATAAGCCACACATGCTAGAAAACTCAGTGTCTTTATGCCCCTGGGACAAGAGAGTGGGTGACATAAGAAGTACAAGACTTAGACAAAAACGTGGAGGTAGAGATGTCCTCCAATGTGTTTCCGGGGCAGAGGTTGAGAAGGAGGTTTAGTTTACACTTTCCCGATTCTCTCTGGAACCAAAATACAACCAATGTAGGAGACTTGAGAATGATGGTTCTTCATTGGCTGTCACCCATACCAGAACCCGGAAGGAACAAGATAAAGAAATGAGCATTCTGTAATATACTTACTTTATAAGCAGTAGCAACAACACTTCAACTTATTCATCATTCTACTTTTTACACACAAGCCTGACTTCTGCTATCTTACCCACTGTTCCCTATGTGTTATTAAAACACTGTTTGGCCAAGATAGCCTACACGAGATGGAGTTAAAGAGAAAGGGCTATGTATCAGTCATCTGCAAGGTATGCTTTCCAACCCTCAGCAAGCCCAGGGCTCTGCAGGGTCTGTGTGGTGAATTTTCTAGTGTGGCCTGAGGAAAGGGTTCTCTTCGAGAGACTCCTTCTTCCTGGAACCTAGGATAGGAAGATGTGATTCTGATGCCAGTGAGAAAGGCTGTCCTATCGAGCATGGCCAATCTCTTCCCCCTCATTTGGCTGAGGATTGCTGAGGGAGGTAACATATCCAGGACTCTTAAGCCCAGTTTTCCTTTTACCTTGGGGTTTGTCAGGTGAAAGTGCAAGCTCACCTTCTGATGGGCTCCACATGGGTTCAGGGAGAGGAGACCAGCACTGGGCGGGTAAAAACATCTTGCTTGTGTCCTTACGCTGCCTGCCAGCAGCTTTGTGATTTGAGGAGATTTACTTGTCTTCCACGCTCTGGTGATTTTTAAATGAGAGGAAGTAATATCAGCTTTATCACAGGGTTATTGTGAGGATTAAATAAATTAATCCATAAAAGCAATTTAGAATATCTGGCACACAGGTGGGTGCTTAATGTTTGCAGTGATGATAGTAATTAATGATGGTGGTGATGCTGGTGATGGTCATGAACATAGTGATGGTGATGATGCTAGTGACAGTGTGATGACCATGGTGATGGTGGTGATGCTGCTGATGATAACGATGAACATGGTGATGGTGGTGATGCTGCTGATGATAACGATGAACACGGTGATGGTGGTGATGCTGCTGATGATAATGATGACCATGGTGATGGTGGTGATGCTGCTGATGATAACGATGAACACGGTGATGGTGGTGATGCTGCTGATGATAATGATGACCATGGTGATGGTGGTGATGCTGCTGATGATAACGATGAACACGGTGATGGTGGTGATGCTGCTGATGATAATGATGACCATGGTGATGGCAATGATACTGATGATGATAATGATGACCATGGTGATGGTGGTGATGCTGCTGATGATAACGATGAACATGGTGATGGCAATGATGTTGATGATGATAATGATTACCATGGTGACGGTGGTGATGCTGAAGATGATGGTGACCCTTTTGACTTTTCTCCTTTAGCGATACCAGAATCAACCCTAAACACTATTTAAGAATCTTGATAATCTAATTGCATCTCCCCCTACTCGAGGTCCTTTTCAGAGTTTTCTCCAGATCCCCATTATCATTTATTTATTGTCCGGCCTCTGTTCTGTCCCCTTAATCCTGATTATAGTGACCTAACACATACGCCAAGGCACCAGTTTGTTATCAGTGTGAGCAGCACGGGGAGACTCAATGCTACAGCAAACCACAGTTGACCTGCTTTCTAACTTAGATCACCTATCATTCCCTGTGCCTCAGAAGCAGAGGCCACCACAGCTTGTCAGACTGAATTGAATTCTGTTCTTGCTCTGACAGTGATGAAGGTCCCGTTTTCAACAATGTATTGCTGCCTTAAATCAGCCTTGAGTTTGAAGGCTGGACAGGTATCCAGTTACTTACGCTGAACTCTTGGTGCCTTCCACCGGGCTGTTCTGCCCTAGGAAACAGTTTTACACCCCCAGCCTGACTGACACAAGGAATGTGTTATGATTCTTCAGGAGGATTGATCCTTATCCACAGTTTCCAGGGAGCCTTCTACCCTTGCTTGCTTCCTTATCCGTGGCTGACTAATTTGTTATTGACTCAGTGTCCTTCTCCTTGCACTTGGCTGCTCACCTCTGTGGCAGAGATGCTGGCAAAGGCCTGACCGGATTGTAGAGAGGGGGATGTTTCATCTATCAATTTCTGTGGAATAAATGATTCCAAACTTAGCTGCCTGAAACAGCAGGTGTCTGTTATCTCAGTTGCAGTGGATCAAGAGACTGGAAGTGGCATCCTTGGGTTAGAAGGACTCGGGATCTCAGAATGCTGCAAGTAAGATGTCACCCAGGAAAGCAGTCATCTGAGAGGTAGAAGATACCCCAAGATCATTGGTTGAGATACCGGCTGGAGGCTCCGGTCTCTTGACATGGTGGTCTCGCTACGGGCTAATCACACAATCCAGTAGCAGAGATCTGTGGAAGTGGCAACTACAGATTTTATAACATGGCACGGATGAGGGGCACCTCTGTGCACTGTGCTCATTCAGTGCCATGGGGGAACGTCTACACTGAGTCTGCCACAAGTGGAGGCTGGGCATCACAGCCTGCTCTCTGGTTTCTCATTTTCTCACCACTGTCATGGGTAGCACACCTTCATTCTTGCCCGAGGAGACAGCATTTAATATTTAAAAGATGAATCAGCTTGTATTAAACCAGACTGAGGAGAAGATGTGGCTCCTCAGGTGTCCTTTCTCAAAGATAGTTCAACGCAACTCAAGCACAACGTCTCTTCACCTGTGAAATGAGAAAATCCACGTCTCCATCTGCTGCAGCAGTGGACAGTGCAGGGGACACAGAAGAACCACCTGGGGCATTCCTGTCCATGAAGGAGAAAAGGGGGCAAGAAGTCATTGGTGCTTCAGAAACGGCAATCCTAACTCCAGGTGAAAGATTCAAACATTCTTTTGCTAAGTGTGGAAGTCTGGGAATAATTCTCCCTGGGCTGGAGGCTTGTGCTTCCTTTCTGAGTCTTCTATCTTTGTGTGTGTGTGTGTGTGTGTGTGTGTGTGTGTGTGTGTGTGTGTGCAGATGAGAGGGTGTGCAGGTGCACAGGAGTGTGCAGGTGAGGGGCAGGCAGGTGCACAGGTGTTTACAGGTGAGGGGTGGGCAGGTGCACAAAAGCGTGTGGGTGAGGGCAGGCAAGTGCACAGGAGTGTGTGCAGGTGAGGGCTGGCAGGTGCACAGGGGAGTGTGCAGGTGAGGGGTGGGCAGGTGCAGAGGAGTGTGTGGGTGGGCAGTGGGGAGAGGACAACTTTGGAGATTGTTCCTTGGATGCTTTAAGAGAACAGCATCAATATCAATATAGTTACATATAATAAATATATAACACATAATAATAAAATTATTACTAATCGTTATTTTATATAGTGTCTCTCACTGGTCCAGAGCTCCCTAAGTAGATTGGCCTGGGTGGGCAGGTCTGTCCATCTCTGACTCCCCAACTCTATGATTATAAATGTGCAACCCCAAGTCTGGCTTTCCCACAGAGATCTGGTGTTAGCCTCAGGTCCTAGGGTTTGCAAAGCAAGCGCTTTCCCGACTTTCTCGGTAGCAGTCATGGCATCTGTGAGGACAGCTTATGTTTTCCTTATTTCCCTGCATCTCCATCCTTATCACACTCACTGGCCAGAAGTTCTAGCACGGTGCTGGGGAGGGAGCGGGAGGGGTGAGAGGTGAGTCTTCAGAGATGAGACGCTTGGTTTTTATGAATCAGCTGGACCAGGCTGTGGGATATCCAGATAGCTGGCTAAATATCAGTTCTGGGTGTATCTAAAATGTTTCTGCAAGTGATCCCGCCTTTGAATGGGTAGGCTAAATGTAACTGGTGCCTCTCAGCAGTGTGGGTGGATGTCATTCAGGAGCCTGAATAGAAACAACAACAACAACAAAATCAAACCAAAAACCAAACTAAACAGCCCAGGAACATTGGATTTACCCAACCTGGCCACCCCACCCCACCCCAGGCTGGCTACTTGAGCAGAACACCACCTCTCTGCTCCCACACTCCTGCTTCTTAGTTAACTGTGGCCTAAAATCATCTTTTCTCTCACCTTCTTCCTCCCTCCCTCCCTCCCTTCCTCCCTCCCTCCCTCCCTCCCTCCCTCCCTCCCTCCCACAAGTTGCTGTGTTCTTCTGGAGAA
This sequence comes from Microtus pennsylvanicus, assembly GCF_037038515.1. NCBI lineage: Eukaryota > Metazoa > Chordata > Mammalia > Rodentia > Cricetidae > Microtus > Microtus pennsylvanicus. The sequence goes on along the minus strand of NC_134580.1, from coordinate 103,109,601 downwards.
CCATGGTCAACAGGAGAAAAGCTCTGAGTTTTTCTCAACCCACTGTGGTGCTAACTGTAGATATATTTTTGCTTCATTCTGCTTTTGAGACAGGTTCTCACTGTACCCCAGGCTGAAATGGAACTCACCCTGTAGTTCAGAATGGCCTCTAACTCCAGGCTCCTAGCCCAGCCTCCTGAATGCTGGGGATGACATATGAGAAACCATCTGTACCTGAGGATTGTTCCGAAGGCTTTAAAGGCCAACTTATTTAATAGCTTTGTTTCCTCTCCTTAAGCTTATTGATAAGTCATTACCTAGCATATGATTTCTCTTGGTGAATATTTCATGTGTTTTATAAACAATATCCTGCTATTGCTTCTTCTATAAATGTTAATTAGGCCAAATTGATTTCGTTCATGTCTATATTCTTATTTATTTTTGAATATTTTTTGTAAAGTAGTGAAAGGTGTGCAATTTCTAAATACAAGTATAGAATTAGCCATTTCTATTTCCCATTCTATTCCTTTGGTTGAATTTAGTCTGATACTTTGTCCTTATAGAGCAGTGGTTCTCAACCTTTCTAGTGCTGTGACTCTTTAATACAGTTCCTCATGTTGTGGTGACCCCAGCCATACAATTATTTCATTGCTACTTCATACTGTAATTTTCCTACTGTTATGGATTGTAATGTAAGTATCTGATATGCGACCCCAAAGGGGTTGCGGCCAACAGGTTGAGAACTACTGTTCTGAATGAGTAGGTGGTATATGACTACGGAACCCAAGATATCTACTTGAGAGCTGCATTGAGGGGGTCACAGAACTGGCTTTTATAACCCTCCATTTGTCTGCTGTCAGATATCAAAGGCAGGCTACCCCAGAAGGTAGGCCTGATAATGGTGAGGTAACTCTTTTTAGCTGAGGTTCATAGCTCATAGCCTTCTCCCAGTAAGTAGTCCTCCCAAGCAATTGGGGGAACAAGTCTTCATCCTAGAAGGAATATGAAGACCTAGGTAAGACATGACTGACCAAATTCAAGATGTCTCCTTGGGTTTGGATTTTAGCTAATCAGCACTTCAGTACAATTAGACTTATGTGATATTTGTATTTTATTCAGAAATCTTAATTTAGGGCTAGTATGTCTCAGGGAGTTGAGACTTTAGCTAATCAGCACTTCAGTACAATTAGACTTATGTGATATTTGTATTTTATTCAGAAATCTTAATTTAGGGCTAGTATGTCTCAGGGAGTTGATCCTCTCATCAATATTTGATATCTTTTTATTACTGTTATTTCCCTTGACATGAAGTTTACATGGTTTGACATTAAGAACCACCGAGGTTTCCTTACTTCCTCCGGCTTTACTTTGTGTAGTGTTTTCAGGAAACACCAATCAAAAGACTGACATTGTTCTGTCCTAAAATAATGGCAGCAATAGCTAAAATGTATTATCAGAAACTGAGTTTAAATATTATGGTATTGACTGTGTTCTCTCTGCTAAGCAATCTGCCAAATGCCGTATTATTCAATAATCCCAACACTGTGATTATCTCTGTTTCCAACAGTTAATAGAGGGGATTGCTAAAATAAGATATTTGTTGGCTAAAATCACACCGTAACTAAGTAATAGACGCAGAACTCAAAGTTTAGTCTGATTCTATGATTTAATGTCTTAACCACTAGATTATTCCCATTGTCTTGTTTTTGAGCTTGGGGTTGCTGATGGCTTTTCCTTTGCAATGGGCCAGTTAGGATGTAGATTACGTGTACAGGCCGTAGAGTTTCTCCCTATAACACAAAACACCTGTGGCGTAGTCTTAGCAGCCTTCCAATACAGCGTTATTTCGAGAACAGGCGGTGAGTTGGGCCATTTTGAGATGCCATTTACCAAGTCCTCTAAGTTTTAGGTGGATTCCTAAGATCCAATCTGTTGAAATCTGTATTTCTCTTGTTCTTATTTTGTAAGTTCATTCCAGGTCATCATAGCTAGCAGCAGAGCTTAATTCATATTTCAGTTAGTCATATGTGCTTTAAATCAAACCTATTTCCCCCATTACAAGTATTTTTTTCCTATTGAGATTTTTTATTTATTTATTTTTTTTAGTGTATTTGTCTGTCTTTGCAGTATCTTAGATAAGGCAGACTCAAAGGCATTGTGGGAACACTGGATTGCAGGGCTCTGCCAAGGGGAATAGGAAGGTGCTTCATGGTAGGATAAGGCTTCACTGCAGCCTGCCTGTGGGATCTTGAATCACTGAGGCTTATCCAGCACACAGCTGCACACAACTCCAGTGGTCACTCCAGCTGTACACAACTCCAGTGGTCACTCCCCTGAAAGAGTCACTTAGATCCTCCCGTGGGCTTCCAATGTCAGGTGTCACGGGACTGAATCCTTAAAGAGAGTCCCTCTGTGTCCTTCTTGGAGATGTGCTGGGAAGGACACAGGCACCCTTGTTCTTGAGGTGTGTGCCAGGTGACCTGAAGTGTGCCCTTGTGACACCCACTCTCACTGTCTAGTTCCAGACTTTGAAGTCTTACAAAATGAAAGAGGGAAGTTTCTTCTACAAAATAGTCTATAATTATAAATTTACTTTTTACTGCAGGGTAATAAAAACACCAGATCTCTTCTTCTTCTTCTTCTTCTTCTTCTTCTTCTTCTTCTTCTTCTTCTTCTTCTTCTTCTTCTTCTTCTTCTTCTTCTTCTTCTCTCTCTCTCTCTCTCTCTCTCTCTCTCTCTCTCTCTCTCTCTCTCTTGCAATACACATGCAAATGCACACACACACAAATATCAATGACAAATACAAAATACATACTTAGGAATAAATTTAAAGGAGAGCGGTTCTAAGACATAACATTCTAAACTTTTTTTGAAAATATTGAAAAATGGAAACAAATAAAATGAGAAGACAACATTTCATTAATATAGTTTTGACAAAATCATCATTACATGGATTGTAGTTATCTAAGAACCGATGGTTTTGTTTTTTAGAGGGGGACATCTTGAGTTTGGATTTCCAGGAGGACTACAGTTTCCTTGCAGGGTTGGGTTTCTAGCCTGGGAAAGGGGTAGTGAGTGGGGCTGGGCAAGCTGAGAAAGGCCTGCACGGCAATTGGAAGAGGGCTCCCCTATGCTCGTGGGCAGTCCTGGTACGAGCTCAAACCTCGAGAACTGCACTGAGCTGGGACAGAGGACTGGCTTGTGCGGCCCCTCATCTACAGGCCATCATCCGATGCATGCTATTTCTGGAAGGAGGCCTGATCAAGGGGAGCTGTACTCTTCTCCAGCCAAGTGTACGTCTGCAGCAATATCCTGGCAGGACACCTAGCATCTGGGGAGTAACTGTTTGCTCTGGGATGAAGACCTGGTGGCTCATCACAACATTGGCCAGAGACAGGAAACTGCACACAATTTCTGTCTTTCTAGTTTGAAACAACAATAATAAAAAGCAATGGTGTGTATTACCAATATAAAACAATAGCTTTAATCAAGAAGAGTGATGGGGAATTTTCTTCAAGATATTGCAATGCACTAGGGAGTGGCCTGCAATCAACACTGACTTGCATAAGGATACGTAGGCTGACTGACGGAAGAGAAACGCAAGCCCAGAGCTATATAAACTGACAAGATGATCCTCCATGGTACGGGTAAGGGGAACGTTTTTACTGTAGTTATGAGAGAGAGAGAGAGAGAGAGAGAGAGAGAGAGAGAGAGAGAGAGAGAGAGGGCTGAGGCATCTGGAACAGGCCAGAGTAGAGGGAGAAAGCAGTGAAGGCTGAGAGGAAGCCTGAACGTGGCCGGCAGACTGGACCTGGGCACAAGAGAAGCAGGAGGAGGGCAGAGAGAGAGGAACACAGGGAAAGGGAGGGCACAGGAAGGAGGAGAGGTGGGGAGGAGGGACACACAGAGAGAGTGTATCCAAAATAGCAGGGTTATAAGGAGAAGCTGATGGGAAGTCCACAAGTTAGGCAAGCTCTGGGAAGCCTTGAGAGTGGGAGAGAGGGGCTAGGAGGCCAGCGTGAAATATGTACTGGGTGCTTGCGATACCGAATGAGCCTGCCTGGAGACCAGCATGCACTTTTGCATATTGACAGACTCCACAGACAGCCATTTGTCCCTTGCACCTCTATGAATTTGGGGAAATGGAGTTTCCTTTGGACTCGACAAGAACCACTGTCTGATTCCTAAGACATGCCGCATCTCGATGTGGTAGAAACAGCACTGGGTCCAAAAGGAAAGTAAATTCCTTAGCTACCAACTTAAACTTCTGAATTGAAATTTTAAATGTAAAAATGAAAACCTAATAATACAGAAGCATGTAATAATAAAGGAGGAAATAGACTTTGTGAGTGTGAGGGCTAAGACAGAAAAATAAGCTCTGAAATGAGGTTAACATGTCAGAATGGCAGTATACCTACAGTAATTCACAAATCTAGCATTGATAAGAAGCTTATTATAGAACAGACAGTGTTCTTAGGACTTGATGGGGATTATATCTAATCCTAAAAGCATGTATTTATTATTATTATTATTATTAGTAGTAGTAGTAGCAGTAGTAGTATTAGCCATACTGCAGATTGAATCCTGGGCCTCACACATGGTAGGTAAGCACTTTACCTATAAGCTATGACACTTATATCCCCAAATTTCTCTCTCTTTCTAATTTTATATTTGCGTGTGTATGCACACGTGTGTGTGCGTGTGTGCGTGTGTTTATGCATGTGCTTGCAGGTATGGTGCGGTGAGTGGAATGAGAAATGTCCCCCTAGGCTCAGACATCTGACCACTGGCTCTCTGGTGGGTGGCACTGTTTGGGAGGTGGCCCCGCCTTGCTGGAGGAAGTCCATCACTGAGGATGGGCCTTAGGAGTCACAGCCGCAGCCTCCTTCCAGTGTGCTCTCTCTGTTTTGTGGCTCGTGTTTAAGGTGTGTTTTCTGAGTGCTTTGCTACTTAAGTCAAACCTGCTGCTTGATGTCACGAGGGGCTTGTATCTCTCTGGAGCCATTTGCCAAAGGAACCCCTTCCTTCTCTAAGTTGCCTTGGTCATAGTGTTTTATCATAGCAATGGAAAAGTAGCTAATACAAGAGTCGTTCTAGAGAAACACAATACCTAAACTGATGACATGATCTCTGCATGGTTAAGGGAAAGTTTTTTTTTTTTTTAAATTGTAGATACGAGAGAGAAAAAAAGGCAGAGACATCTGGAAGAGTTCAGAGCAGAGGGAGAAAGAAGAAGATTGCATATGGCCAGTAGACTGAACATGGCGGGAGAGAAGCAGGAGCAGAGAGGAGTAGGGGGAAGGGAAACAGAAAGAAAGAGGATATCAAATATAGCAGGGTTGTAAAGAGAATGCGCAGTTGGGGAGAGAAACCAGGGAACTGGAGGGAATTTAGGGTAGGGGAGGAGGTGAGAAGGGGCAGGATGCTATCATGGACTTTGAAATGTGTAACAGGTACTTGTGATACCGAGGGAGCAGGAGGCCAGCATAGGTTTGCTTATACTAATAGCCACAATGGACAGCCATTTGTCCCTTCTGCCAGTGATAGGGGAAATGACTCCTTTTGGTAGAGGGGAACTGACTTTACAAGTTCCTGAGGAACTAACTGTTAGGAATCTTCCTACATTTCAGGTTGAGCCCATTTCTAGATATTTGTGGAAATAGAGTTTCCTTTGGACCTGACAAAGAATAGTAAGGATTAATATTTTATGGTGAACTTGGTGGTATCTGGATCTGTCTCTTCAACTCCAGGAAATCTACAGCTACTCCCCTCGTAGCATGAGGAACACTGAAAACTGCATTACAAAATCTTTGATGGGCTTAGTAAGATAAATGAATCTGATACTCCCAATTTACCTCTTGGGTGGAGCATGAAATTTAGGACTCTTAAAAAAAAGCATTTAACAATTTATGGAAAAATGAAAAAAAAAAAGCAAACCAAACAAGGATTCTGTCTGGTTGCCTCTAGTATCTCTGGATGAACTGAGAAAGAAAAATCATGAGCTCAGTAATAAAATTAGCCAGCCCCAGATTTGCATAAACAGTCTAAAGACGTGGTGTTCTGCCTTCCTAATGTTGTAACCCTTTAATACAGTCCTCATGTTGTGATGACCCCCAACCATAAAATTACTTCATTGCTACTTCATAACTGTAATTTTGCTGCTGTTATGAATTATAGCATAAATATCTGATATGCAGAATATCTGCTATGCAACCCCTGTGGGATCACAACCCACAGGTTGTTCTAAGTGTGCCCTGGAAGAGAATCTTCTCTTCAGTAGCCACAGAATGCAAGTTGCTGAATATCAAAGCCAAATCTTCATTATAAAATGAACTAATCTGCAGCAGAAATTCAAATCCCTGCCTGGGAGGGTGCTAGCAATCAAAGCAAAGACACCCATAAGTGAGGAGTGGACTCCTGTAACTCTAAGTGCCGAGTGGATTCCTGTAATTCGGGGTGGAGATGTGTGATCGGAGGACCCGGATGAGGCTGAGACCTTTGAACTCTTAACGTCTGAAGGGTCTGTCTCACCAGAGGAATCAGTCTCTCCATTCTCCGCAGAGTATGCATCCCTACTCGCCTCCTGCAGGATATCCCAGCAAAGACTAAAGGCCAGCAGTTCTGCAGGAATCCCCAGGTCTCTGGTGCCAGATTGGGCCTGCTAAGACACCCAGACTGATGGAAAAACAAAACGAAACAACTAAAACAACCACCGGATTCTTGACCCCTCTAGTCTGAGACAGTCATTGCTGGACTGCCTGGACCACATCTTGTAATCCAGTCTAATAAATCCCCCTTTAAAACATCCATTTATCTGTAAGTTATGTTCCCTTAGATAACCTTTACAGAATCAATGTGTGTGTGTGTGTGTGTATGCAGATCAAAGTCAACTGTGGTTGTCATTCTTCCGGAACTGTGTGCCTTGTTGAGACAGGGTCTCTCACTATGACCTGGAGTTGCTAATGAGGCTAGGCTGGCTATCATGTAGACCCAGGGATCTACCTGTCTAAACTTTACCAGGATTGGTATTATAGGTGCACCACAGTATTCTTGGGTTTTGATGTGGGTCCTAGGGTTCAAATTCTGGTCCTCATGCTTGTGGAGCAAGCAGGTGACTGGAAGAACTATCTTCCTAACCATCTCTTCTTCTTTTTTCTTTTATTTTGAGACAGGTGCTCCTAAATTTGCCCAGGCTAGCCTTGAACTGACGATCCTCTTGCAATAGCCTCCCGAGTAGTTGGGGTTGCACAACTGGGCTTGGCTTTAATGCATTATTATGGTCTCTGTTTCACACAGGGGCAGACCAAGGACTAGACAGGGCTAGCAGGTACCCAAGTTAACTCAAGTCAAGTTAAACAAGGACCACGGAAAGTGCAGCTCTGAGCCAGTTTGGAACGGGCTACGTTATAAACGAACATAAATGACAGCGACATCCCAGCAAAGAACCTTCACAGGAAAGACTGATCCATTTCCAGTTATGGGCAGGAATATTTTGTTTACATGTATGTATGCCCTCTACACATGTGTCTTGTGCCAGAAGAGAGCATCAGATTCCCTGAACTCGAGTTACAAATGGTTATGAGCCACCCTGATGGTGCTGGGAACTAAACCTGGGTCCTCTTCAAGAGCAACACAGGCTCCTAACCACTGAGTCATCTCCAGCTCATTGCAAGCAAATATTAAGACAGAAAAATAAACTAGAATGACAAGAATGTAGGGAAATAGCTAGTTTACCACAGCTAGTGAGAAAGCTGAGTTCAAATTTTTGAAAGAATTTTTTAAAAGGTTTAGCAATATTTTATTATAAGTTTTGTCCCAGATGTGCTACTAATAAAAAAGGTTATCTTAAGAAAAGTGTATGTATATGTGTTTATGTGTTTGCATGTGCATATATGTACTCATATGTATATGTGTGTATGAATGTTTGTGTGTGCATGTATGCATGTATGTGTAAGCATGTTTGTGCATATGCCTGTCTGTGCATATGGACATATGTGTGCATGTTATGTGCATGTGTATCTGCAGAAATGACAAGGTTTTATCTCTTAAAGAAGAAGGTATTTTTGAGCGGATGTGGTGGCACACGTCTTTAATCCCAGCTCCTAAGGAGGCAGAGGCAGGCAGGTGGATCTCTGAGTTTGAGGCCAGCCTGGTTTACAAAGTGAGTTCCAGGACAGCCAGGGTTACCCCAGTGAAATCCTGTCTTAAAAAATAAATAAATAAAAATGAAAAAAGAAAAGAAGACAAAGATGATGATGATGATGACGACAAAGAAGAGGAAGAAGAGGAAGAAGAAGAAGAAGAAGAAGAAGAAGAAGAAGAAGAAGAAGAAGAAGAAGAAGAAGAAGAAGAAGAAGAAGAACTTTCAACTACTGTTCAATCATTACTGGCAAGCATGTGCATCTACATTAACCTGTGGGAAACTGGTTCAGATTTTCTCAAGAGGAAGGAAGATTTGCACAGGGCAGTGCATATCATAATCCAGAGGTGTCCATCCTAAAATGTTGGAAGTGTTACCCATAGATGGTGAGTTTATGAAGATTTTTCTCTTCATCAACCCTTAGGTCCTCCTTTTCCACCATGAGCTTGTGTGACTCACATCATTGCTCGCAGATTTTGGAACTTATTATCGTCTTCGAGCAGATTTCTTTAATTTTAGAGGCTTTCCAAAAATGCTCACCTGCAGTTACCTTTTGAGTTCAGCATCTAAAATTTCCGATAAAATGTGCTTCAACCTGGTCCTTTGACTTTCTTCTTGCTGCTTTTTAGCATGGCTCCTCAGGGCGTGTTTGCTCCTTGTACGGAGAGAGCAGAGAGAGCGTGCTGTGTCATTTGATGAGTACAGCAGGCAGGAAACAAAGCTGCACCGTATTCTAAGTAGGCGTGGATCTGAATGAATCAGCTGAGGAGAGGCTTTGGGATAGTTTCTCAGGATCTTTACTTTCTTTTTAGTATTTTGTATTCAGGGGGATATTGAGAGCCTGAGGAGGAGAGGGAATCTTTCAGGTTTCTAGTTTTTTAAAATTCGTATCTTGAAGCCCATCCACTGAGTTTCCTCTCCAGGATCCCTGGACTCTCCCTGCCCTTGAATTTAAATATCTTCCCGAGAAAGGAGAGAAAATGGGACTTTAGGTTTTTGTTTTCAGGGTTGATTTAGAGAGGCAAATAGTTCACAGGTGGTGTCAAAGTCGCTGTTTTTATTTTTGCATGCCACAGTCCCTTTGCTGACATCGCCTCCATGTTCCTTCTGCCTCCATAGGATTCCTACATACACAACCAAGAAGAGGGAAGAAAGAGAGAGGCATGTGTGACAGCGTTTCCATGGACACAGCGGGTGCAAGTGGGTGTGAAGCCTTCTCAAATAGAGCAGAGTTTATGATACCACAATGGCTGTAAATGGCCTTGTTCTTTTTTTTTCAAGTAATTAATTGAATACTTCATTTAATCACAGTTTATTGATCTGCTGAATATGAATTTCATTCCCATGTGTGCCAAAAACCAAGCTACTTCTGTCCTCAAGCAACTCATAGGTAAAAATTCTGATACATGGATGTTCATCTGGGTGGCTCAGAGAGTTGCAAGAGGACAGGTTTCTAGACCCAATCTCAGACCTACTGTGTCCAAACTGCTAAGGGGATGGTTATGAAACCTTAAATTTAGCAAAGTTTACCAGCTAATTCCTTCCCTGAGCTCTGCTCTGAGGATCACTGCTAGAGAGCTTGGCTTTGTGATGTGTGAAAGAAAATACTGGTAACTAAGAGGCCACCTCCAATGCATTTGCTAAGCCAGCCAGCCCTTCTTTTCCTCGTCTCTTCCCCCATTTCTCCTGTGAGCACCCATATCAAGGATGGCATTTTTTCCTGTTGCTAGGTAACCAGACTCCCAAACATAGCACTCTATAGCCACAATGATGTGCTTTCCCACAATCCCGTGGGCTGGCTTGGATTCTCCTGTCCGCCTGGTAGAGCCAAGGCCACTCAGGTGGCTGGATTAAGTTGGGTGGTCCGAGAGACATTTTGTCCTCTGAGGGTCCCTCTTCAATGCCTCTCACTATTCAGTAACCCAATTTGTACCTTGTGTTCATTTGTTATAAGACTTTGAAAAAGAAAGGAAAGGAACTAGATACTGGAGACGGATGGCCTCGTCATTCCACACTGTCTAGCAATCAGAGCAGGGGTTGGTCCGACCCAGACCTACTAAGGGAGAAATGGACCCACCTCTTGTTGAGAAGAACAGGAAAATGCCGATGACCGTTTCTAGTCGACAGAGATTTTTGAAGATTCCCTTGAGTTCTTGTGCTGACTTATACGCTTTTTCCACCTGTTGACTTCAAAATGCTTCAGGTTAGCAGCCCAAAGAATGCTCTAGAAACTGGGCAGCTTAGGTGAACATCTTGGCTAATGTATGAGTAGCCATAAATGAGCCATAAAGTTTAGTAGGAGAAGGCTGTAAACAGAAGATGGGTCCCTCCATAATGACTATGTAAAAGAGAGCTAGTGATTGATGAAGGGCAAACAAGGTTGCGGATGCAGTTGCCAGGCAGCCCACGGTTGGGTGTGTCTAGACACCAATGCACAGTGAAGCCACAGTTGGATATTGTAATAGTTCTCGTCTTTATAAGTAGGAGTCCAGATTTTTCAGGCTATAAATAGAAATTCTTTTTTTTTTCCTGCTTTGTTCTATGGCTGGACATTATTGGGTACACCAGGTTAGGTTGGCTCTGGAAAATGGTGAGTTTGGATGGATGGAGCAAGCAGCAGTGGAATGCCAGGTCCCTGCTGGCCTCATGGAGCTAATACTTGGGATATGAGTCAGGTTATGTTTCTTCATCCAAATACCTAAATTTAGGTTGCTTTGAGTTAATACTAACTCCTTGCAAGAGCTATGAGGCCCAATGGAATCTAGCCTTCCGCACTGCCTCCCTCTTCTGGGAATACTTCCCCGCCATCTTACTCCCACCACAGTGTCTTTCTGTTGTTGGAGGGATGCTGGCTATGGCTGCCTTGGGGCTTCTGTGCCACTCTAGTTCTGCCTGGGATGTCCCTCCTCTACTGTCTCTGTCTGTATTCAGTGTATCACTCTATATAAAGGAGAATGTCTCCTCCACGCTAACCATTCCCATCATCTCGACTTGCTATCTCCATGAACTTGCCATGTCCACCATACCATACAGCAAACTGCTTATTTCCTTGTCTGTATGCTGTCATCTCTCTTTCCTCAGCTTCACAAAAGCAGTGGAATCTTTTCTGCTATTGTTTTTAGTGCTTGAGGCAGGACCTAGTGCCTTGTGGGTACTCAGGAATAATTTATTAAAAGCAAAAGAACCTTCTTGTGAGACTTATATAATTAAATGTAAAACCTAGGTCATTGTAGCTCTCTCCTCTCTCCCTCTCTTTTTCTTCATCCCTCCCTCTCCATCCCTTTTTCTTTCTCCTCCTCTCCTTGCCATGCCATTGATTTAATCAAGGGATTTATACAGTAGCCCATAGCCCTTGAGCACTTGTTGCACTGATCTCTCAGCCATGGGTTGCAGAACAAAGAGACTTCCAACTTCTCTGTGACTTAGGCATGTATTTAGTTTTTCTGTCTCTTCTGGCACGAAGATCATGGAAGAGACTCAGCTTCTACAAATCTTAAGGAATTATAGGTAGGAAAACATTTTGGCAAAATACCAATGACCTCTCTATTTCTTATTAGGGTCTTGTTTAGGGTGAGAACACCACTGTCCAGTTCACAGTTAATTGCTTTGAGTCCATTCTGTTGGAGGAGAAAAACATTGTGAACTTATTACAGTCTTAATGTACGAGGAAGGAAGGGGGATGCTGGGACTCCTGGGGAGGAAGGGAAAACCAACGCAGAACAGAGGTGTCAGAGTCTCAGACACTGAGAGAAAGGATTGAGGTGGGGAGGGTATCTTTTGTATGCTTATTTTTCCTTGCTTTTGAGACAGTAGCCAAGGCTAGCCAGGTACTTGTAAGCCTCCTTCGTCCACCTTCACAGGTAGGGCAGCACTCCAGGTGAGATGTGGGGCCTGATACTGTCCAGGCACATTGCAACGCATGCCAGGAAGTTGCAGGTGAAACTTTGTTGGGTTGAGAATTCTTCTCAAATAAACTGTGGTTATTTTTCTTAAACACGAATAAGCATAAAGACCCAGGTTTGTCTCAAATGACTGGGCTGAAATTCCATTTCATCATTTCACCTGTGAGATCAGAGTGGCATTGCTCAATCATCTTTCTGAATTCCAGTTTTACCTTCTATTAGGAAGGGGCTGGGGTTAGAAAAGAACTACCTTGCTGGGTTGTTAGGGAGGCTGTGTGAAAGATTGTGAGCAAGGCACTGGGAACACACACATCTGTTTACATCATGGCTGCTGCTCATCAGAGGTAGAATAGAATAGTCACCACCAGCCCGGTTCCAGCATTTCATAACCCCAAATTTCTGCATTTCATTGTCCATGTGGAGTTGTTGGGGTTTCTGTCCTGCCCAGTTCCTGCAATTGTTAAGTCCCAAAGAAATCACACAGAGGTCTACACTAGTTATAAACTGATTGGCCCATTTGCTCAGGTTTCTTATTAACTCTTACAACTTATATTAGCCCATTATTCTTGTCTATGCTAGCTACGTGGCTCAGTACCTTATTCAGCAAAGCAGTCACATTTTACTTCTTCTGTGGCTGAGTCATGACTGTGGACCAAGCCTTCCTCTTCCCAGAATTCTCCTATTCTTGTTTCCAAGCCTATACTTCCTGCCTGGCTGCTGGCCAATCAGCATTTTATTAAAATACAATTAACGGGGCACAAACCATTGTCCCACAGCAATGTGGCACACTAAATATAATAAATACAAGATGAATGGCTCCAAAGCACTGTGGAAGTCAGTATTAAGCAGTGAAATTAAATGGCTAAGTGTCATAAATAAATGCTAGTTATTACCCAGTGCTAAGGACCAGTTACTATCACCTGCCCTAGGCATTCAACTCTAGACCAGCTCCAGAAAACATGATGGTCCTTCATCCTGACTTTGGTCCCCACCCTCTTCCATCCTTCCAGTTGCAGCATCAGGATCCCCTGCCTGCTCTCAGGATCCCCAGATAGAAGGTAAACACAGACTGTTTTCTTGTCGGACCCGCCACGAGTGATCCTAGGGGCCATGAAGGAAGGTCATATTTTAAGAGCTAGCGCTGCAGATCTATCTGAAAGTAGCCAGAACTGCTGATGAAGAAGGGTACCCGTTTCTCTCCCAGAAGGCTTTATAAAATGGAAGCCTTGCCTGAAGATGGAGTCTGGATCCTAGGACATCTCAAGATCCCCCTCATTAATATTCCTCCTCACTCTCTGAGTTTGTCTAGCTGCTCTTTCCGAAAGTAAGTCCTTTCAGTAATTAAATCTCTGAAGGTGCTGGGCATTCATTATCTTGAGCATTAATTCTGAAGGCCGATCAGGGGATTCTGCAATTTCAAATCATTTGGTAAATGGTCATTTGATTATTACTTCGGAGGGAGTTAGAAAGAGATCTTTGGACTCCATTGTTGTTCGGATGCCTGTTCTTGAGGTTTCTTTGTTTAAAAATCTTTGATTAAATGGCTGTACATATAGATATCCTTTGGAGTTGCCTTGTAGACACACTGTCTCTCTGTGCTACAAGAGCTGCTCAGGGACTGGACACGTCTGTGTTCTTGTGCGTCTCTCCCTGTCTGTCATAATATAGAGCATAATCAATACATAGTATGTGCTGTTTGAGTTTTTCACTGGAGGTTAGTTTTGACCTTTCAAAAACTTACACCAATCTGAGAGGGAATCGGCTAATTGATTAGGGTCAAATTTTGAACTATAAGCTGAAGAAAACCCATCATCCATCCGTTATTTAGAAATAGTTGATGAAGATCTCTTATAATTCTGAACGATCTTTAAGTGTATATGATTCTTACTTTTGGTTGTCAATTTGTCACAAGTGGAGTCATGCCAAAAAAGAATTTTACCCAGATCAGATTGGCTTGTGGGGATATGGATTGTTTCCCAATCAGCACTTGCCTTTTGGGGAGATTATGGAGGTATTTGAGGCCAGAACATTGACATCCTAATTCTGGGAGTATAAGAGAATATAATTTTCAGAGAATGTAAACTCGAATACCCCATGACACAATGCTGAGTCTCTAGATACCCCAGAACATACACTTAGATACACTGTGGTTTTGGTGAAATTCTCTGGCTCTGGAGTTTCCTATTTTGCCAAGACAAAGGTGCCAGTGAGATGTGGGTTGCCTTGCAGGTCTGAGACTAGAGGGGATGATGGTCCACGACACCAGCTTCAAGGACCAATTGAACAAGGCTTACGTTTCTTCCAAAAATGTAAATTCAGAAAAAGGCCCAGCTCAGGGCTATTGAAGGGACTAAAACGACTGAGTGTGGAAGACAATGTGGGAAGCATCAGATCTATAGCAAAGTGGTACCCAGAAAGAGGTTAATCTTGTCTGTGAAGGGAACACTTTCTGCATCTGAGAGCATCCTGATCCTTGGCACACCAAGGAGAGAAGGAAATAGTCTGTGCGGGCTTTCCTGCTCAGGAAGCTGCAATGTGCTGCCTCTTAAGATGGGAAGCCTTGCTATGTTCCCATAGGCTTTTCTATCCACCCTTCCTTGTCTTTGTTCTCCCTGGTGATCTATTAAATAGAACCGTCTATTCCTTGTAAACACGGTTTAATGATTGTGTAGTATCTTGCCTGAAGTTCTTCCTAACGAAGGCTCAAGGCAAACGGTTCTTAGAGCTTCTCCAATGCTCCTTGGCTCCCCAACCTTCCTGTGGACAGTTCTCTGAGTCTTGGTCCATGAACTGAGCTCCACTCTCTGGGCAGTGGAAGCTGAAAAATCTTCATCTCTAATGTGGAGGAAGGATGGCGCTGATGACAACCAGATGAGTCACTGCTAGAGACAAAGGTGTCACATATCGACATTTCTTGCCAAGGGGATGAGATGAGTCCATTTTAGTAGAGTTTAGCAGAGTACCGCTACATGGGAAGCACTATTAAAGTGTTAATTTAAAAACTGTACTATGTAAATTAGTTTCCATACCCTTCTTTTCTTAAGGCCATCAGAGGAAGGTGTTTGCTGCCTCTGAAGCCAATTTTATGCAACTCATTCAGTTCCACAATTAAGAAAAAACATCAGCCTTTCCACAGCTCCCCAAGACAACAGGTGCCCTGGAAAGGTTCCCTCTTTTCTTGGTTCTGCCCCCTTCTTTTGTGTTCTATCTTTCCTTCCTTCCTTCCTTCCTTCCTTCCTTCCTTCCTTCCTTCCTTCCTTCCTTCCTCCCTTCCTCCCTTCCTCCCTCCCTCCCTCCCTCCCTCCCTCCCTCCCTCCCTCCCTCCCTTCCTCCCTTCCTTCTTTCTCTTTCTTTTCTGGGGGCGGGCGCCGTGGCATTCCAAGGCTGTCTACTGTGATCTTCCCCCTGACATCTGCACTTTTTACTGCTGTACCACATGAGTCATGAGGGGGTCTCTGACAGAGGTGCAGCTGTTCTGTGGCAATCAAAGAGCTTCTCATGCCCTGCTCCCAGGCACATGGCAGTGCAGCAAATTGCAGCTCAGATGCCAGCAAAAAGCCAAGCCCTCTTTCATCTCTCTCCTTTGAAGACACCCTTTGTCGTGTTTCCTCGTGAATAGCATCTTGAGGCAGTGTTCAGTTTGGCCTGTTTGTCTTGCTTTTCATTCTGCTTTCCACTTGGAGAGGCCATGGAAATCCTGGGTCTGTGGAAAAAGTCCTCTGCAGACCCTACAGAAAGGACTAACTTTGGGGGCCTTGCCACAGCCACTGGCCTGTTCAGGATGCCTTATCTGCCCAACCTTCATTGCTTCTTACAGGGAACTAACACAAAGTTACCTGCAAAGATCATGGAATGACCTCTAAAATAGATGAGTTTCCTCATTGAAATTTGTGCATCAAAGTTAGGGCTATTATGTAAAATCTCTGTGTTTCAAATATTTTCATCTGGTTGCTGTGAATCATGGAGCAACTTTGAAGCCAAGAATTTGTTTAGGGAGCATGTTGGGTCCTGGGACTAACCAGAGCCTGGAGATTTTGTTCCTCATACAAGTAAAAAGCAGAGAGATAGAGATAGATATAGATAGATAGATAGATAGATAGATAGATAGATAGATAGATAGGTAGAAAGAAAGACAGACTAAGTTCTGTGTTTGGCATTGGCTATTGCTTTTTATTACCAGATGTTTCCACCCAGACTCAGTGGCCTAAGGAAGATGCCATAGTGTAGGATGGTTGAACTGTCTAAATTCTGTCTTAAAAAGGGTCCCATGAGAAGTCCTGAGGTCATCAGAAAGATCCTGATGGACAGGGCTTTCATCTTGATTCTGCTGCTTGCTCTAACAAGATCTGTTAACACGGTCTCATCCTTGGCCAGGTAGGGTGCGTTGTTGAGAATTTCAGTCGCCATGCGAGGAGCAGAGGACCGTTTCTGTTTTCCCAGGCCTAGCACCAAATCTGGGATGAGAATCTACACTGGGCACCCACTGAACAAGCAAGAGACATACGTTATATCCAAGCTTTGTATTACCCTCGTTCTCTTGGGAAAAGAATCCTCCCAGGGTCCACATTTCAGTTATAGAATCAAGTATGGTCGACGGCAGTTTCAAAGTATGGCTGCTGTACATCTGGTGTCAAACCCCAGAATGCTTTCTCTAGTATATAGGCCGTTTAGAATACTGTCACTTTTCCACTGAGCAGTGAGGCCATCTCTCCATGATTTGCTGGTGTTGAATTCCTAACAAAGAGAATGTTGTAGAATTGATGTTGCACACTTAGGTCTTATCACTAAAAGTTTTCTGTTCAATGCTTTCTTTCTCCTTACTTCTTCTTTTACTTGTCATTGAAATCCAGCCCCCATGTTTTAAGGCAGCTCATGCCGCATACAGGAGTTTGATTTCACAGCAGAGGAACCAAGACCCTGAGCTTGGGTCAGTGGACGGTCCAGGTTTCAAGCTTAGTATGGCTGTTACCATGCGTGGTAGGCTCCACTGTCTGAGGTCCTTGTTTTCCCAAGTATTATTCCTTCAGTTTGGGAATAACGGCATTCTTCCTTTCTATTAGGTGGTTTTAATGGAGCCCCAGAGTTCATTGTTATACGCTTACTCCCCAGTGAAGCACTGCTGAGAAATGGGACGTTTAAGAGGTACCCAGGTTATGAGGGTTCTGCAGGAGGGGGTTCACGATGCCCAGGGTGACTTTGTTGTACAGACATACTAAACATCAGTGTAGAGGAACTTTAGTACTGCGACACACACCAAAGAGAGCTGTCTGTGCCTTATATACATCTGGACGAGTTGTGCATGCTGTCCTGGCTCTTGTCCTTGTTTCAGAAGGGTACAATAGTCCGTCTGCACAGAAGCCGGGGTAGGGGACAGGAAAGTGTCACACTCTTAGAGCCTGAGTGTCTGGCCCCAGCTCTTCTGTTAACTATTTACCAGTTTAACTTCCCCGTACTCTAGTTTCCCCAGCCATCAAAAAAGAACTGCTGTGGTTCCTTCCTCATAGAGCTGCTGATCTACCTTAAGGAACTCAGTCACCAGAACAGTGCTTGGCCTGTTCGCTGCCAGAAAATATCATTTCATATCAGTTACCGATATTTCAAGCCAGCATTTTAACCACCTCCAGTGTTCTGTTCGGGCCAGATGTGTTGGTACCTCCAACCACCAGCCTGATTCTGATCTTGAGCACGTGAGCTTATAAAGATGATCCTTTCTTTTCACACTAATTATTTGTAGAGCATGTGAATAGGTGTGTAAACCAAAATACATTTTGTGAGACACTTGATAAAATTGGATAGCTCTCCATAGACCCTCAGGGGAGCCAATGGACATACGGCCTAAGAGGCCAGAGAAATGTCGCTGTCCTAATTCAGAGATATGGAGATATAGATTATTAGATAGAACTTGGCAGTGGTACACAACATGGCAATTACTATAGAGACCTTATAGACTGACGTGCTCAGTGACAGGCAAGGACCCAGGGCTAAAGTGGCTGCCCTATGCTGTCCCCTCTGTATCAGATATGAATCAGGGCCTTGACCACTTTATGTCCCAGATAACCTAGTTCATTTATTATTTTTTTTGAGTCAACTAATTAATTTAGATTGTTGTGACAAATGACTTGGGTTTTCTATTTTGCAATTATCTATTCATCATTTTTTTGTTGTTTTTTTCTTGAATAAAAACTGTGGTAGACGGTAGTTGTGACAAAGCAATATATTTAGAGAAAAGCGTCATTGCTCAAACTAGCTGAGTGTCAGAAGTAGTGTCAGAAACATGCAATTACCAGTTTGCCTTGTAGTCGGAAAGCTCTGTTGGTGTGCTAGCTAGATTAGGTGTGTGAGACCATTTCTGCCTTCAGTTCAGGTGACTCTGAGGATAGCAGGAGGCGCACCAACCTTCAGGCATTGCTGTCGCTCAGAACCCCTCTTTGATATGTTGGAACAAATGTATTATCAATACAAAATAAAAGTGGAAAGCTTGCCTTGGCCCTTGGTGCCCTTGCTAGCCTTCTGTACCAGTCGCTGGGTTTCTATTGCTTCAGGTCTTTGCTGCTTCAGTGTGCTGTTTAGGTGGTAAAGGCCCCCTCATTTGAAGCCTCTGCCTCAGAGCTGGCTTAATGAGGTCCCTGGAACTGGTGCTACGTTTTCCTGCACAATTTTAGGTTCCCAGAGAGATGGATGGCGTGAGACGGGCAGAGGGGGCTCATCAAATAGGCCCGAGCTACCAAGAGCTCCAACTGCGATTCCATCATGTGGTATTGGATGGCAGTGGAGTGGGATGAGGGGTCCCTTTGACAGAAAGACAGTTGAAAGGGAAAGAAAGTTGGGAGATAAATGTTTCCTTTGGGGACTAGGAGTAGAGGCCACTGTGTCTGAACATATATGGGTTCTAGGCTGCAGTGGCTTTTGAATGTTCCAGGGGAGATTTCTATCTGACATAGGACAAGGCTTTAATTAAAATTTCTCTTAAGGAAAGAAACTTTTCTTTGCGTGTTGGGTGCTAGGATTAATCTCAGTTCGGATGATGTCCCCATGTGGCTGGTGAAAGAACAAAAAAGCCCAGATGTATAGACAGTGGGTGGTCTTGCCTTCTCCCTCCCCGGTCAGCTTTCATTTAAATGGCAGTTCTTTGCAAATAAAAAAGTAGAAATGTGCATATACACAGAGAGACAGAGGGAGGCAGAGAGAGAGAGAGAGAGAGAGAGAGAGAGAGAGAGAGAGAGAGAGAGAGAGAGAGAGAAAGAGAGACAGAGAGGCATACACACAGACATCTTAGACGAAGGTATCTTTATTTTCTTGACTATAGAGAGCTCTCTGCCTCAGTCTCTAACAGGGAGATGATACACAACCTTGTGGGAAGGAAGTCCACTCAATGCTTCCCCACTTTCCCGGTGAAGTCCTTCTCCCTCTCAGCCAGTTCTCAAGGCTGCAATTTCCCACTTGATTGCAGTGCAGCCCGATGACTGGGAGAGTCAGATAACTCAGCTGTGAACCCAGACTCTTCTATTTTCTTGGTGTGAGACCGTAGGTGTTAAAGTATCATTGTGGAGGCTTCATTCCCTCAGCTGTAAAATGGGATCTTTTCCATTGCTGCGTGATGGCAGAGCTGGTGACCCCGTCCATATAACTGTAAGGTAAGGTCCTTGTCAACTATCACGTACTCAGTCCTTGTTACCAGTGTTAACAACAAACAAGTACTTGGCCATGGTGGAGACAAAGGGTGAGATTCCATCACTCGGAAGAAAAAGACATCGAAGAATAAAGTTCATTGAAAGCAACATGATTTGGAATAAAAAGCTTAGCTATAACGGAAGACTGTTGCATGGGTGTGTTTATCCTGATGCATTGACAGTATGGAGATCTTACCAAATTAGTTAGATGATTTATCTTATCAAAGTGCTGGTAATATTGGGTGTGGGAGGTTACTTGGTGGGAAAAATGTGCCAAGCATGGTGGTTTGCTTGAGGATAGCCCCCTAGGCTCATGTGTTTGAATGATTAATCACCAGGGAGTGGAAGAGTTTGGGATGGATTAGGAGGTGTGCCATGTTGGAGACAGTGTGTCACCGGAAGTTAGTTTTGACCTTTCAAAAACCCACACCAATCTCAGTCTCTCTCTGTCTGCTGTCTTTGGATCAGGCCATAAAGATCTCAGCTACTGCTCTAGTGTGATGCCCGTGCTTCTTGCTATGATGATCATGGACTAATCGTCTATACCTGTAAGCAAACCTCCAATTGAATGCTTTATTTTATAAGAGTTGCCTCGATCAAAGTGTCTCTTCATAGCAATAAGACAGTAACCAAAACATTGAGCAAGGCTGACAACCTATGTTTGGCTCCCTGGAACCCATCTAATTTAATAATAATAGCAATAATAATAGTAACAAAAGGAATACAGATGTGGTGGTGTGTGTTCGTAACGTCAGCTCTCCTAGATTGGGAGGAACCCCTGGAAGCTCACTCTGGAGTAAGTCACACAATGGAAAACAAGAGACTCTGCCTCAGAAACAAGGTGGAGAGTGACAGCTGATGCCTGAGGGTCCTCCCTTTAAGAGATAGCGCCTAATGAGAGGATGTCGGCCCATGAAGAAGATATTGGGACGCTGGTCACTTCCTTCCCCTTCTGATTCTGGGTCACAGTGAGATGAACATCTTTTTCTACCACCTCCTCCCACTAATATCAACATCCTCTCCTAGACTGGTCCATGGGTTGCATTCAGTGTCCCCACTGTCCATGCTTTACAGTAAGGTTCTCTTAGTGTGGAAGATTCTAAACACTTGGGCAAACACAGCACCAGGCAGCACAGAGTCAGTTCCACGAATAAGGCTCTGCCCACTCATACCTTCCTTCCTACTCTTGGCAACCATTGCTTTCTTTTCTTTATGGTGTCCATGGTTCAGCCTTTTCTTCAACATCATGTAGCTGGTGTCCCATAATATGCAGGCTTTGTAGGCTGACCTCTTTCCTGGAAATATGTATTTAGGGCCCCATGTGTTCCTGTGACTTGATAGCTTGTTCCCTTTCAGCTGGACTAATATCCGCTTGTTGGATAAAATCCTACTGTCCTTCACCTGGCAAAGGACGCCTTGGTTCCTTCCACATTTTAGCAATTATGAATAAAGCTGCTGTAAATTGTCCCTAGTCAGTATTTGCATGCACTCAAATCTTCAACTCAATTTTCTGGAATAAAACTTATGTTTAAAACCAAGGAGCTTGGCTGTTGACCATATGGTAAGAGGATGCTCCAATGTCAAATGTCTTCCACCCCAGCTGACCGTGTTTCACTTACACAGAAAGTTCCTTTGCCTCATGCCGTCACAAATGCTTAGTCCTGTCAGTGTGTGGCATTCTGGTCCTTCTAGACATCTCTTGCTGCCATGTGGCTTCCTGTGCGTTCCATCACAAGGAGGTCTACGGTATCTCTTGCTGACCCTTGCTTCTTATCTTTCATCTTTGGGGATAAAATGGTCAATAGTTTGCCTCCTTTTTAATTAGGATGATTATTTTCTTATGGTTGAATTTTGAGAGTTCTTTGAATATTTTAGTTAGCAGTCTTTGATTAGATAAACGTTGAGCACATATTTCCTCCCCGGCTCCGGCTTTTTCTCCTAGTGGTGGTGTCTCTCGCAGTCCAGAAGGCTGTATTTTAGTGGCGTTCTTCCCAGCAATTTCTCTTGTGGATGATACCTTCATTCATTTTCCTCTAGAGCGCCACTGCTAAACCCAAGGCCACCGAGCTTTCCTCTGCGTCGTCTTTTAGGACTTTGATAGTTTGGGGTTCTTCATCTGAAGTTAATTTTGGAGAAGGGTATAAAGATCCCCTCCCCCGCCAGATGTGGCTGTTTGTGTCTTCCTTTCGGTGTGGCCGTTCATCATCTGGAGGGGTTGGTGTGGAGGTTTACAAGGGCAATTTACTGATTCATTTTGGGCCGTCACTGTTGGCACTGGACACTAGTAGCCAGAGCCTCTGCATCTCTCAAGCAAGGTGCACTGTAAGGTTCTAAGAGGGGGCGTCCCTTGCTGCTTTCCCCCACCTACCAGTTTTTGACACATTGGATTAAATTTCAGCCCTGGGCCAATCTGTCAAAGAAACAGGAAATGTCTGTTGCGATGAC
Organism: Microtus pennsylvanicus; assembly: GCF_037038515.1. NCBI lineage: Eukaryota > Metazoa > Chordata > Mammalia > Rodentia > Cricetidae > Microtus > Microtus pennsylvanicus. The sequence continues at coordinate 103,087,465 of NC_134580.1, read as the reverse complement.
ATATTTGCCTGCAGCTGAGGTTTGAAACCAGGTGGTAGTTTTTTTTTTCTTTTAGAGAAGCAATTTCTCTCCATAGGAGAGGTTGAATCACTGGGTCAGCTCAGCACAAAACCTTTTGCTTTGTGCGGATGAGCCTTTGATATTAAGAAAATCTTTTGATAAATATGTTTAGCCATGCTGAGAAATTCTGGAGAAACTTGAGGAAATAAAGGAGACAGTCTTTTGGGGGTGACTACTGGGAGAAATACCAAACCTAACTAGATAGTGATTTTTGTCAGTATCCAAAGGGTGGGTAAATGGCTGCAGCCTCGTTATCAGCGCCCTGAAGAGACGGAGGGATAAGAGGCTGGGAAGCATATTTTTCACTGCCCCAGAGGAACCTACGGTTCTGACAGATATCGAGAACTACAGAAGAATCCCTGGTTCATTTTTTTCATCTCCTGGGAAAGATAAGGACTTGCTGCTGCCGTCAGCCTGAGCTGGCTGTGGGGTAAGGGAAGTCACTGCCGTCTCTCCCTCCTGCTATCCTGCCTTTGTAACTCTATTGCAGGAAAAATCAGTAGTTAATGCTGAAGACAAATCCAGCAGCACCCACAGAGCGTAAGCTCCCTGGTGCCTGCAGAACAAAGATGTCATTTGTGGCCTTGGTAAAGAACTGTCATGACTACAGAGGCCTGGATCTTCTGTGCTGAGGAAACCATTTTAGCAACGGATGCTGAGGTGTCTTATCTATGCATCATATTGGGTATCATCCAAAACCAGCTACAGATGCAAGAGAAGCCCAGTGTAGAGGAAGGCATCGCACACGTTAAAAGCCAGTGTTCCTTCCTCCTGGCTCCTGAGGTTGGGTGGCTCAGCTTGGGTCCAGGAGCTGTCTGTCCATTTACCCTTGCAGCCATAAGGTGCTCACTTGTATAAGAAGCCAGAGAGCAGCGTGGAGCTTGGCCGGAAGCATCACTAGCGGTGGCCATTCACAAAGTTCCAGGTGTCCCAAGGCAAACACTTTGCTGTATTGATCGGTGACCTCCATCCTATTTTCTAACTATAAAAATTGCTTTGTGCTTTATAGGTTGATTTATGAGTAACCCCTCCCCCTTTCAAATGAAGTAATTGCCTTAAGGCGTTTACCAATGGTTGTTTAAACACATAGGATTGGTCATCATAATGACACGAATCATTATCACAGGGCCACCATCCACTGTGCAGATCTCATGCTCAGAGCTTTGCCTCTCTTTTCTTATTCACCCTTATGACAATCATCCTAATCCATCCTCTACGAGTACCTCAAAAGAGTGACGAACTGCAAAACGAGGCTACTGGGCACTTTTAGTATGCATGTTTTTGCTAGTTATGCTTTGAAATTTTAGCTTATTGCTTCCTTAGAACATGTTACCTAGGGGTTTGTATTTATTTATTTATTTATTTATTTATTTATTTATTTATTTAAGATTTCTGCCTCCTCCCCGCCACCGCCTCCCATTTCCCTCCCCCTCCCTCGATCAAGTCCCCCTCCCTCATCAGCTCGAAGAGCAATCAGGGTTCCCTGACCTGTGGGAAGTCCAAGGACCACCCACTTCCATCCAGGTCTAGTAAGGTGAGCATCCAAACTGCCTAGGCTCCCACAAAGCCAGTACGTGCAATAGGATCAAAAACCCATTGCCATTGTTCTTGAGTACCTAGGGGTTTTGACTCATGGTGTAGGTATGTAGTTGGGAAGTCAAGCTATATAGGTTGGCTGCCTATTTTTAAAAGGTGACTGCAGGCTAACAGGAACAACCGTAAAAAGGAAAGGTAGCCACATTTCACCAGCTGTCCTCCAGCCAAAAGTTGGAGCTGGATAGTGCTATGTGTCTTTGTAGATGAGGAGACTCTTCCGCACAGCCAGCAAATCGTGGCATCAAAGCCAAACTGGTATTCCTGCAATGTACTGGTCGCCTGGCTTCTCTACAAAGCTGGGTGTGGTGGGGTGTGAGCTCATCAAAGACTGTGGAGGTGTGGTGATGGGGAGGGAAGATGAGGATGCCTTTTGGGAGCAACTCCGACTGGCCTTTTGAAGACTGAAGTCTTCCTTTCTCCGGGGCCACCTATGCCTTCTGTTTATGACGCAGTTGGGTTTCTACTGGCAGTGACAAAGCCTAGAAATAGGCAAGCCAGGTCAGAGGCCAATACTTGGGGGTGTCTTAACAGCAGCCCATTAGCTTAGTCAGTGCCTGCTTCCTCTGGAAACTCTGTCCCGCCTCCAGTAACTGTCACAGCAGATGTATGTATCGTGAGACAAACTGACCAGCGCTGTCTATCCGGTGCTAGACTGCCACGCTAAGCTGGGCCAGCTGCTGGGACTTCACGAGGAATGTAGACATGAAACTTAGAAGTTCTAGCCTTGGTGGGGCTGTGAGTGTCCAGGGAAGAGGAAACTGCTCATCTGCAGCAGGAGTGGGTGATGTAGCTGCTTAAGGATGGAGTCAGAGACGGGATATGGGTTATGTTCCAGGCGCAGGCTCAGTTTGTTTCTGAGGCCCCTGGTTTCTCAGAAACCTTGTTCTGGTGCTCAGTGTGATTATGCGTGAAAAATTTAATATCGTAGAGGAAAGCTGTACGTCTGCTTCAATCGGTTAAGTGGGCTTCTGTTCTTGAAAAGGGGTCCTGACCTGTAGTGTCTGTGGTCCAGGTCTGGGTAGGAGGCGATGCCTGAAAACGTGGGACATGCAAGTGTGGTGGGGATGCTGGCTGAGGTAAAGAATCAGAGAGAATAACTGTCCCTACGGTTTCTGTGAAACACTGACAAACCGAAGACACAGAACACAGTACCAGGTGTAATAAGATGATGCAACTGTTGGGGTGGGGGTGCAAAGCTCACCCTGGCCGATGATGCAACTGTTGGGATGGGGGATGGAAAGCTCACCCTGGCTCTGTGACTTCTAGGTTGGAATGGATGTGGTGATCGTGAACAGGAGGATGGAGGATCCGGAAGTTGCAGCTGATTCACGGAAGGGGTCCATGATGGAAGCACGGAAGCATGGGCACCAGCAGCGGAAAAGAGATTGTGAACACAGCCCTCTGGAACAGCCCCAGAAAGGGAACTGGAGTGGCTCAGGGCTCCTGCGATCCCTGAGGTCTGTGGCTGCCCGCACAAGCTGAGTAGGACAGAGAAGGACCCTGGGCTCAGGTGGAAGGCAGCTAGCAGAACTACCGTCCTGGACTCACAAGTAGCAAAGACCATTATTAATTACAAGTCTTTGTCTCTCTGTCGTGACTCTGTGGGGTGCTAGCAGATTCACACAGAAGCAAAAACACCTCTGTCTTTTTGAAATGTTCCCCCATCCTTCTTCTAAGAATACTCTCTGATTCCGTGAACATTAACTGAAACAAAGGGAGAACCAGGGAGAGCATCAGGTGGGATTCTTGCTCCATTTTACCAAATTAGGTTTAAAATAAAAGGGAAAGGAGTGCCAATGACCCAGTGGTTAAGAGCACTGGCTGGTTTTCCGGAAGATGCAGGTTTGATTCCCAACACCCACATGATAGCTCACAATCATCCGTAACTCCAGTTCCAGGGGATCTGGTGCCCTCTTCTGGCCCCCCACAGACACCAGGAATGTACACAGTAAATACACATGTGAAAACAGAACACCCATATACATAAAATAAAATAAATCTTAAAAAATATGAAATAAAATGAGAAAGAGAGAAAGAAATTGCTTTGCAGAGAGAGGTTAAGAAAAGCTGTGCCACACAGAGAAAGAAAACACTCTCCAGATGCTAGGCATAAGATTTTTCTAAAGAATATTTAGATTCTTTCTTCTGGAAAGTTTTTTCAGTCTTCACTGCAACAAGTCCTATGACCCTCGAGGAGAGCATTTCCCCTTGGGTGGTCCCAGCTCCATCTGGCAATATGTACCAGGTTGTATTTGTGGGAAATTGATTATTCATGTGCCATTTCACACGCTCTATATGTGAATAAGAGAGAAATGTTCTGGGTGTTGTGCACCGTTGAATCTGCGCACGTGGTGACCTCAGCACATTTACTCAAAGCATTATAAGCAATTACTGATTCACCCGTCTTGAGAGAACATTACCTGGGGCCCAGGAAAGGCAGCATGTAAGCACGGAAAAACCTTATTAGTTTGTAGGGAGGGGGCGATAAGATTTCAAGCATAGCCTTGTCCTGGTGGAATACTCATTCTCGGGGAAGCTGCTTGCAGCATCTCGGGGAAGCTGGATTGCAGCAGCAAAGAGGCCTTTGGCCTCTGCTTACATTAATCTTTTAAGCGGAAATGAAGCCGCCTAGAAACATGTGGATCGCCAAATGGAGGAGCGCCTGGTACTTAGACCATGGGCACCTTAGGAATCACAGTGGAGATCAAATGTGGTACGGTACCTGTGGGCCTCTTAGAGGATCTTCCTCCTGGGGCTGAGTCAGTGGAGCAGGCCAGACAGCTTTGTTTGTTTCCGGGAGGCAACTCATCAGAAAAGGACAAGACGAGCATCTCTGGCTGATGGGCTGTTAGAGGTTTAAAGAGTTTGCCTTGGATGACCTTAGGGAAAAACACCATCCTCTCTAGCTTAATGCGAATTAAATTTTCGATTACTCCAGAGGCAGGAAAGGCAAAGTCTCCAAGCATGCTTATTTGTGGGAAGGAGGATGAAATTAAACACTCCAGCAGAAGGAAGCCGAGCGCCTCGCAGATCCCAGGGCATCACCCCTTGCCACTCAGTGGCAGGGGAAATTTGATTTGAGGGGAACAGATATTTTAACCGGAGTGCTCTGAATCCACCTCCACATGTTTGATTCTGAGAGAATAGCTATACTAATTTGCATAACCTGGGAAGGAAATGGAGCATTTCCATACTTCCTTTTCCTCCCTGTAGTAAGAATATTTCACATGTCTTTAGTAGTTAAAGGAAAATTCAACATAGGAATGTGTGGTCCTCTTTAGGGTGTCTTCTTGTGATTTGTCATATACATGGGTGTAGAGGATCCCCTCCCTGGGGTGCTCAACAAAAATAGGAATTGGAGAAAGGAGAAAGTCTCACAATTTTCACTAGTGAAAATTATGTGTCCTTTTCACCTGCTTGAAAGAAGGAAGGAGGAAGTAAGTGTGTGTGTGTGTGTGTGTGTGTGTGTGTGCATGTGAACATATGTGTTTGTGTGTGAGAGAGTGTATACTTCCTTGAGAATTTGGGCAAGCAGTCTATTCTATAGGCAAGAAAGACCAATCCACTATAGATGTATTTGGGTCTAGAATCAAAGGTCTGGGGATGCAGTTCAATGGTAGATCACTTGCCTAGATAAGTGAGTTACTGGGTGTGATCCTCAACACTGGAAAGGAATACTAAGTTTCCATGAGTTTGGAGTAATTTGGCTGTAGGTGTTCTTGACTAGTACACACCCCTTGGATGTGTTTGATTTGGAGAAGGTATGACCTTGAGAGTTCTGAGTATTTTCTATACCCTTGTTTGGAGGCAAGTGTGCATGTCTGGTTCTGAGGGTCCCCAGCACACCAAGAACACATTTTTCCATGGATCCCCTCCCACAGCGGCTGCTTGGAAACTTAATACAGCAGAAAACTATGAAAAGAACAGACACCCTGCATATTTCCAAGCCTTTTGTACAATATATATATATGTATTTATATTCATGTATATATATATATTAGTGTTTCATTGTGACATTTTCTATATGTAGATAATGTGACATCACTAAATTTTCCTCCTGTTACCATCTCTTGCTCCATGGGTGTACATCCTATTCTCTAACACTTTTTCTTCTACTTTTCTTTCTTTTTGAGACTTTCTGTTTGCATAAGGAAACACATGATGCTTGTTTTTCTGTGTCTTGCTTATCCCACTAACATAATCTCTGGTTCCATCCATTTTCCTGCCAATGTCATGAGTCCCTTCTCAATGGGCAAGTAACAGTCTGTTATGTTGCTAGTCCACTTTTTGTTTAGAGCGTTTTTCTGATTTTTGACAGAATTGGCCCAGAACTCACTCCATAGCCCAGTAGGTTGATTGTTTTATACTGTTGGTGGGAATGAATGAAGATTAATACAGCCATGATGGAGATTGACATGGAGGCTCCTCAAACACTCTCTTTATTTAAAGTGTACTGAGATCTGATAATAAAAGCAATTGCTTCCAGAAAGGTATATGTGATATAGGTGGTATGTTCAAGTATAGGTGTGTAAGCTTAGCTTTTCAATCACCAAGCAAGATGCTTCAAAATTGAGGAAAATGTACAAAACTCTGAAGTCTTTATGCGCTAGTCATGATTATGACATCTTATTGTCTCTGAGGCACCTGAGGATGTTTAGAGTGTGACACATGCCTTCCATGAAGGAAGTCCCTCCATATCAGGAAAGGATTAGCTAGAGTTGTTTGTACTGTTTAGTTTGTTGAATAACTTTTGTGAATCCCCGTATCTGAAATGAGTGTTGAACTAGGAACAAGGCTCACAATAGATCTTTAGAGAATGCTAGGAAATGAGAGCTCGCAGGTGGAGGATCAATGGTGATGGCATATGCCAAGGCCTGATCAACCGCAGTGTGCAGGATGCCATATGATGGTGTGTAGTTTGAAGCTTCTGCCCTGCCCAGTCCCGCTGCCATTCAATCCCAAAGAAATACAGAGGCTTTTATTAATTATGAAATGTTTTGCCTGTTTATTCAAGCTTATTGTTGACTAGCTCTTACATCTTAAATTAACCCATAATTCTGCTCTATTTAGCCACATGGCTTGATACCTTTTGTCAGGAAGGCATTCTCATCTTGCTTTCTCTGTGTCTGGCTGGTGACTGAATCTCTGACTTTCCTCTTCCTAGAATTCTGTTAGTCTGGTTGCCTTACTTACACTTCCTGCCTGGCTACTGGCCAATCAGCATTTTATTAAACCAATATGAGTGATAAATCTTTATAGTGTACAAGAACATTATTCCACAGCATTTCTTCTTTTTTTCTTTTCAAAACAAGACCCTGAATCTAATCTCCTTTGTTTAGCTTTTTTTCTTGACTACTGTCCATAACAATTTGGAATCAACACAACTTACCAAGACAAACATCCATAGTCCAGTTTTTGGGAACATGGGCACATTTTTCAAGACTACTTCCTGCTGATAATCTTATGGGAACCCAAAGAAAATTTAGAATTATGATCAAGTCCTGACTGTAGTATTCTGTGAAGCTTGATCATCTCAGCCAGCAGTCTTGAGACTGTTCTGGATGTAGAACTCAGAGGAAACTGCAACAGAGGTTCTCTAAAATATTAAATTATCTGGGCCATTAGCTCCTATCAGAGGTTTTTCATGGGGTCTTCCTTTATCAAACCTTATTTTTCTTAACCCAGAATGAATCCTCCACCTCTCATTTCCTCTGGAAACCAAAACAAGACCTCTTCTCCAAAGGAGCATATCTTTTGACTTAAATTTTGAAGTCAAGGTGCTTTCAAAATATAGAAATTGGATTAATCTAGCACCATATATAACCAAATGTCTTTTAGCAGCTCTTGTTCCTTCCTCAGCCATCAAATAGTTCTAAGACAACACAATAACATACAGTATCCAGATTCTCTGTGTGTTTTCCATCTTTATGTGGCTTTTTTAAAAACTCTATTTCTTTTATTTTTGTTATTTTTTTGGTTTTTTGAGACAAGGTTTCTATTTGTATCTTTGGTTGTCCTAGAACTCACTCTGTAGACCAGGCTGGCCTTGAACTCACAGAGATCCACCTGCCTCTGCCCCCAAATGCTAAGATTAAGGGCATGTGCCACTATACCATGATACTCTATTTTCTTTTTTTAAAAAGAACTTTCTCTATCCTTTTTCTTTTCTCTCCCAAACCTACATGTATTTTTAAACATACTGCAAATTGTTTAGAGTTTTTTTCATCTGAATCTATCCTTACATTTTATATCTACCTTTTTCTGAGCACATGAGTCTTTATCTGCTAAATGGAATGACTAGTTCAAATATCAAGCCATTTTTAAATAATTGAACAAATACTTTAGTGTAGAGAGAGAGAGAGAGACAGAGACAAAGACAGAGAGGGAGGGAGGGAGGGAGAGAGAAGGCAACTAGTAAGGCCCATAGTCACCAAAGAAAGTCAGCAAATAGTTCAGTGTTGGCAAGAAACCTTTGGCAGAGTACCTCTTAAACTGTAATCCCAGATCTTTGATAAAAGAGACATCTTCTCTAACCACTGCTGATGGAGCAACTTTTAAAAAAATCATCATAAAGTCTGAACTAGAGAAATGAAAACTGGGTGGGAAATCTCACAACAGCGTGCCCTGAAGATGAGCCATCTCCATTAATTATGAAAACATGGGCCATAATTGCACCTCAGTGTGGCATGCTAGGGACACTGGTATGCCAGAATACTCCTGACTTGTGTGTTCAGGCTGTGGCTAGTGGGAAGATGGTGGGCTTATTGTGGGCTAAAAATCATCCCCTCAAATAATTTGAAAGAAGGAGGCCTGGGAGTATTTTATCTGGAAAGACAACTGAGGGACACAGGAAGCCACCTGGATCATGTGACAGATGCCTCATTCTGATTTCTTCTGCCTGAGAATCTGTTGATAAAAACAACAGAAATAGACGAGCTTTGGTTCCCCAGGGAAACTTTGGAGGAGGTAGGCTCTATTTAAGTCAGAGGACCATGTTCTTTAAGCCAAAGTGGTCCCTTGGCAGGATGGTTGTACTCAGAGCTTCTTGTACAGAGTGTATCTGAACGGAACGACAGCTTGTTCAGGAGACGACACTTCCGTGTCCACACTTGGGCGCACAACTACATGTGCTGAAGAAGTTATACTTTAACTGAAAATGAAATCTGAAAAGCAAACACATAAAGTCTGTCCTTTTAGCCACACCCCAGGCAGTCCCGTTTCCCCTTTTCTCATCCAACTATCTAGATCTCCAAGTCTTCCTGCTTCCAGATGCCCCTTTGCACGGAACACCCACCATAGTCCCGTGTAAAGTCAAACACGCTAATTTTACTCCTTGGGTGAGAAGCCTGCCTAGATTCCAAGTCTCTATGAAAACTACATTGCCAGTACCTGCTGTGGCCTTCCAGGAGTGCTCAGTCAGGTATCTCTGGTCCCGTCTCTCCTCTCCAGCACGTGTGTCCCCAGCTCTAATTTCTTACGAGCAGTAATGTTTCCTTCTCTTTCCCTTACACTTATTGTTTCTTTCTCTGGACTCCCTTCAGCCCAGCTAAGAATTCATGTTCTTTGGGCAGTCTTTCTGATGGGCCCAAGAGCATCATTCACTGATTACCTTTGATGTATACTGCACACTGCTCTCTCTGCTCTGTCTGCTCTCCCCCCACTCTCTCTCCCTCCCCCATTCCTTTCCCTCTCCTCTGCATTTTAGGCAACGACTGAACCACAGATACCTAATGCAAAGTACTAGTAGAAAGATCTTTGGGAGGGTTGGGGAGGAGGCTTGATGTGCAAACATAAGGGCTTGTGTATAGATCCCAGCACACACATGCAAGTCCAGGCATGGCCGCATGCATGTGTAACCCTGGCACTAGAGATAGAAGTGTATACAGCAGGATCACTGGGCTTGACGGCCGCCAGCTTAGCAGAAAATGGCCAGCTCTAGGTTCACTGAGAGGCCTTGCCTTAAGAGAATACAGTGGAGAGTGATGGAAGATACCCAGCATTGTCCTTCGGCCTCAATGTGCACAAGTGCACAAGCATGCACACACACACACACACACACACACACACACACACACACACCGAGGAATTCAGAAAATTCTATGATTGCCCCTATATCTGAGGCCCATGCTAAGGATTTAAATGGCAGCCTGCAAACCATGTGCTTACATACTGAGAAATTGTCAGTCAAGACAGGTCCATCTTCCTGTTTTGCCAAGCACATTCTGTTTGTGGCATTACCAAATATGCATAAAGCTGCTTACTTTTTAATTGCTGAAAGTCGGCAAAATACCAAAGAGGACTGAATTTAAATTATCAATGAATGTCTGAGAATTCTTCTGATGAGTTGGTGACATTTGCATGAGAATAAAATGAACACATACATAATTCATAAATTATCATATATTTATTGCATGAAGTTTGTTCTTTCACCTTAACCTTGGCAAAGAAGAATCACTAATTGTGTGATTTTTTTTCCAAATAATTTTAGCCCTCTTTGTACTAGAGAGTAAAAATGATTTGGTGTACATTTTCAAAAAATTTGAAACGGGGTTGACATTTTATTTTTAAAGAGCTAACTTCCTTTAAGTGTCTTATCAAATAAAAGGATTGGCAGATCTGGTGAACAGGACCTCCCTGGATGCCGAGACAAGTGCCAGTGTCCCACTTCGTGCATGCCTATTGCCCTACGTGCAGTGTGAGCTATTTAATATTGCAAAAATATTCAGCAGTTGCTACAGGCAGCTGCTGCCAACACCTCGGCAATCCGCAAGTCTATCTAGAGCTACGATCTGGAATATGAAGAAGAAAGAATCTCGGTGTGACTTGGAGATAGAACTTCATTCTGCACAGCTTCACTTCAGTAATGCTACTGCAGGGCGAGCATTTGATGGGCTAATAGATCCGTTTTTTTTTTCTCTCAGCTAAGCATGAACTGTTTTCACCCAGAAGCCGTGTCTGTCATGGATGCTGGACAAGCAGCCAGGTCTTCCCAGCAACCGGGCATGGTTAGTTGCCTTTTGTTTCGAGGGTGGAGAGCAAGAGATGTAATGTAGTGTTTGCCTTGGACCCGAGAAGAGCAAGCTGCAGGAGCAGATGGCTTCAGCTGAGACTCATGCCTCAGTGCGGAGCGCTGCAGCCTTGAGTGGCAAAAATGCCTGCACATTTGTCACACGGTGTTTCGATGTGTGCACCCTCTAGTCCATGCGGGACCTAACGAGCAAGGCAGAGCGCACAGGCCCTGGGCCCCAGTACAGGAGCATAGCATGTTTTGGATGTCATAAAAAAGACAGGAGGTGGCCGTGTTTGGGCTGAGTACAAGCCTGAGGTATTGAAGGGTTTGGTTTCTTCTGCAGCATCTCTCTTGGGCTGTGATAGCTGAGCTCTCATGGTCTTCTGTGTGCTTTTGTCCTAATGTCTCCTTTCCTCTCATTTTTAAAATAATGTCATCAGTTGTATACAGTTAGGATCTACCACAACTACCTCACCTCACCTTAGCTACCTCTTTAAAGGTGCCATTTCTAAGTGCAATCGTGCCCTGGCATCTCAGCTCTAGGACTTCAACACATGAGTGTGATGGCGTATATTACATACTCGGTGCACAGCTGTGATAAAATACCCGACAGAATCAAATCAGGGTCAAGGATTTCTTATGGTTCGTGGTTTCAGATATGGACCCACCAGGGGAGAAAGGGATGGCTGAACAGCCCATGCCCAGTAGTGGGAGGATGTGACTAAGGCTGTTCACACTACAGTGGATCAGGAACCAGAGAGGTATGAACCACAACCTGGATATCTTTCACAGGTCCTCGCCCTAGTGACCCACTCACCAACGAGGCCCTACCTCCCAAAGTTTCCAGAACCTCCCACAATAGAACTGTGAGCTGAGAATCAAGAATCCAAAGCACTCACCTGCCAGGAAACATTTCACATTCAAACCCTAAGGGGAAGGATGGAAATAACTTATAACAGATTTTAAACGGATCTTTTATTGTGGGTAGCCCTGTCTGGCCTCGGCCTCCCCTTGAAGACCAGTACCTGTCTCTGAGTCATGGAGATCCACCTGCCTCTGTCTACTAAATGCAGGAATTAAAGGTGTGTGCCACAGGGCCCAACAGTTATCTTTCTTTGAAGTTAATATCAGAATTTCTTTGAATTACCCTAACTCCAGTGCAAAAATTCAGTGCCTGTTTGGACAACAGTTCCCAGTGAGGACAGCGCTAGGAAACACGGGGATGATGTTAGCTTATTTAACTGCCCTAAACACCTCCCTGTAGAGGCAAGCAGGCTGTCTGTATGACCACATCCCGTGGGGAGCTGCTGGGCACCGTGCTTGCTCTGGTGGACCCAGATGTCTTTCTCAAATTTGCAGCAGGCAGAAGTTCTGCCCCACAAGGCTCGACAAGGAGTCGAGAAAGATCTCGCAATGGCTGTGAACAGGAAAGATGGGAAAGATAGTTGACAACTTGGTGAATCTGAGTGTCACTGTTTCAGAGGTCTTCTTGGGCATATGGGGACCTGTACTTGGTCCTCCAAGGCCACCACCAAAACAGCAAAGCAAGCCTTGTCTTTGACAGATTTCTTTGCTGTTGGGGGGGGGGGAATTAATGTACGTCTTAGCTGATTTAACATTAGTTCTTCTCATCAAGTTCCCCCAATCTTGTCCTTGTCTTCTTTTTGTGTGTGACTCGCTGTGTTTAATTAGAGTTGCTTGCATGAGCACAGCTGGGAGGTTATTTGCTGAAGCATGGGATCAAAATTCATTACATACATGCATAAAACTGTCAAAGAATAAAAAAATAGAATATGAGATCTATGAATTGCCTAAGAGTGTGCAGAGCCTAGCATTTTGGCTCATAAGAATATAGGAGTGCACTCAGGAATCTCTTTCTTCTTAAGGACATAAAGGAAAAGTGGGACTTGCCGTCCTGTATTTGATGATAGACCCTTCTGAGAGATGCATTGTTAGGCGCTTTTGGCTGGGTGGGCATCTTAGAATGTGCTTAAACGGACAGCTACAGTGTCCCTAGGCAATCTCATCTAGTGCCACTGTCATGTCGCAGCCCAGCATGCACCTCTGGTGTCACTCAGAAGTGACTGTTGTGTTTCAGTGTTCTCGACCTTCAGCAGAGCCCGGGCCCTCTGAAAAGTCTGTCGTCTGTAGATGTTTCCTGGCATTATGAACATAATTAACTACAGTGTAACACGGAACTAAGCACACATCATTTTGTCTCCGTATCCCCTGTGTAGCTATACAATCAAAACAAATTTACAAGTTTAATAAAGAACAGCCTGCAAGAGCCAGTTCTTCCACGTTAATGCTAATATGCCTTTAACTTAAAAATATTTTACTGTGACAAAAAGGGATATATGTGTATAGCATGCCTTTTAATACTACACCTCACATTAAAGTTGAATAAGAACCCATATTTTACCAAAAAATTAACCAACTACATTTTATAGCTTGCTTCAACGGGAGCTTCTACTCTAACTGCGCAGATGAGACTTTGGTGTGAATGTGGTCAGTGTGAATATGAGACTTTGGTGTGAATGTGGTCAGTGTGAATATGGATCACACAACCCCGAGTGGGCCTTGGGTTTCAGGATTCTGTCACCACTCTGGGCCTTGTGAAGATGGCACAGACTCCCTGCACTCTCTTGTCTTATTGTACTCACAAGCCGTGGGCAGCACTCTCTCCTGGTTGGCTGCTCGATGTGTTATAGGCTTTAATGAAATTCATGCTTCGGTAAACAAGAACCCTGACGTAAGATGCGTTCATGCTCTTGAGGCCGGTGACATCACCCATAGCGCTCAGACTGAGTGACAGTTGTAGGGGCCAAAGTCTGGCGTGACACAGTGTTTGTCCGTATTGCTGAGACACCATTCAGTTCCACAAAGTGTGTGGTGCTGTGTGGTATAGTCAGAGAATTATGTACTCATTACCACCACTTTGGAGCATTTTTGCCACTTGTCCCCCGTTAACTGCGTTTCTTCATTGTCTTCTAAATCTTCATCCTTTCTAGTCCATGAACCCCCCGGCAATTTTCTGTTTCCACAGGCTCGTACACTGTGGAGTTGTCTGTGTAATGGGTTTGTATAATCTGCAGCCTGTATGTGTGGCTTCTTTCTGAGCTTAGTGTTCTCCAAGTTCATTTTGTTGCCCCAGGACCTTAATCTTTCGTGGCTGAATAATGTTGCCCTGGAGGGACTTCACATGTAGCTGGTCGTTTCTTGTGGCTGTTTGGGTTGTTTCCACTCTGGGCTCTTTAGGAACTATCACAAGTTAGTGTTCTGGTATGTTTCCATGCTCGTGGGTGTGGAAACAGAGGCCACACAGAAGCTCCGTTTAACTTCTCCAGGAACCGCTGGGATGGCTTCCATAGCAGGTGGATCATTCTCTTTCTCCTTAAGAGGGTTCCAGTATCTCCAGCTTCTTTCAGAACTTTCTATTGTGTGCCATTTTGAAAAGTTATAGCTGTCCTAGGGATGTGAAGTGGCGTTCCACTGTGGTTTTGATTTATATTCCTCTGATCATAAGGTTTAAAATACAGTGTTCTGAATGGGCATTCAGCGGACAGGAGACAGTGAAACAAAGTGTTGGGATTGCTAAATCCCAGGTTCTTGGACTCACTACACAACCTTGGTAAGACTTCAACATCTCGGAATTTTAGCTGCCTCATATCCAACTCGGGATCATTACTCTTTGGTACCAAGGTGAGGACTCACTGAAAAAGTTTTTGGCATGACAGCTGCCCGGCACCTGGCAAGGTCTCCCAAACACAGTGATCTCCACTCCTCCTGGCTTTGAAACCCTAAAGGCCTTGTCCTGTTTTCTAGCTCCCTGACAGCCTTTGGTAGGCTCACCATGTTGGCAGTGCTGGAGTTGGGATGCCGGGCGGAGGAGGGTACAGCTAGGCATGCCTTAGGACTCATTGGGTAGCCACCTGGAGCCTGTTCTGCTTCTGAGCGGGACATTTGTAGTTGAGGACTCTATGGAATTCTCTGGAGGAGTTATGAGAATATAGGCCGAAGTGAAACATTTGTCGGGACCTCAAAAAGTTTGGGCAGAGGTGGGGATGGCCCATTCTCTGTGATTGTTAGACACAGCCGTCACTTGTTCAAACCAACAAGCAGGGCAAGTTTTACGACACCTTTACATATTCACAGAGCTGGGGCATTTCTGCCTATGCAGTTAGGACAAGCAGCACCCAACCCTGGCACCGGGTGAGTTTACCCCCTCGACTCCATTCTCTTTGCTGGATACTGTTGAACCATCTCTGCCTTACACAAAGTTCTGTCCTGCTCCAAGGTCACCCAGAGAATCATTAGGGGTTTCTGATTTTCATTTGTTCTCCAAGCCTGTGCTTTGCAGAAGACAAACTGACCTCTGTTCCATTAGAAGGAATTAGCGGACACTAATTTATAGTCATTTTGCTTCCCATTAAATGTTGAATGGAGGCTATAAAAGTCCTGGGTCGAGGCCATCCATGAGGTCCTAGACTTGGAATATGTGTCCAAATGATTCTGGACTTCCAAATCAAATCCCACTGGGGGACTGGTGTTGCTCCTTTGCATGGTGTTGGATGCCCCTAAATCTTTGTGTTGGGCATTGAAACAAAAAAAAAATTGCTATGAGGTTTCTTAGAAAGCTGATGGCTTCAGGAAGCTGCCAGAGCAGTGTGAACACATCAAGCGCCACCGAGGTTCCTTCATAGGGCACAGTGTGTCCTCCAAAAAGGTTAGGCCGCAACGGGGGCACTACTAGAAGCAAGAGCCTCCCTCCGTCCTCCAGTGAACCTCACCTTGCTCACAGCGCTTTGGGGGTAAGGACAAGAATGTCCAGACGAGGAAGCATGTGCTGCAGGAAAATGCTATTCGGTGAGCCTCCAGGCACTGACCCCAGCTGGCAGCATCACAGGTGCGCCTCGGTAAACACGCTGAGGGCTTGGGAAAGGTTGGTTGAACGGGGCTCATGGTCTCTCAAATGTCTTGTCCTGCTTCTTTTGAACTAAGGATGCAACCAGGGAGAAGGAGTTAGCAAAGCACCCTAAGAAGGTGAAGATGTATGGGGGGCATGGAAGCAAAACAGAGGACTGATGGGGTTAAAACTTATTAAAGAAAAGCAGTTTGCAAAGGCAAAGAAAAGAACGGTGCACGAGGGAGGGTGAGTCAGTCAGTCAGCCGCCAGTCAGTCAGTCAGTCAGTCTGTCTGTCAGTCAGTCAGTTGGCAGTCAGTCAGTCATCAGCCTAAGGGTTTGTTTCAAGCCCTGACCAGCTTCAGGAGTGGAAGAAACCCAGGGAATCCCCTAGATTATAAGCATGGGAAGTCATG
The DNA here is from genome assembly GCF_037038515.1 of Microtus pennsylvanicus. Taxonomy (NCBI): domain Eukaryota; kingdom Metazoa; phylum Chordata; class Mammalia; order Rodentia; family Cricetidae; genus Microtus; species Microtus pennsylvanicus. Next base: position 103,071,479 of record NC_134580.1, on the reverse strand, counting down.
TCAAATTTTGAACGTTGATCATTTCAGGTGTAATTCTCATTCATCAATGAGAGTATCCGATAATGATATCCTCATAGGGTTCTGATAAGACTGTGTACAGGGGAGCATTTTGTAAACCATAGGCACTGTCTCATGCGTACCACTAGACTTTATGGCCACTCACTGATCCAGAAGCTGGATCAAAACCACTCAACGGCTCTAAAAATAATAGGCTTTTTTATTATACCCTGGTTCATAGTGACTCAGACAAAGTCAACAGTTATCAGTTGGGGTATGGTCACATAAATAGGGGGCTTTGATTAAGACAGTCACATTTTTAGACTCTACAAAGTCTTGACATGCATCTCCTCCCACTCTGTGGTGTACTTGGTAGGCACATCAATATCTCATAAGCAGTCCCAGATGGAGGCTTAGCCTGTCTCTCCACCAGTTCAGTGCACCCAGAGGGGGACTAGGTTCCAGAAAATTCAGTCCATGTAGAGGATGGAGGTCACTGGATGATGCACGTTCGTGAACCGTGTGGATGCAAGGATAACTGGGCGTGACGGTGCCGAGTGGAGGGCTACTGAACGAGGACACGCTGAAGGACAGTGGCGTAACTACGTCACTGCAGTCATCTCCCGAGTTTGCAGTCTTACTGGAGACACAGCCTCTCAGGTAAGAAGGGCTGAGCCTGAGTCTCGTTTAGTTATATGACCTTAGGTTAACTTTCCAGCATCTCAGATGTGTTATCTGGAACAGGAAGAAAGTGTGGGGACTAGTCACAACAGCATTCCAAAGGATTTGGGAGGACAAAATAGGAGACAGTGTGTTTCTCAAACTGTTTAAATGAGGAGCATGCTAGGAGTCTATTTTTTGTCATCCTGTAGACTGTCCCCTGTCCCTCAGGGGAAGCCTGGATGGCTTTTCCGTACAAGGTCTGCGTTCTGTCACAGGTGCCTGGGACCCACCGAGTTCTTGCTTGCTGATTAAGTGCTCACAACCTTTACTTCTTGCCATGACTTTTTAGACCAACTGGCTGGGAAGAGGTGAGAACTGTACCATCTATGACAGAGCTCAAGAGCCAGGCTGCACTTCTAAGGAAGCCGCTCTCTGGCTGTCATTGGCTGTGAATACCTGCTGTGTGCAGTTTCCATCATTTTTATGATAAAGAAGGCGTCGTCTGTGGTGTCTGCAGAATCCTGTTCGAGAAGCCAGTTAATTTAGGGCATTTCATTTCAGATCACTTCTCAAGACTTCGGCAGCACTGTTCCTTATTCCAGCTGGCAGTAGATTTTCCTCAGACTGACAATAGCATGTCATCTTTTGAGCCTAACTATAGCCATTTAGAAGTTTCTCGATCCCAAGCAAGGGCATTTGTTTTCTTTAAGGTGGCAGCTTCTTTAAGGCTGCCTGCCTGCTCCTGTCTGTTTAGGAACGCAGCTCCTACTAGGTCCTCACAGAGCTGGGCTTCTCTGCCCCCAGCTTCTTTCTTAGACCTCAGAAATGGCTCATCCAATAAGAGTTACAGAAGGCACCTGCACACTAGGTTTGACTGGCAGCTCATAGGTGCACATGGCCCAGCATATGAAGGGAGACGGAGTTAGCATTCAGTATGATGTGTAGCTATCTGGAGAAAATCTGTTCTTACACAGTCAGGATTCTTTTTTTTATTTCACCTGGGGGAAGCTGACATCTTTCAATACTTATGATGCACTGCCAACATATTTTCTCCCTTTTGGGTGCCAGCAGCAACTGCCAGAATTTTTTCAATAGAGAGGGATAGGGTTGACAGTTTTATTTTGCTACTGTCTTTGAGAGGCAGAGGGAGTTTATTTAATACCAAATTCTTAGGTCATTGACTATAAAGTCATGCATCTATCTTAAGCCTTAGTTCGATAAAATTAATGAGCTAGGAGCCGTTCTTTGCGGAAGGAGAGCATCATAGAGAAAGCACTAATTCTAAGAGCTGAAGACCGGGACTTGAATCCTAGCTTTCCCACCAATTAGTTTGATGGTCACATGTGAGACATTTAACCTTTGTTCATGTTAATACCCTGCCTTGTAAGGTGGGGGATAATAAGGACTTCAAATCAGCCCGTGAGTGTGATTGCAGGTGACACCAAGGGGAAGATTATCATCCCGGAGACATTATCCTTAGAGCCACTGTGAGCTGGGAGGTACATCTTAAATTTCTTGGACTTGATCCTGTAATTTTACAGATGAGAGGAATTGATTCCTGCTGTCTATAAACCATCTAGTTTGTGGTATTTTGTTGTATCTGCTAAGCAAAGGAAGATAATATTTAGCATAAATAACTGTAGCGTATCTCAGAAACTCACAGAACTTAGACATTGCCTTGCCCACCCAAAAAGATACCAGGGCCAGGGCTTGAAAAATAATGGCCAACTTGCTTTTGATGACTGAATTTTATCCCAGCATCTTCTAAAGTCGTTTTTGTCAATTCAACTTAGTTGGTACCAGACTATACAGAGCCCTACATGCTATGTGAGACACCAAATCACACAGACATCATCCAGCTCTGTCCTTGGGAGACACATACTTGCTAATTTCATCTTTTTGCTGTCTCCCATCTTTCCTCATGCCTATTTGTGTATATGTATAATGTGGGAATCCACCCTGGAGAAGGATTGTGTCCCCGAGTTCACTGAAGAAAGGGTCCCAGGGCTGCCAGCCTCTGCAATCACCAAGAAGCAGGTCTGGCTTCTCTGAGCAAGATGGGCTCAGGGAGAACTGGGTTCTGTGAATAGTATAACCTGAATAAATGATGGAAGCTAAAAGGTAAGGTGACCTTGGATGAGCTGGTTCGAAGCAGGACAGGATTAGAGATCAAGGAATATTCCTAGGTGACCTGTCAATGTCCTACCCCAAGGCCCCAGTCCCAAAAGCCCAAGGCCCGATCCGGATAGTGACAAGGCTCCAGTCTTCACAAATGCTGACAGATTGGGGTCCACCTGTCCTTGATTGTTACTTTGGATCCGAAAAGAACAGATTCATTTTCTGATGAGGCTACAGTAAAAGGCACTGTTGTCACAGCCCCATGGCTGCTTCCTCTTGCCCGCTCACCCACTCACTCATTCAGGCTTTTGTTCTTCCAACACACGATTGCTGCATGTTCCGTGTGTTTCAGAAACTCTTCAAGATAATCGGCCACCAAATGTGAGAACAAAGACTTCTGTGTGCACGGAGTTCACATGTGTGCACGGAGTTCACATGTGTTCACGGAGTTCACATGGATGAGAATTAGTCCTGCTCTGACAAATGCACTGAGGTGCAACAGCTAGGCCCAGAGGGAGATGCCAGGAAAGTTGGAAGGAAGGGCGGAGGGCAAAAACAGGAGAATGGCGAGAGCTGTCCAGATAGTAGCGCAGTCCATGAAAAGCCCCAAGACTGCCGATTTGAAAGAATGCCACGGCTGCCAGGCTGGAGAGCCCAGAGGAAGGTGAGATAAGATTGGAAAGGAAGTGAGGAGCCCAAGCTTCAGACTTTCATTGTATGAGTAAGAATGAGCAGACAGATTTTCTGGAAGGATATGATACCTAGGCTTTGCTTTGGTCTTGCAGGGCTGCAGGGAAAGGTGTTGGTCTAGACTCTCATGCATGTTGGTCAAACGTTTCAGCATTGAGTTGCATCCTCAGCTTAGGATTTACATCTTAAAACTTCCCACGGCTGCTGGTTGAAGTGAATCAGATGTGAGCCTGGCCCCTGGCCCACAGGGATTCTGGGTAAGCTATGGTCTGAGAGAAGATAGATAGTCCTGACTTTGGAATAGGATACCGGCTTTAAGAGGAGTGTTTCAGGTCCTGGGAGACATTGATGAGGCAGCCTTGGAGATTTTCTTATGAAGCTTCAGAGAGGAACAAGGGATCCCAGCAAGGAGTCTTGAGAGATCATGGGGAACTTAAGGGAAGGTAGAAAACAGAGCTTTGGAAGGCAGGGAGTGGCAAGGAGACCTCAGTGCAAATGTCCTGTTCTTGCACCTACGCATTCTGCACTAAGCCGAAGTTGCTCAAACTGGTTCCAACTTCAAGTAGTTTTTGTTTTAGATATAAACTACACTGGGTTGTTAAACTCCTTAGTCAGTTCTGTTTGTGGGTAGGCACCGTTGAAGAAAAATGTTGCCATCTAGTCCTCAGCTCCAGGTTTCCAGCCCCATGGAATGTGGATTTCACTAGCACAGGCTCTTTCCGTTCCCTGTTCACCCTTCCTGCTCCCTAACTTTCACCAGTGACCCAGTAAGTTCACTTAGCCTGAGGCTGTCTAAAACTTTTCTATCACTTGTTTTCAGTTTATTGGCGTTGTCACCCCAGGCAGCTGGTTAAGCTTGGTCCTGGCTGAACATTCCCACCTACATTGGAGGTGCTTTCACGACCTCTGGCAGTCTGGAGCCCACTGTAGGCAGCTTTAATGTTTTGGATGCAAAACTGACCCATGATATCCCACCCATTAAAGCCTTAAGTGCCCTCTATTGGCAACACATTCGTTCTATGGCTTGGAAAGGATGTTAGCGCACAAGACTAACAGGGGAGATGTCCCATGAAGACGTGATTTTATTCCGTCAGCTTCACTCTTGGACATCAGTTCATCCAGCTGTCTATCCATCCAACGAATACACACAAGTCTGTTGAGAGTTCACTGTGTGCTGAAGATGAGGCACCAGTGAGGAAAGGAAGCAGTTTGACTTGATGATATGGAGACAGACCGAGGAGGATGGGGAGATCCGGCCTGGGATGATGCAGCCAGGGACAATATCTACATGACTTGTGTTCCCTTGCCACAATCTCCCCTCATGTTTGTTTGGGTTTTTGAGTGAAAATTTTGTGAATGTCTTATACTAGATGGCTGTGGCTGTGTAAGACACTCATGCCTTCTTAAATATCAGACGTAAGGCAGGCATGGTGGTGGATGCCTGCAATCCAGCATTGAGAAGGCAGAGGTAGGAGGACCAGGAGTTCAAGGTCATCCTCTGCTTTGCAGGGAATTCAAGGCCAGTCTGGTATTCATGAGACCCTGTCTTGAAATAGATACATAGTAAGTGTGTAAAATAAAATTAAGACATGTTTAAAAATGTCTACTAGCCTAAGGATAAAAGTGTTACCCAGCTGAATGCACCAGGATCCTTCTGGGACTGTGAGAGTTCCTTGGTACATATACATATATGACGGCATCTAGAAAGAGTGTACATAAGAGAGAGAGAGAGAGAGAGAGAGAGAGAGAGAGAGAGAGAGAGAGAGAGAGAGGAGACAAAATCATACTTTGATACAGGTAGAGATGACAGAGTGGGCCTGAAGCTGGGGAGCTGGGTTTGAACCCTTAATGCTTATGTTAAAAGTCAAGAACAGCAGGGCATGCTTCAATTCCAGCACCAGAGAGGTGGAGACAGGAGGAGTCCTGTGGCTTACTGTCTAGCCAGTGTGGCCACACTGTGAGCTCCAAGTTCAGTGATATATCCTGTGGTGAACAAACAAACAAGCAAAAATAGGGAGCTAAATTAAAGTAGGCCTTGAAGGAAAGATTAAGAATTTTGAAGAGGCAGGAAAACCAGTTTGAAAGTTGAGGATTGCATATGGAGATTTTGCATAAAATCTCTTCTTCAGAGCATAATGAATCATCCTGAATTCCAAGAGCATAGAGTTTTGAGAGCAGGTAGGGAAGGGAGAGGCTAGGCGAGAGACTACAGCTAGACTGAGAAGAGCATAGGCTGTCATTGCAGGAGTCTGAACAAACAGTGCCCCGGTGCTACAGGTGGAGAGAAGAGCTTCCGAAGAGCCATGGACAGGCGCTCTTCGCTACATCACTGGGTGGGACCTAGACAGAGTGGGGGGCAGATCCAGGGCATCAGCCCAGAATCCCCTTCACCGACTCTTGCTCTCCTAAGTCTTGGGATGAAGCCTAGTATTCTTTCTGTTCAAATACTTCATGTAAAACCCAAACACTGTGCAGGTTGGTACTTTGCCGATGTCCGGTGGCTCACTCACGGTGCTCACTAGGAGAGGAGGTGGCCTAGAGAGGTGAAGCCATTTCCCAATGTCACCAGCTAATTATTGGCAGAAGCAAAACTCAAAGGCAGCCCTTCTGTTCCCAGTCACGCACTCCCAGCTGACCCGGGCTGAGAGTTTTGACCCATGTGGGTTTCTCATTCGCCTCCTCTCTTGCTTCTTTCTGCATGGGTGGAGGGAAGAAAGGGCAGGCTTCCTTCCAGGGTGCTGGAAGTTTTGTGTCCCAGCCAAGGTCAGTTCAACGTTCTTATTAACATAAGGTAGATAATAGGTGCCTGAAATCCGAGGACATAAATATTGTAATGTAGCCATATCGTGTTGTAGTTTCTTTCAAACCAGCACTTCAGTTTTTATTTACTTTTATGTGTTGCTGGCTTAGGGCCATGAGGTTTTCCATCAACAGAAATGGCTGCTGATTGAAGCTATTTGCTTTCTCCTCTAGCAAAGAGGGGAGCGAGGCCCTTTCTCCAAAGCAGGTGTTTTTAGATCAAGATGGGCCGCTGAATGGTACAGTAGGGAATAGACTTAGCAAAGCAGTGCAGTAAATTGAACTGGTGTCGGCTCCCGATTTAATGCAATCCTCAATTTTGTCATGAATTATATATTCTTCTTCAGATTGATCATTCCTCTCACTGATAAAGGGACAGTGCTGTGCCTAGTGGGTTTGGCCCCTGACCTAAGAGCTATTCTGATATTTGATACATCAGAATTCCCTGGGATGACAACTTGGATGAACTCTAAAAGCTATAAATCTGCAGAGCCAAGAGAGGGGTGGGGCAGGCTGGGCGAAGAACTCTCCTCTCCCCTGAATGCACCTCCATCGACCGCCATAATGGCCCGCAGTTCCTTGTCAGCTTTGTACCCGGTGTAATTTGCAAATTGATTGTTATTCTTTGGAAGCCTTTCTTAATTAAATAGTAACTGCATTTATTACCCTTGGACAAAGGAGATAGATGAGCTTCTTGACAGAGGACAGGCTTAGTTTCTCGGATAGTTTCTACTATAGTGGACTACAGTGTTCATAACTCCTGGACATCTCATTTCTTTTCCCAGCAGGGTGTCTACCAGGAGGGCAAACCAAGCAAGCCAGCATCAATTTATAGAGAAATACAAATGGGATGCTTTGCCTTGTCTTGCTTCTCTAGGCAGTGGTTGCAAACATTAACTCCTCAAACTTGTCTGTCTGACAGTTTCTGTGGATCAGATGGGGAAACTGAGGCACAAGGAATTTAGAGGTTTGCCAAAGCTTGTCTAAACCAGAAAAAAAGGGACTAATGTGAAGCACGAGTGAGTGAGCTTGTACTTCAAGCTGAGTTTCTTCAGCATCTTTTTGGCCCCTCTGGAGGTGGCTTGAACTGCCACCTTTCTAACAAGGCCAGTGACTATGAATCCTCGATAGGTTTCAGAAAGAGTTGGGAATGTGTATGTGGTCTGGGCCACAGCTGGGGATTTTTTAAATGTGCATCAGGACCCAGGGTATGCATCTTCCATGTTCTTCCAGTCGATGAGATGGCCAACCGTGGTGCAGAATGCACAGCCAAGCTTTCTTGTCACACAGGATCATACAAGGAAATGTGATGCAGAGTCAGGATGCCTGACATCTGAACTTAGTGAGTGGGGACACTCAGGAACATGTAGTGCCACCTGGAGAACCTCAGCACCCTTGGAAGGTAGAACTTGGTCCTTGCCTCTGGGAAACATATCCTCCTACCCTGGAGATTCATGTCTCTTTGATAAAACTCTCCTGACTTAGAGCCATGGCAGTCTAACAGTTGGTCCAAGGTAATATGTTCCTTTTATCCACACTGACCCTCTCATACTTCACAGCCCTCCTCATTTCTTCCCTTCCTCCATCTAATTTCCCTGTACTCCTGGAGGCCTGCTTTACGAACTGCCTTTCCCATGGCATTCTCAATCTCTCCTCTCGGAAACTGCGCCTTTCCTCATCTCTCTGGGGCTTTGTGCCTCCACGACTTCTTCCTTAGCTGTTGTACATGTGTCAGCCTGTGGAGAGAGACTCACTCGCCAGCTCTGTGTCCCTCATCATCAGCCACCACAGAGACTTACATAATGGCATTTATTTGTGGAGTTCAGTTGACTGCTTAACTTATGCTACTTCTGAGCAGCTGGCCCCCGTGATCCTCTACTGATTAGAGACATATACACACACATTTGCTTCCTAGAGAGTGAAGAGTTGATAAGTCCATATTGGCAACTGGTATGGGACACAGAGGTCATTAAATGCTATGTCTATGTGAACATGGTGGCACCATTCAGCCATCCCGTGACTGCTGTGTCCAAGGCGCTTTTTGGAGTCAGCTTGCATGTCGCCTTGCTGTGCTCTGGGCTGACTTTACTCATTATCGAAGGAGAAGTCCATTTCTGTTTCATTTGTTCCCCTTCTTAGCTCCTTTCCTTCTTTGTTGTCAAGCGTGACAGCCTGTTCCGTGATGCCCACCTTTCCTCTAGTCTTCAGTGGCGGTCTCCAGGCGAGGCGGGGGTGGGCAAAGGATGGTGCTGCTTCCGAGGACGGTTGGAGGGATGGAGACTACAGGCTGGAGTAAAGAGGGAGTTCTACCTTCTCTCTCCATCCTCTGAAGATCCCACGCTGTGATGATGGGTCCAGGGCCTCTCTGTGTACCGTGTCAGGTCTGGTAAAGTGTCTTAAACTGGCCTTGAGGGAGGAAGTTAGGTAAGCAGTGTAACTAGGATTGGGGTAGTTCATAGCTTCCTGTTAGAGCAACACTGAGGAGAGCTAAGAAGATAAAGTCCTCAGGCTCCACACATCTGTCAGCAGACACCCGAAGTGGCTCTGAAGGGGTACTCAACCAGTGCTAGGTGACTTCTCAGATCCTACCCCAGACCACCCTCCCCACAGACTCTGGCCATGCTGGGAGGCTCTGGCCCAGGATCCATGGGACTCCCTTCGCTGAAATACCCCCCTTTGCTTTCCCCGCAGTGCCTAGGTAATCTTGGTTCTGCTTTGGATACTGGATTTTACCCATTCACCAAAGCCAGAGGTCTTCTTTGAGACCCCCTGATCAGAGTTATTTTATGTTGAGATCATTCTGTTGAGTTATTCTATGTCGAGCACTATTGAGTTTTCAGAACAGGAAATATTTCCTTGAGGGGCAACATCGTAGAGCGTTGAACAATGTCCCCATCTCTTACCTACTAGAAGTAAGCAGCATCTCTTTTATTGTGATGGAAACGTCTCTAGCTGTAGTTAAGCGTTCCTTGGGGGCTAAGAGCCACGCTTCTCCCACCTGAGAGGTACGGCTTTAGACTGCTGTCTCAAACTCACTCCCTAAGTTTTTTCCTCTTCAACATTTACTACATTCGTCATACTTCTGGATTCCTTTGTATGCGTGTATGTCATTGTGTGGAGTGTATGAGTACGTGTATGTGGGTGTATGTTCTCATGCATGTGTGCAGAGGCCAGACGAGAAGATTTCTTTCCCTGTTCTGTTAACCTCTGCTTTGTTTTCTTCACACGGGGTCTGCCGCTGAACCCGGAACTAGCCTGGCAGCCAGCAAACCCCAGGGATTCTCCTGTCTTTGTCCCCCAGTGTTGGGGTTATAGGCTTGTCCACAGCCACACACAGCTTTTTCCATGAGAGCTTAGGATTCAAACTCAGGACCTCATGCTTGCATAGCAAGTGCCCCTATCCATCGAGTCCTCTCCCCTACCCAATAGGTTTCTTGGGGCTTGTTTGGTGTTCCCTTCCTTCCCCAACTATCAGCATCCTAATGGCAGGCAGTGTCTATGTCTAATGTTCTTTGCTGTGCCTAAGCTTTCAAGCCATACTCTGATTTCCTCTTATGACAAATGGTCGCTTGTGAAAGACGTTGAGAGTGGTGGTTTTAGCACTGAACGTGTGAGCTGCTAAGTGTCTTCAGTTAGGAGACTGGATGGAATTTGGGCTCTCGGCCAAACACCTCATGGGTAACTAATTAAACTACAACTGCTCCCTCCATAGTCAGGTGCTAAGTGTTCCCAAGAAGGGACTGATGTCACGTGGGGAGTGACCTTTAAGTGGATCAAGAGTCACATGAATATGGAATGCTTCTCTCTCCTCTCTCCGGAGAGGTCATTTGACACATGTCCTGAGGGGGTAGGATCATGCTTGAAAGCTTTAGAAAACAGCCCTTTCTCATTCCCACAGGAGTGAGCACAGCCTTCCGGTGTGTGATGTGGGCGGCGGCGGAGGAAGCCTGGCACTGTGTGGGGGCGGGGGTTGCAGGAGTTGCCCGGAGCAGCATTCTTCAGACTTGAAGGTTCCAGCATGTATGATTTATTGCTTTATTTTTCTCTCCTTCCATCCCTTTTTACGACAGGGCAAAGGACCACAAGCAGAGACAAATGGAGACCCTTCAGGCCCGCCTTTGATGTCTAGGGCCTTTGCTGCCTGGGGAACTGTGTGCCAGGCCTGGTGCTAGGAGCTTTCTTGTGCATGGTCTCAATAAGTTCCACAGCCCAGGGAAAGTGGGCCGTCCCTCTGCTTCCTGGAGGAGTGAATGGAAGCGGCAGCCAGCTGTTGTATGGATCACACATCTGGAAAGGAGCTGTCTAGTTCTTTCTGGGCTCCTCTGTGCCTGCCTCAAGCCTGACCAGAAACCCTTCCACCCTATACTTCTGTTTCAGGAGCTACAATGAGTGGCTTGTGGCATGATAAAAACTGTCGTCACCACTGGCCCCGTGACTGCACCTGACTGTGTCTTTGAAAATCTCTTTATGCAACTGCAGCTGAATTTTCTTAGCTGTCGCACTTCCGAGATAGCATAGGTCTCTAGAAACAAAAGAAAAGCTGAGGAATATAGAAGCATGAACTCGGGAGGACAAAGGCTAGAGGAAGCATTGTGATGATAGCCTGGAAGACTGTGGCTGGGAGAGTAAAAACCCATGCCTTGGACACTCGGGTGGGGTGTGTGCAATTTAGGTGTTTGGATTAGGGATGAAAAGGAGTGCAGGGTGATGGGGGAGAGCCAAAAATGTAGAGCAATTCCCATTTTCAGAGTACCAAAAAGAGTGTAGGTGGAGGAAGCGGCGAGGGTCCTTCCAGCTCCTGTCTTGTTGCCCACCCCTGCTATTGGACCTCAGCAGAACATGCGAGAATATTCAGAGGAAGGTGAACCAGTAGAGCCTTAGGCCTAGAGTACCACTTACAGCCCAGACCCGGGCAAACACAGTCCAGGCAAACAGGAGTTAAATTAAGATCTGCAGACTGAATGATAGGATCCCAATAACTTCTACTCCAGACAGTGCCCTGGGGTCTATCAACATCCCCATGGAAGAGAAGTATCTTTGAGAGGAGCTCAACAGAGATATCTCCCGGAGGGCGGTCCAGCATGCCCACGTTCATTAGCCATCGGCTCTTCAGGCAATTTACACTGCCATGTTGTAAACCAGTGGTTTTCAACTAGTGGGTCATGACCCCTTTGGGGGGGACTGAACAGCCCTTTCACAGGGGTCCCATGCCAGATTATCAGGTATTTACATTACAATTCTTAACAGTAGCAAAGTTACAGTTATAAAGTAGCAATGAAGATGATTTTATGGTTGGGGGCGTCACTATAACGTGAAGGACCTATATTAAAGGCTCACAGCCTTAGGAAGGTTGAGAACCACTGGTGTAAACTACCATACTGCAAAAGGTGTATTTTTTTGCAGTTACTGGAAAACCCATGCACTTGCTTTTCACGGCCTAAGAGATGGCAAGCTTGCTTTGGTATCTGCTTTTGACGGCATTCTGGGTGCAAAGGCCTGGTGCATTTCCCCATTACACGTTTTAGCCTCCTTTCCAAACTTACTTCTTCATCCTTCCTTCTCAGCATCCAATCTCTCAACCCAATTTCTGTCCACTGGTTTTTGGTTTGAATTAGATGAAGGCTTGGATCTACTTCATGGGGACCAGTGGATTAAATCCTCACTCCCTGCTCTTGACCCTGGCTGTATCGTTTGCTATTTTATCATGTTGGTGGCTTGTGTTTCTCATATCTTATGCCCTCTTTCCATCTTACTCTGAAGCCTGTAAGCACAATCTCAGATGTCTGGGAATAAATAACAAGAGATTTGAAGCTTTTTGTGCTCTTGCCAGATTCCATTATCTAGAAATATGTTGGCAATCTTATATAAACATATGTTTAAATTTCTATAACCAAATGTATCCTTATGGATGACTTATTATTATAGCTGAATATGACTATAAAAATGTAACTTTATTTACAGGTGTGATCTATTATATGAATCTACATTTTTATTCAATCTTATGCGTACCCAAGGAAGAATGTGTCAGATTTTCCCCCTTGAGAATAAAATCACATTATTTGTGAAGACTTAGCAGAGATGAAATTAGTGTAAGCAGCAGTTACTCTATTGAATCTATTGAATAAATATTTCCAACATATAGAACAGTCTAATGTTCAAAGATGATGTTAGGAAATATTTCAAGGTGACCTTAGCTCCAGAGTTAAAACAAACAAACAAACAAAGAAAAAAATGGTGTGAAGGCCAGTCCACGTGTATATTTTACAGAAGAAAGCCAGAGTGGAGTAGGTGTGGGGTGAGTTTTGAAGCCAGGTCATGAGTTCAAGGTCTTTGTTTATTGGCTCTGTGATCTTGGGGTAGCGGCATCACCTTTCTAAGGGGCCTGGCTAAGATGGAGATCTCCTTAACTATTGCATAGTTTGTTATGCATTGGGTGATTACATATGCAAGCACATTTGACTGTAAATTGTTCACATTTAAATTGCTGTGCATCCAATCCTATTTGATTTGTTTTGTTTTAGCCCATTGGTTCCAGTGCTTTAGGGCAAACACTTGTTGGATAATAAATTAGCGAATTTGTGAGACAGTGCTTTACAATTATTTTGCCGGCATCCCAGTCATTTATAGATATTTATAAAAATCAATGATTTATACATTGTTCCTGGGTAGCCAGAGCATTTGATTCGGAAATAAAAGTTAACTATTTGGGCTTTCAAGTCTCCTGATTTGGGACATTTAATAGCAGCATTTATTAAGAGAAATTGTCATCATCTTGCTCAAATATGAGATCATAGATTTTTTTTTAAATCTTCTTTTTTACATACAAGGCAACTGAAGCTCTGAGACACTTTAGAAGCCAATAAATTTATATCATTTATTCCCTCTGTAAGTCTAGAGTAATTGTGGATGCATGCCCAGGAAGCACACTCTTAAAGTACATTTTTAAAGATGTGTTAAGCATCGTGGACAATATGAGACAGAAGCATGTCTTTAATGAGCTCACCATCTAGACCTACTCAAGATGCTTCAGTGTGCCGATGCACTAATGCTGATCTGGTACCACAGGGCCAGCAGGGTGCTTCCAGGGGTGGCTTTGACATGAGGGAATAGCCTTGTGTCACAGGAGAGCATCAGATGAGTTTTTAAGGAAGCACTTCTGGGAAAGAGAGTGTGGGGAGCAGGAGAATGAGATCATTCCAGAGAGGTTAGAATTCTGCTCGCATCTGTCCAGGGCAGATTAACCTAATCCATCGGGGGAATCACAGGGGTGAGCTACACATCAGTAAGCTCTTGTCTCGATTGTAAAACAACTAGGCTTTTCATAGTCTTGTTCTACTTGGCCATTGACTAAGGGCTGTGATGGATAGCGTTAGAAAATATGTTGATTGCTAGGCCCCTTAAGCCTTTGAGAGTATGGCCAAATTAACCCCAAGAGCCAGAGAGAATGTTTCTGAAGAGAGTCACAGGGCACCCACAGAAGGATGCCAGATGTGCAGAAGTAATGAGCAGAGTCTCAGGCGACCTTGGGGACAAACCAGCAGCTCCCACAGGGCTTGGTTGATGACAGAGGTTTAAGGTAGGAAGGGCGGTACAGGCATCATTGCAGCATGGATGGAAGAAGCAATCTGCTTCTTCTCTCTCTCCCTCTGTCCCTCTCTCCTCTGCCACCTTCTCTTCATTCTCCCATTCTTCCCCTCCTCTCTCCACCCTCATCTTCTTCCTGATTAGTTTTTCTTTCTGTAATTTGGTTCTAAGGGAAAGGGAGCCAGTGGAGTCTCCTCAAACAGAAGGAGGATTGGACGGTTGTTCACCCTGAGACATCTTAGAGAGGCCCGGCCCTGGGACAAAGCAGAAGAAACAGAAACAGCAGGCCCTCCAGAGTTACACCTCTACTCAGAACAAACAGGACTTGTGGATCTTCTCCTGCGTGAAGCTCCTGGTGTGGCTCATGTATCTGCTCTAATCTACTGCATTCTCTCTGTAAAGCAGCTCCTCTCCACTCTGTATACCTTCGTCTACCTTGTAACCAAGTGGTCCTTGTTCATGGGCTCCTCCATACCCAAAGACTTCCCCGTATCTCAGCTTTTCACTTTCGCTTCTGTTTCTCCTCCTCCTCCCTCCTCAGCATGTCGGACCTCAGATTTCAGGGAAAGACGATTGGGCCAGGAGGCATTTAGTGGTAGCGCAATGATAAATTGCTGCCCCTTCTAAATTATTACCCTAAACCTAGATGCTCTAAGCTGATCTGCCTGACTTTGCTTGAGGTAGACAGCAGGGTCCCACAGTTTAATATAGCTTCTGTTCTAGTTTGTTATGTCCCTTGCTCTAAACACTGACCAAAGCCAAAAGAAAGGAACCTGGAAGCAGGAACTGAAGCATAGACCATGAAGAATGCTCCTTAACTTGCTCAGTGGTCTTTAATATACATCCCAAGATGGTATGACCCACGGTAAGAAAGTCCCGCTCACATCACTCAAGAAAATGCTTCACAAACGTACCTCAGACCATGATGGAAGCAATGCCTCAATTGAGATTCCCTCTTTCCAGGTCTGTGCAGGTCTCTGAGGAGCAGACAAAAAAAGAACTATGACAGTTCTATTTGGCACTGTGCTGAGTACATGTATTAACTTATTTAATATTTTACATATATTAATTTATTCAATCATTTCATTCATTCTATCAACACACATTTAATTTCATCCATATTTATTTAATTATCCTGTAAGGGTGTTCTAAAATTACCTGCAGCTTGTTGATGAAGAAACTAAGTCCCAGAATTTATATAACTGGTAAATAGTGAGTTTCTTCCTTCAAGGGGCTGTGAATCATTAGCTTACAAGGGATCTATGGACAGGAAGGTCCCAGAACTGGTCCTTAGTCAACAGCTTTGTTTCCACATTAAAGTTCATCAGTTGTAATCATTAAGTCACATGTCTGTCTAAGTAGAACGGAGCCTGAAGGGTGATAGGGTGTCAGACGTGGGACAAAGAGTTAATTTAATACTTTGGGTTTAAAATGAACAAAATATAATAATAATAATAAACAATAACAGCCTTTGCTGCATGGGTTTCTCTACTAGTTCCAGTTTTGACATAATGTTTAGGGTGAGAGCCCTAATCTCTAGTAATTGGGTACCAAACCTGGGATGTCTGCAGCAATGGCACTGTGTTCCTTGAACAAAGCCTGTATTTTTGGAGATGCTCCACGTTACCACTCCAGCAAGAGCAGGTCTTTTCCATCGTGAGGGGCCTGCCAGGCTGGATGCATGGAACTGAAGTACCGCAGCTCCCCCATACGTGGCGCCAGGGACTCTGTAGGAATAACAACTCTGACATCTCTTGGCAACCTGGAAACACAATGTTGGAAGATTGCTTCTATTTAGTCATAGTTTTAAAAGGGTAGAATTAAGTGAATTGTTTTCTCATTGAAAAGAGTAACCACAAAGAGATGGGGGACACACAGTTTTGGCCTTTGTCCACACAGAAATGCCTCATCAGGCAGACAGCCTTTAAAAGCCTGAAGGAAGATGTTCGGGGAGGAGGAGAGAATGCAAACGTGACTCCCACACCTGGCTTCCTACTTCCTCACTTCTTACTTGGCTCACTGGACTCAGATCACCTTGGCAAGAGCTGTAAAAGCATCCCTACACACAAGATCTGTGTCCCAGTCGCGCAATGAGTCAGAAATGTGACGAACCCAGTTATCCACCACTCCCTCACAGAAAGGAAGGTCGAAATACACCCACAGAATGAAGGAACGCTTAGCGGGACCTTCTGAGGTGCCCTAGCAGATACTCTCTGCCTCACTCTGTCCTGTGGTCGCCTGATGATCGAGTGGCTGTTCTCTGGATGAATGGAAAACAGTTGTCGGACTTGGTGTCTTCAGTCTTGTCTCAGATTGTAACCACAGTTCTGCACCGTGGTTTCTTGTCTGGAAATGGAAGTTATTGGTCACCACGATCCTTTTCAGACTCTATGGAAAGAGACTTCTTTGAATATGGAGGCTTAGGTGACCCAGACTCTCAGAAGGAAAACTAGGGTTGGATCAATGAAGGCTGACATTAAGTCTAACATTAGCTGAATTTCAGCTTAGATGCTGGATTGTGTCTTAGCTTCTTAAGCTATAAAAACAGCAATGCAAGTAAGATCAGCAACGAGGAAGAAAGGGTGACTTTGGCCTAGGGTTCAGAGGTCTCAACTTTGCCTACTGGCCTCCATTGCTTGAGGCCTGTGACCACACAGTCTGTTACAACAGAAGCATGTGGCAGAGGGGCTGCTTACCTTTTGGTGTGGCCAAGAAGTACAGGAGAGGGATGGGAGGAGGCCAGGGTTCCAAGATGCCCATCAAGACACATCTCCAATAATCTAGTCTCCATCCACCTGAGAATAACCTCACAGACTAGAAGTGAGCCTTCCACACATGTGCCTTCAGGAAGCATGCCAGAGCCAAGCTGCTTTTCAAATCTAGCATACAGTACGCATGTTTCTTAGGGTTTCTATTGCTGTAATCAAGCACCATAACCAAAATCAACTTGAAAAGAAAAAGCATTCTTTTAGCTTATAATTACAGATCCCAATCCAACACTGGAAGAAGGCATGGCAGGAGCTCAAACAGGGTAAGAACCTGGAGGCAGGAGCTGCTGCAGAGACCATGAAGATGTGGTCCTTATTGACTTGTCCCTCATGGATTTCTCAACCTGCTTTCTTATAACACCCTGGAACAACCAGCGCAGGGGTGACAATCATCTGGGCCCTTCTGCATCAACCATCAATGAAGAAAATTCACCACAGACTTGCCCACAGGCCTATCTGATGGGGGACATTTTCTCAAATGAGGTTCCCTCTTTCAAAATGTCTCTAGATTGTGTCAAGTTCACATAAAATGAACCAGTATATTGTTTGTCTGTGACTCCTACATGCAGCGGCTCCTGAGCCTGACAAGTCTGCACCCAGGTCTCCTTCCCAGTCCAAGTGCTTCCCAGTGTCGTCCTCCTTTTGCCAGAGCAGATTCTGGTGACAGTACACCAGACAAGCAGGGGCAAGCATGGGATGACTGCTGCCCTGGAGAGATGAAGCTTCTCAGCTCACAGTGCCCACAGAGGTCCTCTCAAGGTGCCTCCTCCAGAGATGTAATTGGAAACGCAGTAAGGCTCCATTTTATGCTCATTGAACTCTTCCTTCTAGCTTCTGCTTAGCCAAAGGGCACATGGTCCCTCCTTCCAAGAGAAGAGAGAAGCCAAGCCAGGCACGTCCACAGAAGCCTTTCTGTAAGGCTCTGTTTCGCAAGGCTCTTTCCCAAGGCAGGATTTTCATATCCTTTTCCTCATTACTGTATTAACCCTTGTCAACATTTCTTTCTACGTTTTGTGTCTTATTGTTTGAGATAGTATCTCGTTCTGTTGCCCTGGCTGGCTTTGAACTCCTTGGCTCCAATGACCCTTCTTCCTCAGCTTCCCAGGTAGTTGACCCTATAGGTGGGGGCCAGTGGACCCAGCTCTAAGACTTTTGTGCCTTATTCAGGCAAGTGGAAGAGAAAGAAAAATGATGGCTTTTACTACTTCATGGTTAGCCAAGGAGTAGGAAAATTGCAAATAAAAGACTGGAAAAGAGACGTGGAAGCAGCTGGGCTAAGGACCAGTTTCCACAAGAGGATACTGAAGGAAGGAACCCCAGGGCCTGGAAGACCCATGTTACATGGCTCCTTAAACAATTATGCCATGGGAAGAAGTCACCTTTGGTTCATTTTCCTTGAATAAAAACACAAAAGGATATATTTCTAGCTTTTTAAGGGACTGCCACCCTAATTTATGACATTTGTAGGCAACTGGATAGAGCTGGACATAATCAATCATTCTGAGTGAGGTAACTCAGACCCAGAAAGAAATGGCACACGTTCAGTTTCATATGTGGATGCTAGCTTTAAATCTCGAGGTGTGTGTGTGTTTAAACTGGAGTACCCATAGAAGGCAGGAAACTGATGATGTCCCGGGGGTGGGGGTTCAAGGGGGAGAAGATAGAGTGCAGGTGGGATGAAGGAGGACTAGAGGTAGAAGGGATAACTTGGGCAGCTCATGGGAGGGCAGGGCAGAGAAGGTAATATAGGGAAGGACAACTAACACTGAAAGTCTTTGCTACAATAACAGCTGGCCTGGAAATAGATGCCCACAAATGCAGCAGTGGCATAAATGATATGGGGTACTAATCACGTTCTGATTGGATTTTGAGGTCCACTCTACTAGACAGAACTCATGCCTGGCACAGTTAATGGGACTAAGAACCCATGGCTTGCTAGGTCATAAGCCCTAGAGGGGAACCTGTTAACTATTAATGTGCTATATAGACATGGAATTAAACCATCTTGTTTACTAAGATCTTGTCTTTATACTTAGGGATTAGCCTATCTCTCTACTAAGACAAAAATACCCGCATAGATAGGGAGAACGGTCATGAAGTCCCATTCCAATGAGCTGGTGGTAACTTATGGCTGCCGGGAGAGAGAGAGGGGCAGTTTTCTTCAGGGATGTGGCCCATGAGAGGCTCACTGTCAAGTTTGCCTTAGCCGGACTACAGGTGACTGCTACCGCTTCTGGTTCTCCCTCCTTGCTCCTGAAGGTCTCTCAGTAGACAAGCCCCCTTCTTCTGACCCAGACCCTCCGAAATCAAAACTTGAGCTGTTGACAATTTACCCAGTCAGAGACACCTCTTATGGCAGCAGAAAACAAGCAAGGGAAGGCATCAATAACGTGGTTTCTCTAGAAAAAAAAAATCAGTTTCAGGATCGGTCACATCTCAATAAAAACAAACTACAGGTTTCCTTCTTCACACCAGGAAGCCCTGCCTGTCCCAGAGCGAAGACCAGCAGTGAACTGAGCTGTGCAAGCACCGAGTCAGGGCAGCTCAGAGTGCTCTGGCGATAAGGGCTGCGAAAACTAAATCCGAAGTGCCATGGGAGTTGAGGGAAGGGAGAGATTTCAATTTTCTTTGAATATTGACTTGCTGCTGCATAATAACTGTAATATCTTCTAATAATGACAGCCAGACATTTCTCACAAGGGCTAATGAATCACTCCATTTAGCTGTGACAACAGCAAGGGAAGACATATCTTCAAGGGCCCAGGCGCGATTTTCCTAGCCTTGTCCCAGGGATATAATGTGCTTAAACCTTATGACAAATTGACTGCTTGTGGCGAATCTACATGAACCCTTTCAAGAAAAAAATGGAAGTCTGGGCCTGAGCTAATGGGTTATTATTGGCAAGGGAAATAAAATTTGGGCGGAGAGGGTATAGCTAGACAGGACTTGGAAAAGCTGTAGAGTTCATGCTTGGCTTGGGAAGTTGGGAACCGGAACCGTTCAAAAGGCAGGGGCAAGCCTTCCTGCAACCACAAGCCATCATGTGTTCGATGTGCAACATTCATTTCGTGTACTGAGGCTGAGGGTAAAGACAGTTGCACAGAATAATGGGAAGGAAGTTTAAAAATTGATTAAAAAACACGAAATGAAATAATAGGGGAGAGTACTGTGCCATGGGTTGTTTTAGCTACATTTTGTCTTCGTGATATTTTCTAGAAAGGAACAACCCCTCATTTACACTGCCAGTCATGCTTTGATGTGCCCAAGTCCCAGCTGGGATGTTTGGCCAAGGGTTCATTCTGTGCCTTTGCAAAGAGGAAGTCAGAGCTGTATTTGGACTACTTGGGAAGTACTATCTTGTCTCGGCAGAAGCATGAGTCCCCATATGCACATCATCTTGTTTAGTTAGTGAACATAATGAACAACAATCAATATTGTTGTTGTCTTTGCCATCATTACTATCCTCATCATGCTTGCCCTTTAGCAGCTTTAAGTCCTGGGTGCCCTGTGGTCAGGAGACACATGCCTGAAGATCTGCAGAATCGAGCAGCCTGGCAGAGAAAGAGCAGGCCTAGGCAGTCTTTCAGAACCAAAGTGCCTACAGCTTCGTACAGTTCCTTGGTCCTTACCCACATCTCTTCTGTTAATGGGACTCAGCCACCCTGTAAGTGCCAGCTCTTTCCTCAGCCTTTAAGCTGTGTCCCTCACATGCCCTCTGACTTCTTGATCTGTAAACCCACGGTTATAGCCTCCTCATAACCTGGCTTTTTCATGGCTCATGGTGGCCCCAAGTCTTATCTTACAAACACGGCCTTTCTTTCCTGCTAATATCTGACCCCACCATAATTGAAAATTCAGTCAAACCAATTTGTTCTATTTTGTAGCAACTAAATTAATTTTAGAGATGTGGATAATTGGTTCCTGTACAAATTAGCTCTCATTGGGTTACATGGTGTTGATCTGTGGGGGAAAAGGAGGCTCAGTCTTTTGGGGTTGGCTCTGGGATGACCTACAGCAATACAGTGGTGTGAATGAGAAAGACTCCCATAGGTTCATGTTTGAATACTTGGTTCAGTTGGTGGAACTGTTGGGAGGGTTAGGAGGTGCAGTCTTGTTGAGGGGGTGTCACCGGGGGTGGTCTTTGAGATGTCAAAAGATAAGTACTATTTCCACTGTGCTCTCTCCGTCTTCCTGTTTGAGAACCATATGTGAGCTCTGGACTGTTTCCGCTGCCATATTTTTGTTCTATCACCGTGGACTCCAGCTCTCTGAAACAGTGGCATGCCCAATTACATGCCTTCTTCTATGAGTGGCCTTGGTCAATGTTTTATCACAGCAGCGGAATGGTAACTGAGACAAGCGGGGACCGCAGGCAGATGCATAAAATGCGCATGGAACATCTCTCAGGGATCCTTCCCTCATCTGTCCCCGTAGCCTCTCTGCCAGTTAGGAGGACCAAGGTCCAAGCCTGTGGATACTGGAGCTGGTGGTTCAGAAAGCTCTTGTGTAATTTCTACCCATCAGTAGTCAGGGCAGGTCAATACTCTCTACAGATGTCCTTGGAAGACTTGTCAAGGCCCTTCAATACTGGGCAAATTGGTTTAAATGAATTTGTCACTGAAAGTGATCAATGGCAGAACAGAGCGGACAAAGATGTCTCTTCCGGCATCCTTCTGTCACTCCACTTGTGAGAAATGGGTGCACCACATATCAGCCTTGGTGGTGATGAGGGAAGGGTTTTTACAGCCAGCAGCAGGCTTGACAGCAAACCCAACACTGGCTGGATTAATTCAGAACAGGTGCAGGTGTGTTTTATGGGCAGCACGGTGTTCTGGGAGTCTCCCCAAAGCTTCAGAAACCGTGTGTCTGTATATAACCCAATCATGTCTCTGTCATGGCCGCTGAGCCTCACAGTTCAGTTTTCTCCTTAGTATTGTAATTAGAGTTTCTATCTCTGCACTAAACTTGGCGCGGAAAGGGTGTATTTCAGCTTACAATTCTCAGATAACCCTCCACCACCAAGAAAAGTCAAGGAGAACCTCCAGGCAGGGTCCTGGCGGCAGCAATTGAAGCAGAGGCCATGGAGGGGTGCTGCTAACTGGCTTGCTCCTTATGGCTTACTCAACCTGCTTTCCTATAGAACCCAGGACCGCTTGTCCAGGACTGGCACCACTCTTAGAAGGCTAGACCCTCCCACATATATCATTAATCAAGAAAATGGTTGCTAGATTGCAGATTGGCTACATTTACAGAGGCATTTGAGGGTACCTTTCCCAGATGACTCTAGTTTGTGTCAAATTGACAAAAACCTCACCAGGACAGCTCTTCAGCCTAGGACTCCTGCTGCTAAAACTGGGCCACACTTGCTCCTAGAAAACAGGTATCTCTCCCATCACTTTTTATCCAATCAGACTTTCTAAAGCCCAGGTCTTTCCCAGTTGACAAATGGAAGAGGGCTGGCCGGATGATAGTTCTGGGTTTTTGCTCCATCCTTGCTGTAAGGAGAGCCAGTAATATAGGGGCTTGATGGTTTCAACAGGGAGTAGCTGAATGAAGGGCCTTTTCCCAAACAGATCTGAGTCTCTCATACTGGGAGAAAATTAAAGAAGGGCTCTCCCCTGAAGTTCTGGGCAGCCTTAAAACAGGGGAACACCATTAAAAAAGTGTTTTATGAAGATGGTCTGGCCAGTGTTTGCAGAGTAGTACTTTAAACTATTTGTTTATTTATTTATCTAATTATTTGCCTGTTTGGTTTTTTGTGTTTGTGTGCATGTGCTTGTGTGTATACACGTGTGCAAAGATGTGCTTGTCTCTCCATTCTCTTTTCAAAACCTGAGGATGACTTTAGCATCTTCCACTATAGTTCATTGTCTTTTGGTGGCGGCGTGGGGTGGGGGGAGACAAGGTTTCTTACTGGGCCCAAAGCATGCTGTTTCTGGTAGAATACCTGCAAGCCCCAGGGATCTGCTGTCTTCACACTCTAAGGCCCTGCTGGATTCAGCTTGTATGTGGGCTCTGGAGACCTGAAATCAGGTCCTGGAGCTTGCACAGTCATCCCTTAACCTACTGAACCATCTCCCAGACCAGCAAGATATTTTATAAGTGAGATTTATAGCTGAGAGCTTACCAACGCTTACCTAAGGAGAGTTAGGAACAATATGCAGGGTCCTGATACCTACGTAGGAGACCTGATTGCTTTATTGTGTCTCAGTAGGGAAGGGAACTGTAGCTCTAACATGTATAATGCCTTCTTAAACGTAGTTTGACCTTTCTGTTCTTGTTGAGAATACACTAGGACAGACTGGAGGCTACATGGATGGATACACAAATAGAAGATGTGTAGGGGTCATGTCGGAAAGGAAACTTCCATTCAGAGGCCTGAGCTAAGCTCCATGACCATGTTCACTTGATGCTTGTGGAGACTTAGGTAGGGTAATCCTACCATGAACCTTAGATGTATGATCTATATCACAAGGGTAAGAGCACCTACTGTGTAGTGTCACACTGAGAGTTAAGTTAATGTGGGAAGAAGTTGGCAGAGGAGCTTGTCCAAAGTGGGCTGCTCATAAGTGCTAGTATTAATAATGCTATTCCTGTGTGTAGCCACTAAGGGTGGGCTATTTGGGTACCATGGAGGTGAGGCGGGGGAGGGAATCTGAGAGGGATGGGGAAGTTGGAACAGTCAGGAGTGGGTGATGGACAGGATGATGGATGGATGCGTGTGAGATGACTCATCAACGAAGTGTCTGTGATTTATTGATGAGCCATCTTCTGATTGGTTCTCAGCTTTAAATTATTTTGATTTCAGCTGACACTTTTCAGATAAAATGAAAGAACAACTGAGAATTTGTTCTGATAACAATGGACCTCTGAGACTCCAAAGACTAGCTTAGCTATATCAGAGAGAAACTAGGGAAGAGGCAGTTTCTTCTCTACATTCTTTATAAAGAGAAAATGGCTAGAAAAAGAGAGAAAAACTCTACATCAGACTCTAGCCAGTGCCCCCATCCAGATCCAGTCTCATTGCCTTAAATCCTCATTCCAGGGCAATAGGTTATAAATTGCAAACAAATCTCTTGTTCGCCTTAGGGATTGGGTATCTCACGAATAAAAGAGTCAGAGCCCCAGAAGTACAATGGTGGAAAGTAGCCTAATGTCCAGATCTCACCTCTAAGCTGAGCTGAATGTCCCTGTGCTGTCACCCCAGAACAGGGCTCCCGGACGGTTTTGTCTGTCCTTACCAGGGAGAAGCGACTGTTGCTAAGTCACATGCTTGTCACACTAGCTGCTTCTACACTGGACTTACCTCCTCTAGCTGAGGGCAACTTGGGGACAAAAGGCAGAATTTGTAGATAACCCAAGAAGGCTTCAAATTACTCGATACCTGAGTATTCAGAGTGTGTTCAGGAACCAGAAGCTTCAGCATGAACTTGGGAGCTTGGGAGAAACAGAGTCTTTGGGCTGCTACCTGAGACCTACTCAGCCCACCTGTACTTTAACATGGTCCCCAGAAAACACGGGTATCATTAAGTTCTGAAGGAGAGATGGAAGGAGACAAGCTTTCTGGAAGGTAAAATGATGAGGCACCAGAAGAAAGAGAACACAGTGAGTAGTTAACTTGAGAAGAAGCATTTGGCCTTGAATGTAAGAACCTTCCCAACGTTGTCTGGGACCTGCAGGAAGCAGCCTGTCACCAGCTCCAGGTGCAGAGCCACCTGCTGAAGCAGGCTTATTGAGCTCAGCATGAGCTGGGCACTTGCCTTCCTCCCTTCAATGAGAAACAGATTGTGGGGCTGCAGACTATGCGATGGCGAAGGTGGCAACTTCCTGTTCTCTCCCCAAAGTCACCTGCAATCCTGACGGATGCTACCAACCCCAGATCACCCTGCCTGGGATTTCAGACTCTGGTATAGTGTAACTTTCTCAACAAGGTGGTCCTTTGAAAACCTCTCTACATTAGTAACAAAGCAAAACATCATCACCACCCAGGAGCTCGTCAGGGTGTAAAAGCCCCAGAGTTTTTACAGAGTACCTATGAGTGGAGCCCAGAGATCTGTTAATTCACATATGGAACCTCTAAACATGAGATGGAAGTGAAGTAGCTCCCCTTTGGCCTGACCTCATAGGGGTTGCTCACCAAGATTTTCTTCTCTGATGGCTGTTATATTCCTAAACTATCAGCAAGAAGGAAAAAAAAATAGCCAAGTTTTCTGTTTTAGTGAGAATCTTTGTAAGTAAGGTAGCTTCCTAACATATGTACACACGCTCCCTGCCCTTCACTCCCTCTCTCTTTTCCTCCCTCCTTCCCCCCCCCTCTCTCTCTTCTCTCTTTCTCTCTTTCTCTCTCTCTCTCTCTCTCTCTCTCTCTCTCTCTCTCTCTCTCTCACATACACACACACACACACAGACACACACACAGACACACACACACAGAGTTTTGTGCACTGTCCCCATCAGGTTCTTCATCACACATAGACACACACACACGTAGACACACACACGTAGACACATACAAACACAGACACATAGACACACACACACGTAGACACATACAAACACAGACACATAGACACACACACATAGACACACACACACGTAGACACACACACGTAGACACATACAAACACAGACACATAGACACACACACATAGACACACACACAGACACACACACATAGACACACACACAGACACACACACATAGACACACACACAGACACACACACATAGACACACACACAGACACACACACATAGACACACACACAGACACACACACATAGACACACACACAGACACACACACATAGACACACACACAGACACACACACACAGACACACACACAGACACACACACACAGAGTTTTGTGCACTGTCCCCATCAGGTTCTTCATCACACATAGACACACACACACGTAGACACACACACGTAGACACATACAAACACAGACACATAGACACACACACATAGACACATACAAACACAGACACATAGACACACACACATAGACACACACACATAGACACACACACAGACACACACACATAGACACACACAAACACAGACACAGAAACATGCACACACATTTTCTCTCTTTCAATCCCTGTTCTTCATCTAAATAAATAAGGAGATGATATCAAAACCATTCAGTAGCTTCTGTGTGACCTGGGAGTCAGGGATGATTTGGGTTTTGCCTTGTCAGATTAAACTGAATGCACAGTTCTGTGAAGTTACCCCAAAGGAGATATCCCCCTGAAAATGAGGCCATCTTCTCTTGCGCATAGTGAGGCTGTGTAGTATTTTGGTGGGGTCTGTTGGAGTAACCACAGACGTGGAAAACCTCAACTATTTTCTGCCTTATTTGTGAATTCCCTTTTTATTACAGCTCAGCAATGCTGCTATGCCTCCAGTCCTCTCCAAAGAAGAGCTTCAGCTACCTGTGCCTGCTTTCTGGTTCCCCTTTCCTGAAATGTGAGAGGCTGTCTTTAGAGGCATAGCAGCAGTGTTGGGGTTAGACGCTGGAACTATCTGTTTTTTAAGGAGCAGGATGCTGGTCTTTGGGGGGGTCTTAGTGATGTCCTGCTCTGTGTCTAGCTCCACAGCTCAGTGTACTTTGATGAATGCGTGAGTGTGCATTTGACGTGTGGTGGAAAGGTCATAGAGCAGCCAATAGGAGAGCGAGTGCAAAGGCAGTGTCTGGCAATGCAGCTCCTAGATCCAGACATGCCTTGAGTAGCTGTGGAGTGTTGAAGAAAGTGTGTTTAACTAGGATGAGAAAATGTGGGCTCTGGCCCTTGACCAGAATGCAGATTCACTTCCTGTAGAAGTCTGAGCATTATCCTGTTACATCCCATCAAATGGTGATATTAATACATGTCCTGCCTATTCCACAGAGATGACTACACCTAAGTCATAGGTACAGTCCTTCGGTGTCTGCAACCTGTCTCCTGGGAAGGGCGGAAATGATGAACAGATGGGCTCTTCCAGCTGGGTGGTCCCCAACCTCTTAGGGGAAGGACTCTAACTCTTTGGTGTTGGTGAACAAAAATTTCTTTCAGAGTGCCCTCATAAGCCTCCTGAAACAAAGCTTGGTTCTTTAGCAAAGCCTTTGTTTGTCTGGATTCAGAGCCGTTCAGAGGAGCCACAAAAAAGGATCCATCACCCCCGAGCGCCCACGAGACTCCACTGCCAGTGTCCCCTTCCACCCAAGCACGATGTCCAGCCTCATGAAGACAGTCTCTGTTCTCAGGAACATATCTGCCCTCCGTGAAGTTGAATAGTGCCCATTCTCTGCCCCTTTGCACCTTTATTTCAAAGGATCTCAAGGCCACGATGCACTCTGCAGCCTGCTTCCTGCTGGTGGACAATAAGGAGTCTTTCACTGACTACCCCCGTTGAAATGCCAGCACCCCAGCCATGCAACATCCAGACAGCTGCTCTGGGCTGGGCAGAGCACATCTCTCCATTACAGATCATTAGAATGCCGTATGCTAACCAGGGCTCAGTAAGACAACATAAAAAAATAAAGTGTGGATTTTTACAAAACTCATATACCCAAACCAACTTTTCCACCGATCCCAAGAAACCAGAATAGTCTCATTAAATTAAGATGCAAATTTAGGTCCTGTTTGCTTTTGGTCTACGGCAAATGGCCCTTTTTATAAACAATCAGACTTCTTAAAACACGTCTGTATAAAGACACTTAAGTGTAATAGAATAAACTTCACTCGTTTGGGTTCCCGAATACCTGTGGGTAGCAATGTGTTTATCCTGAAGCAGTTCAGCAAAGGGCTCACTGTGTGTCAGACCTGGGCTAGGAGCTGGGACCCCGACATTAATGGATGTTTCCCTGGGCCCAGACTCTAGTGTACTAATTGTGTCTGGAACTGTCCAACACATCCAGATGATCACATTTCCTATGTTGAAGGAGAAAACTTGGGACCACTTCAGACCTCTGACTTGTGGTCTTACTAATAAGTGTACTCTTGGGAAAGCATCCCTAATACTCAGCGCCACTCACTGTGTGTAAACAGCCTGAATCAGCTCTGAGCACGCCTCCCGATGTTTCAGTGTTTTTTCTTGCATCAGCTACAGTGGAAACACAACTTTTTTTTGTTGTTTGCTTCAAAAAGTGTTCAAAATTTTGGTTTGATGGGATATATATATTTACATATACAATACATGTGTATACATATATAATACATACATATAATATGTATGTATTATATGTGTATCTTAAAGTTCCTAAGCAAATGCTGCACAGATGAAGAAACTTAAGAGTGATTCACATGCTGGTCTAACCAAGTGCCTGGAAGCCCTCACCACCCCAGCTCTTTGGTTTCTGTACTTCGTGTGTGTGTGTGTGTTCGTGTGTGTGTGTGTGTGTGTGTGTGTGTGTGTGTAGCAGGTAGCTACTTTTAAAGTTATCATGACTCCTTCATAGAATCCCTTAGGTCTATTGTGGGGGAAGAACAAGGAAAATAGAAATTGCTGGAATACTTTCCAAAAACTCAGATTCATAGTTTTCCGAGAATTCTATAAATCCAATCATCAATAATTCATTAAATGTCAGTTTCTGACAGAGCCATAGTGGCAACTCACCAGGCTCATAGGCTGAGATTCATGGTGGCGGGGGCTGTGTGAAGATGCGCTGGGTACCAGGAGCCGTCAGGGAATGCATGAGACACTCAGGCAGGAAGAGAAAGGTGGATTAGTGTCATTAGCATAAGTCTGCGCAAGATGGGGGACAACCTGGGCTTTGAAAGATGGCGTTCTGTAGTTGGGCCCGCACCAGCAAAACCTAGCTTATCTTGGACAGGAGTTGGCAGAGTGGTGGTCTAGGGGTATTCACTTTATAGTCTTGGGTGAGGACTCTTCTGTTGGAGCAATAGTTTTCAGATATTTAATTGACCATAAGGGCGGGGCACAAATGGGGGAGAGTGGGGAACATGGGCTTCTTGAAGCTCAACCTTCCTCCTATATCCCTCCCCCACCAAATTCCATCTTCCCAGGGGACAGTTTCCTTAGAGACAACGGATTGAACTGCAGATGACATCATCTTAGAGGCGAGGGAAGGCACATTAAATATTCATAAGTCATATAATCGAGCACTCCTCACACCTGGGGGGCTGCCTCTTGCCCAGTTTCTGACACTAGGGCCTGGGATGGAACCAGATGCAAGTAATATATTTACCAATTCCCGGTCTCACCGCCAATGCTGGTCCAGCGGCCGCAGTTTGGAAAACACTGATCTTTCATAGTATCTATCACAATAGTTTACAATGGAGGGAACGGAAGTTTAATGTGTGCTTAGGGTTTAATGAGACCATCAGCAGACAATTATGGACCCCTTCCCCACTGCTCACGCTGTGCAAGGTCCAGGGTTCTTTTCAGTCTGCATGGAGCAGCCCCAACTTTGGTTACCCTTAACTGAGAACTGACTTCTCCAATATCAGACACAGTTCCTGAACACTGTGGAGTGGACCTTCTCAAAGGCAAGGGGAGAAACTAGCCAACTTTGAGATGTTTGAGGCTTATGAAAACATCATGTTAATAAAACAAATCTGTAAATTAAGCATTAATTTACTGTCGTCCTAAGTTGATGGCCTGTAGGTGGCAGTGTCTTCCTTCTCTATGTACAGCCCAGGTCCATTTCCCCCAATGCTCAGGGAGTTACAGATCACACCACTGCCTGGGATGGGTGGGACGCGGGGCAATGGGATCTAGAATTCGAGAACATTACCGTTCCTGATTGACACATGAGGATTGAGAGGGTTGAAAATGTTTTTATTTTCTACTTTAACAAAACGACCTAGTTATCGTTTATCCTCTACACAAGGTTCTCCTACTGAGAAGAGCTGAAAACTGGACCAGGATAAGCACAGTGCTCTCTCTGGCACTAGGAGTTCGCTCTGTGGAGGCTCTGAGGCTTCTGGCTGCCAAAGCATCCTTTGATGAATAAAAGCTGCGGGTGAGGAGGGAGATTTGGGGGAAAATATTCTAGGAACGGCATCACAGAAATGCCAAAGGGAGAGGAACAAGCCTGTGATTGTTCGTTAAGAACGGACAATGATTTGCCATGAGTTCCCTATTTCCATATGACCCGGGCCTTGCAGATGGCCTGTGGTCACAAGGTTTCCATTTTGTCAGCCGTCACTGACGCGGAGGAAGAAACTTCCCTCTGCTTTCAACTCTATGATGCAACCATCCGTGCAGCACGGGCTCTGCACTCAGTTCTGTCTCCTTCTCAAGAGCCCGCCCTGGTCCCCTTTGCCCGCTCGCCCCTGAAAGCCAAGGAACCTGAGCCACCTCTGTGTCGACTTCTCCTCTGTCTCCACCGAGGAAGTCACGGAGATCTCGCACTGTCTTCTCTCAAGCCGTGCAAACATCACGTGAAGTCCCTCCCAGTTCATCCTCCTTGACTGCACCCCACTCTTACAAATTTAAACTGTTGCCTCCAAGCGTGAGCAGAAATAAGTGTAACTTTCCGGCGGTGCTCCAGGCAAGAGAAATCCTTTCCTTCTTATTCCTCCAGACTCATCTTCCTACTCTCCCTCCTACATTTATGGAACCCCAAACTTCAAAAATAATTTTCGACATTTGCTTTTTGTACATTTTGTTCCTATATAATTATAACATAGCAAATTATAGTATATTTAATATATAATTTTATATGTTAAAATATATTGAATTTATAGCAAATATATCCAATATATTTATTGGTATGTTTAATAGAATATATATGTTAAATAAAATATATTAACATAATTTAATTAATAATAATAATATTTGCTTTTGGAGATTAAATGTCCCTGTGGGGAGCACTTTCCACAGTCTCTTACATGGCCGTAGTCATCATTTCATAAAGCCTACAGCATTCTGTAGTGTGACGTGCCTTTGTCACACTGGTGTGAAGTGCCTGTAACGCACTGCAGTGTGAAGTGACTTCAGCACACTATTGTACGAAGTGCCTTTAGCCTGCCATAGTGTGATATTGTGATGTGTCTTCAACATACTTTAGTGTGCTGTGCCTCCAGCACACTGTAGTGTAACGTGTCCCCAGCACGCTGTGGTGTAACGTGTCCCCAGCACGCTGTGGTGTAACGTGTCCCCAGCACGCTGTGGTGTAGTGTGCCCCAGCACGCTGTGGTGTAGTGTGCCCCAGCACGCTGTGGTGTAGTGTACCCCAGCGCTGTGGTGTAGTGTGCCCCAGCACGCTGTGGTGTAGTGTGCCCCAGCACGCTGTGGTGTAGTGTGCCCCAGCACGCTGTGGTGTGGTGCCCCCAGCACGCTGTGGTGTAGTGTGCCCCAGCACGCTGTGGTGTAGTGTGCCCCCAGCACGCTGTGGTGTAGTGTGTCCCAGCACGCTGTGGTGTAGTGTGCCCCAGCACGCTGTGGTGTAGTGTGCCCCAGCACGCTGTGGTGTAGTGTGCCCCAGCACGCTGTGGTGTAGTGTGCCCCAGCACGCTGTGGTGTAGTGTGTGTGCCCCAGCAGTGTGCCCCAGCACGCTGTGGTGTAGTGTGCCCCAGCACGCTGTGGTGTAGTGTGCCCCCAGCAGTGTGCCCCAGCACGCTGTGGTGTAGTGTGCCCCAGCACGCTGTGGTGTAGTGTACCCCAGCACGCTGGAATGTGTTGTGCGTGTTTACCAGTTGTTTCCGACTCTCAGCTCTGCCTTGCTTCTTTCCATTGCCCACTGATCGCAGTCATAATGCAGTGACTAGCTTTTTTCCTTATCGTTTTCATTTATTTCATAATTAGAGATCGGTATATACTTAATTCTTTAACAAATTTTATCCTAAAATACTTGAATTAATGAAGTTGGTTGTCCGGCATTTCATACGCTTATACAATGTGCTCCCACCTCCCACTCCTGTCTCCCCGCTTCCTTTTTCCAAAGTCCTTCGGTTTCACTTTGTGACGTCTGAGTCTGTAGCCATAGGCTTGGAACTCTCCACTGAGGGGCTCACCGGTGGGCACGACAGAAGACAAGGACTCTCCCTCTACTGGATTCTGTCTGTAACCGGCGGTTCAGCAGGGATGAGGGGAGTCCCACAGGACCCTCCCCACCATGCTCATCGCTGACAGGGCCAGTCTGGAGCAGGCTCAGTGCAGGTAATTGCAGAAAATAAAGAGAAAGGAGAGCATTTTATTCTTCTTCATATCCCCGAGGTCCGGCAGAGAGGTAGGCAGTGGATGATAAATAAGTGTGCCCGTGCTTCTAATCAATTAATCCCACTCAAGATAGCACTTTCTTCTGCTTCCCCAGTGAAATCTCCTTTTCCTACCCCAGATGTTCCCTTCTGGGCATTATTTGACTTGGCAAGTCAATAAATGGCTTGACTTCCATAAGAGGGAGGATGGTATAAAGAGAAAGGCGGAAATGATGAAGCAAAAATGTGTGGGCAATGAACTACCAGCTTCCACAGGTCCTGGAGGTCACCAACACCCCTTCAGCTCCGTCACCGACTGGACCAGCTGCCTTTTGGGTCTTCCGAGATAAATTGACCTTTCTTTAAGTATCACAATTCATGTAGATTAAAAATTCTTTCTTTCTTTTTTCCTCTTATGCATTCCCTGTTGCATGTTATATCGTATTAGTATTACAGTGTGGCCATTATCTGCTTTGCCTGCTGTCTTCAGCAACTGACCTAAAAGTGAGGTTTTGAACATCGCCCTGCTTTTAATGGGAGGAGCTGATTCAACAGGCATTTAAGTCATCTGTGTGATTGTCTAGCTCGTCCATGGGGCCGGAGGCCTCTGTATCTCAGGACGTGTCATGGGTGTTCATGATCCCGAGTACACACCACTTTGATACTGCCCAGCGGCGTGCATTGGTATTCCCTGTGATGTTGAGGGTGAAATGCAGAGAATGCTCAGAGGCGAACCTTTAGAAGAAGGCTTTGGGCCCATACCAGGGCTGCTAGAATGGCGTTTGATCATCTAACCCGGGCCATCACTGTCAATGACTGATAAAGCACAGCTCTTACTGTAGCCATAGGACGTGAAGAAAAGACGCAATATGGTAACACATCCCTTTCATCACAGCATTTGGGTAGTGGGGACCAGAGAACCCCAGGCCAGCCTGAGAGAGCAGTGACTGTCATGATGGTCTGCCGTGGGCTGTTGTGTGGGATGATGGGTGTTCACCCTGGAGAGGCACAGCAGACTCAAAAAGTGAATCAAAGAAGACTGGACCTATGTGTGCCACTTCCCCTAAGCCCCAGTGGAGTGGGAGTCAGTGCCACGCAGCAGCACCCTAAAGGAAGCAGTGGCTGCAGCTTGTGCTGGGCTTGACAGTGTTACACACAGGAATTCACCACAGAGAGCCTCAGTCTGTGTGGAAGCCTCAAGGACACTTTCTTTTTGCCCCAGATCTATGGTGACTTCTAATACCTTCCCAGTATGGCAATACCGGTTACCTGCAGTCATTCTGTAGAGATGTTTCCCTGCTGGAGTGAGATAAACTTGGAGGATTTCAGCTTTGTGTGACCTAGAAGACAGCAAATGGTTACAAATGCCTGGAGTGAGGGAAATGTTCTAAACAGAAACTCTACATCCTGGAAAGACTAATGTCTAGCCACTGCTAACTACACTGACAGATATTTGAGATTTACACACACAATATATATATATTATGACCAATAAAATGGTCCAACACCTACATTTTTACTAGATGAGATATATAATGGGTATGTATTTAAGGCGTTATGGTAACAGGAACATCAAAGTATCCACTCCTAGCTTAGCGACGTCTGATGCTGACGAGCGTCCTCCCCGCTGGGATCACTTTTCTTCATCCACATCTGGAATTTTACTCTTTCTGTCACCTTTCTTCACGGTTTTTACAATTATGTCTCTAAATAATCTATTTAGATTTTCATAAATGGAGCTTTATGGAAATGGAATATAATACTACTTGATTGTGTGTGTGTGTGTACATACGTATGCATCATCCAAAAATATTTTCCTCTTTATCCTTTTGCTTTGAGAATTCTTTATATTCGTTGCTTTCTGATACTTCATGAAAACAAAATAACAAATTATTTGTGTAAACTCTTATCAATGGACAGTTAGCTCTTTCCAGGTGTAAGGATCCCAACAGGCTGTAAGGGACATCCACGCCGTGTTTTGGAGCACAGATACAAATATCTCCTGACATGAAAATACTTATACCAGAAGAAATGTTATCTTAACTTGGCTGTGTTAATGCATTTAGCACAAGGGCACACACTCTGATGATGTGGACGTTTGGGAAGTAGCGACAATAATTTCCCCTAAAGTATCTAAGCAGTGAGTCTAAGAGAGCCGTGGGTACCATAAGGCAGTCTGCAGGACCTGGCCAGGTGGGATAATGGGTCTTCAGACTAGAGAGATATGGAAGGCCCAGATGGTAAGCAGAACTGTTTCCCAGAGTGATTCTATCAGCGTACACTTCTGCTAGCATGCCAGGTAGTTCAGACTGTCGTCTATACTGGTCTACATCAGCTGTTGCCAAGCTTCTACACCTAAGTCAATAAAGTAGTTATTAAATAAATAAATTGTTTATTTATTTAATAACTATAACAATAAATAACAATATAATAATAACAATATAATAACAATAAAGTAGTTATTAAATAATTAAATAAATAAAGTAGTCAATAAAGTAGAACAAAGCAGTTGGGGTTTTAATTCGCATCCTACTTTTGATGAAGCTGAGCACACACACACACACACACACATATATAAATGTATAGAAGCATGTGTATTTATTGCCCATAGTATTTCTTCTTCCATAAAATGTATATATATATATATATATATATATATATATATATACACACACACACATATACACATATGTATATGTGTGTATATATATATCCAAATTTAATGGGAATAATGCTTAATTTTAGATATTACTTATATATACAATTTGTTAATCATTTGCCAGTTATAATGTGTGGCAAATGCCTTCTACTAGCTGTGAGTCAAGTTTTAGTTTTTTCATAAGATTATGTTAATATTTGACTATTTACTACATAAATCTATATGGAGAAAGTAAATTCTGAGCCGTTTTAGATCCTGGTGCCTGGCACAAAGCAGTGTTGATCTTTGAAGGACTGCAGTAGAATTAAACAGCTAAGGCCTTGTCCTCACTGTTTACATCCTACACAAAGGGAACGGTTGGTTAGTTGTTGCTGAGTGGTTGTTCAGGAAGAAGAAAATGGTGGCAAACTGCGGTCGTTTTCTGTTTGCTACGAAGAGACCATTATATCTCAGCCCACTCTTTCTGCTTCCACTCTGAATGGAGACAGAAGTGCCCCCCACAGACAGAGAAAGTGGAAGATGAGGGTCAATAGCTGCAAGGTTGGAAAGAGTTGGGGTGAGCACAGTTCCTGCCCCTGCCCTCTCCACTGGCCCACCAGCTCCAGCTCTTCCCGTCATGACTTCCAGCGCATCCCTTCCTACCCACTGACCTGTTCATAGCTTATTTACTGTGTTTTCCTGAATCCAGGGCAGATGATAAATCCTAGCGGCGTCAGTCTTTTGTTGATCATGGTGTCCTGGTAGTTCTCAGAACAAAACATCAAGCAAATAACAAAATCTCCACTCATTACATAGATGAACCAAGACTCGTGTTTACCCATCCTGCCCTCTTCTCTTCCCCCTGGCTGTTATCTCAGCTTGCTCTGTGTTGCTTCAATCACCTCCACTTCTTCAACATAAAAAAAGATTTATCATCATTTATAGTCGAGATAAATATACTTTGATTTTCTGTCCTGCTCAACTTGTTTTAAAAAAAATCAATGGCTTGGACAATGCCATTGATATCAACTAGATCGAATCCACGCCTGTGTGAATCAGAGGGATGGAGTGAGTGGCTGAGTCTATAGGAATAGAAGCGAATAAACACTAACACATACCTTCCCAGTGGGGGACAAAAGTCACAGCGATGTAAACTGTAGAGAAAATGTCCATGTCAGTGGTCGACAGAACTCGTTGGACACTCAGGGTTCCTTGACTCTTCTTCAGTGAGAACGCCACATCGTTCCTCGCCTTTGGGCTATTTCTTCCTTTTTTTATTAAGAATTTTTTTAATACAATCTTTTCTCATTTTACATAATTATCCCTTTTCCACTCCCTTCCCTCCTCCCACTTCCCCCACATTTCTCCCACCCTACCTCCCCATCCATTTCTCGGAAAGGGTAAAGCTTCCCATGGGGAGTCAACAAAGTCTGACATTTCACTTTGAGGCAAGACCAGGGCCCTCCCACCTATATCTAGGCTGAGTAAGGTATCCCTCCAAAAAGAATTGTGCTCCGAGACACCAGTTCAAATACTAGGAATAAATCCTGATCCCACTGCCAGTGGCCCCACAGACTGCACAAGCCTCACAACTGTCCCCCACATTCAACGGGCCTAGTTTGGTCCTATGCAGGTTCTCCCGCTATCAGTTCAGAGTCAGTGAGCTCTCAGCAGCTCAGGTCATAAGTCCATGGGTATCACCATTGTGTTCTTGACCCCTTTGTTTATATTATCACTCCTCACTCTCTTGGGTTGGTCTCTGGTAGCTCAGCTCAGTGCTTTACTGGAGATCTCTGTGTCTGCTTCCATCAGTTGCTGGTTGAAGGTTTTATGATGACAATTAAGGTAGTCTTCAATCTAATTATAGGGGAAGGCCAATTTAGGTGTCCTCTCCACTGTTTCTTAGAGTCTTAGCTGGGGTCATCCTTGAGGATTCCTGGGAATTTCCCTAGTACTCTGTTTTTCCGATAGCCTTTTAATGGTTCCCTCGATCAAGATATCTCTTTCCTTTCTCTCCCTCACTGTCCTTAGCCCTTCTTGAGCACCCCATTCCCTCATGTTCTCTCTCCCCTTCTCCTCTCTACATCCCCTTCCATCCTCCCTTCTTGCCCCTTCCTAATTTTCTCAGGAGGTCTTATCTGTTTCCCCTTACCAGGGGAATCCACGTATGTCTCTCTTAGGGTTTTCCTTGTTACCTAGCTTCTCTGTGATCATGGGCTATAGACTGCTATCCTTTGTTTTATGTCTAATACCCACTTATGAGTGAGTACATACCATGTTTGTCTATCTGGGTCTGGGTCACCTCACTCAGGATGTTTTTTCTAGTTCCATCCATTTGCATGCAAATTTCAAGATGTCTTTGTATTTTACCGCTGAGTAGTACTCCATTGTGTAAATGTACCACAGTTTCTTTATTCAGTCTTCAGTTGAGGGGCATCTAAGTTATTTCCAGGTTTTGGCTATGACAAATAATGCTGCTATGAACACAGTCAAGCACATGTCCTTGTGGTATGAGTGTACATCCTTTGGGTATATGTCCAAGAGTGGTATTGCTGAATCCTGAGGTAGATTGATTCCCAATTTTCCGAGAAATCGCCATACTAATTTCCAAAGTGTCTGTATAAGTTTGCACTCCTACTAGCAATGGAGGAGTCTTACCCTTACTCCACATCCTCTCCAGCATAATCAATCATTGGTGATTTTGATCTTATCCATTCTGACCAGTTTAAGATGGTACGTATCTCAGAGTTGTTTTGATTTGCATTTTCCTGATGGCTAAGGATGTTGAGCAATTCCTTAGTGTCTTTTCAGTCATTTGCAATTCTTCTTTTGAGGATTCTCTATTTAAATCTGTATCCATTTTTTATTGTATTGTTCGGTAATTTGATGTCTAGTTTCTTGAGTTCTTCATATAATTTAGATATCAGTCCTCTGATGTTGGGTTAGTAAAGATCTTTTCCCATTCAGTAGGCTGCCATTTTTGTCTTAGTGACTGTATCCTTT
This sequence comes from Microtus pennsylvanicus, assembly GCF_037038515.1. Lineage (NCBI taxonomy): Eukaryota > Metazoa > Chordata > Mammalia > Rodentia > Cricetidae > Microtus > Microtus pennsylvanicus. Next base: position 103,034,070 of record NC_134580.1, on the reverse strand, counting down.
GCCTTACAGAAGCTTCTGAGTTTCAGGAAGTTCCATTTATTAATTGTTGTTCTCAGTGTCTGTGCTACTGGTATTATATTTAGGAAGTGGTCTCCATTGCCAATGCGTTCAAGGCTACTTCCCACTTTCTCTTCTATCAGTTTCAGTGTGGTTGGATTTATGTTGAGGTCTTTGACTTATTTGGACTTAAGTTTTGATCATGGGGATAGATATAGATCTATTTGAATTCTTTTACATGTTGACATCCAGTTATGCCAGCATCATTTGTTGAGGATGCTTTCTTTATTCCATTGTTTTAATTAGTGTCTTTGTCAAAAATCAGGTGTTCAACGATGTACGGATCAATATCAGGGTCTTTGATTCAATTTCATTGGTTCACATGTCTGTTTTGATGCCAATACCAAGCTGTTTTCATTACTGTAAGCTCCACAATAGAGCTTGATGCTAGGGATAGTGATGCCTCCAGAAGTTCTTTTATTGTACAGGATTGTTTTGGCTCTTCTGCATTTTTTGTTTTTCCATATGAATTTAAGTATTGTTCTTTCAAGGTTTGTATTTGGATTTTTGATGGGGATTGCCTTGAGTCTGTAGATTACTTTTGGCAAGATTACCATTTTTTTCTATGTTGATCCTACCTATCCGAAAGCATGGGAGAGCTTTTCATTTTCTGATATCTTCTGCAATTTCTTTCTTTAAAGACATAAAGAAACCCGTTTTTGTCACACAGTTTCACTTTTTTGTTTAGTGTTATCCCAAGATATTTTATGTTATTTGTGGGTATTGTAAATGGTGATGTTTCTCTGATTTTTTCCTCAGCACCGTTATCATTTGTATATAGAAGGGTTACTGATTTTTTTTGAGTTGCTCTTGTATCCTGTTGATGCCAGAAGTTACAAAATAATTCCACACTAGTTCAGAATTATGTATAATAAAGGGTTATTTATTTAGAGGAGACTTACAGATCACTGTCGTAGATCACAGTTCTCTGCACGAATGGGGAACAGGAACAGAGTCTAGCAGCCGGAAGTGAGAGCAGGAAGTAAGAGAGCTAGTGCAGGCTTTGCAGCTGCATTTATTGTATAAGAGATCATGCCCAAGTAGGCTGGCATCTTAAAGGCTACTGGCCAAGGAATGGAAGGAACTCCCACAGCACCCTGCCACATTACTGAAACTGTTTATCAGCTGTAAGACTTCCCTCATCAAGTTTTTGGGATCATTTATGTATACTATCATATCATCTGCAAATTGTGAAATTTGACTTATTCCTTTCCAATTTGGATCCCTTTGATCTCCTTTTGTTGTCTATTGCTCTAGCTAGAACTTTGAGTACTATGTTCAGTAAGTATGGAGGGAGTGGACAGCCTTGTCTTGTTCCTAATTTTAGTAGAATTTCTTTGAGTTTCTCTCCATTTAATTTGATGTTGGCTGTTATATTGCTTTTATTATGTTTAGATATGTTCCTTATGTTCCTGATCTCATCAAGACCTTTTTTTTATCATGAAGGGGTGTATGATTTTGTTGAATGCTTTTTCAGCATCTAATGAGATGATCATATGTTTTTTCATTCAGTTTATTTATATGGTGAATTACATTGATATGTTGAACCATCCCTACATCATCAAGTTGGGATGAAGCCAACTTGATCATGGTGGATGTTTTATTGATGTGTTCTTGGATTTAGTTTGCTAGTATTTTATTGAGTATTTTTGCATCAATGTTTATGAGGGAAACTGGTCTGTAATTCTCATTCTTAGCTGCATCTTTGGTGGCTTGGGTATCAGGATAACTGTCACCTCATAAAAAGAATTTGACAATGTTCCTTCTGTTTCTGTTGTGTGGAGCAATTTGAGGAGTATAGGTATTAGCTTTTCTTTGAAATTCTGGTAGAATTCTGCACTAAAACCATCTGGCCCTTGGCTTTTTTTATTGGGAGACTTTTGATGACCACTTTATTTCCATAAGGGTTATAGGTCTATTAAAATTGTTTATCTGTTCTTTATTTAATTTTGGTATGTGGTACCTATCTATAAAATTGTCCATTTCCTTTAAACTTTCCAATTTTGTGAATTACAGGTTTTTGAAGTATGACCTGGTGATTCTCTGTATTTCCTCTGCATCTGTTGTTATGTTCGACTTTTCATTTCTGATTTTGTTCATTTACATATTCTCTCTGTGCCTTTTGGTTAGTTTGGATAAAGGTTTGTCTGTCTTGTTGATTTTCTCAAAGAACCAACTCTTTGTCTAGTTGATTCTTTTTATTGCTTTCTTTGTTTCTATTTTATTGATTTCAGCCCTCAATTTTATTATTTTCTGGCATCAATTCCTTCTGGACGAGTTTGCTTCTTTTTGTCCTAGAGTCTTCAGGTGTGCTGTTAAGTCACTTGTGTGAGATTTCTCCAGGTTCTTTATGTAGGCATTTAGTTCTATGAACTTTCCTCTTAGTACTGCTTTCAAAGTATCCCATAAGTTTGAGTATGTTGTGCATTTATTTTCATTGAGTTCTAGGAAGTCTTTAATGTCCTTTTTTATTTCTTCCTTGGCCCAGGAATGATCCAGTTGAACACTATTCAATTTCCAAGAGTTTGTAGGTTTTATGCAATTTGTGTTGCTATTGAGTTTTAACATTAAGCCATGGTGATAAGATACATGGGGTTATTTCAATTTTTTTGTATCTGATGAGATTTGTTTTGTGACCAAGTATGTTGTAAGTTTTAGAGAAGGTTCCATGAAGTGCTAAGAAGAAAGTATATTCTTTTTGTTTGGGTGAAATGTTTTGAAGATGTCTATTAAGTCCATTTAAGTAATGATATGTTAGTTCTCTTATTTATCTGTTAAGTTTCTGTCTGGAAGACCTGTCCATTGGTGAGAGTTGAGTGCTGAAGTTTCCTACAATTAGTGTGTGGGGTTTGATGTGCAATTTAAGCTTTAGTAATGTTTCTTTTACATATGTGGATGCTCTTGTATTTGGGGCATAGATGTTCAGAACAGAAATTCCATCTTGATGGATTTTTCCTGTGATGAGTAGGAAGTGTCCTTCTCCATCTCTTTTGATTGACTTTAGTTTGAAGTCTATTTTGTTAGATATTAGGATAGCTACATCTGCTTTTTTCTTAGGTTCATTTGATTGGAATATCTTTTTATAATCCTTTACTCTGGGGCAATGCTTGTCTTAGAGATTGAGGGGTATTTCTTGTATGCAGCAGAAGGATGGATCCTGTTTTCATATCCATTCTGTTAACCTGTGTCTTTTTTAGGTGAATTGAGTCCATTGTATTAAGAGATATTAGTGACCGGTAATTGTTTGTTCCTGTTATTTTTTGATGGAATGATGTGGGATTTCTGTCTGTATGCTGTAAATATGCTTTATTACCGTTGGTTAATAAAGAAGCTGCTTTGGGCATATGCCAGTGCAGAATAGGGCAAGGTGGGAATTTCAAGCAGAGATAGAGGAGAAAAGAAGGTGGAGTCAGGGAGATACCATGTAGCCACCAGAGGAGAAATAAGCCTGTGCACAAATACTGGTAAACCAGGCTTGTAGTAAAATATAAAATAATAAAAATGGGTTAATTTAAGATGTAAGAGCTATCTAGAAATACGCTTAAGCTATTGGCCAAACAGTATTGCAATTAATATAGTTTCTGTGTGATTATTTTGAGTCTGGACAGCTGGGAAATGAACAAGCAGTCTCTGTCTACAAACTAGTGCCCAACATGGGGCTAACTACATCCACATAAAACCTGAGAAAATTTGAAAAAAAATTTCTAGACAAAACAAACAAACAAACAAAAGAAAACAAACAGTTTAGTCCAGCTTTTTGGTAGCCACTTTCCCCCCGCCCCCCCATCCACCCATGGGCTCTGTTTGCTGGTGACAAGAAGGGGTGCCACAGCTTGTTTAAGAAAAGGCTTACTAACTCAGCACAAGAAATGGCAGCTTCCATGGTAGTGTTTGTGTGTTTTCCTTCTTTGGGGTTTGCTACTGTAATGTGTGAGGTTATTTGTCTGTGTTTCTGTGGGTGCAGTTAATTTCCTTGGGTTGGCGCTTTCTTTCTAATACCTTCTTTAACACTGGGTTTGTGGATAGGTAATGTTTAAATTTGGTTTTGTCATGAAATAACTTGATTTCTTTATCTATGGTGATTCAAAGCTTTGCTGGGTATAGTCTGAGCTTGCATCTGTGATCTCTTAGTGTCTGGCTTTCACAGTTTCCATTGAGAAGTCAGGTGTGATTCTGATGGGTCTTCTTTATATGTAACTTGGCCTTTTTTCTTTGCAGCTCTTAATATTCTTTCTTTATTCTGTATGTCTAGTGTTTTGATTATTATATGGTGAGGGATCTTTCTTTTTCTGATCCAGTCTATTTGGTGTTCTGTAAGTTTCTTATACCTTCATAGATATATCCTTTAGGTTGGGAAAATTTTCTTCCATGATTTTGTTGAATATAGTTTCTGTGCCTTTGAGCTGGAGTTCTCCTTCTTCTATTCCTATTATTCTTAGATTTGGTCTTTTTATGGTGTCCCAGACTTCCTGGATGTTTTGTGTTAAGGATTTGTTGAATTTAATGTTTTCTTTGACTGATGAATCTATTCATCTATTAGATATAAATGAATCTAAATCATCTAATAGAATTCCTCTATGGTATCTTTAACTCCTGAGAGTCTCTCTTTCATCTCTTATAATTTGTTAGTTATACTTACATCTGTAGTTCCTGTTTATTTACCCAGATTTTCCATTTCCAGAATTCCCTTGGTTTGTGTTTTCTTTATTGCCTCTATTTCAGTTTTCAAGTCTTCAACTGTTTGAGCTGTTTGCTTCACCTTTTTGATTGTTTTTTCTTGGGTTTCTTTGAGAGATTTATTGATTTTCCCCCAATATATTGTTTGTCTTTTCCTCCAGTTCTTGAAGGGAATTTTTAATTTCTTCTTTAAGGGCCTCTATCATCTTCATAAAATTATTTTGAAGGTCATTTTCTTCTGGGTTGAGATGTTCAGGTCTTCCTGTTGTAGGACCACTAGGTTCTGGTGGCACCATATTGGTCCTTATGTTGTTGGAAGTATTCTTACACTGCTGTCTGCCCATCTTTTCCTTCAGTGGGTGCAGGTGGGGCGTGTGCTTCAGAGGGTCCCTCTTCCTCCAATTGATGAAGGTGGGGCCTGTAGTTTAGGTGGTTACTCTTCCTTTGGATGAAGGTGGGTTTATGCCTCTAGTGGGTGCTGACTAGGCTGTGGGGCTCCTCTCCAGGGGCAGTCTGGGCAAAGGCTCTGGTGGTCACAGATGTGGTGGAGGATGGTAACGACTGTGTGGAGGCTGCTTGGGGTCTCTGGGGCTTAGTGGGTGGGTTGGGGTGTTCCTTCCTGGGCAAGGGCTAGAGAGCTGAGCCCTCTAAGCCGGGTCCCAGATGCTTACCTCTCCAGGGACAGTCTGGACCAAGGTTCACTTTGGGGCTATTTTACAGGTATGTAAATTGTAGATAACCCATCACAGACAAAATAAATTTTTTCTGTACTGTGGAAAGTCAAGTGGCACTGTTGATCAACGAGTCTTTGGATCCATTTAAAGACTTCCTTGAATGAGCAGAAATATCTGCCTGGTTCTTCCACGAACTGATGAATTAAATAAAAACCTCACTACATTTTCATGGCATGTTTAAGTGACAATCATGAGTTTATCTCATTTGGAGGATTATTCTTTAACAAAATAGAAAGGGAGAAAATCTAAATAATGGCTCCTGTGGAAAACATTTATGTTCTTAGCGCAGTGTGAGCTACCAGAGGCTGTAACTGAGCACTGTTTCTTTGGATATTAAATACATCACTTGGAATTACTATTCTAAGCCCCTGGTCAACTCTTTTCCGTGGTGACCAAACAACTGATCATTTCAATAGTTGTTATTATGAACCATTTAAAAATATGGTGGGAAGCCGGGTGATGGTGGCACACGCCTTTAATCCCAGCACTCGGGAGGCAGAGGCAGGCAGATCTCTGTGAGTTCGAGACCAGCCTGGTCTACAGAGCTAGTTCCAGGACAGGCTCCAAAGCCACAGAGAAACCCTGTCTCGAAAAACAAAACAAAACAAAAAACAAAAAACAAAAAAAAAAGAAAAAGAAAAAAAATATGGTGGGAAAACCATTATGGTTTTCTTCCTTAATTGAATGTTTCATTATTCCTGATAGCATTTTATTCTAAAAAAAATGTGGGTTGGTTAGAGTTTATAAGACATTCATCTAGGATCTTATTGTAGAAAGTCTATAAATATTTCCTTAGAAAGTATTTTTCAAGTCCAATATCTGGTCTATTCAATAAGAAGCTGTGTGTCTGTGTTTGTGTGTCTTTCTGTGTGTGTGTGTGTGTGTGTGTGTGTGTGTGTGTGTGTGTATGAGAGAGAGAATGAGACAGAGAGAGGCAAATAATTATTTGCCTAATTATTTATCATAAATGCAAAAGAATAAGTCATTATGTCTATTTTTCTCTGAAAATCAATATTTGTATAAATTTAATATATTTCTAAATTTAGTGTCTCTCTGTCATTATTTCAAGTGGTCATAAATGGGCTAGGCATTCCTGCTTTGAAAATAGTCTCCATACATCTTAAGAATAAAAAAGACATAGAAAAACTTAAATTCACCTTTTCTTTCTTAAAATATAGCCCGAGTAAAGGATGCTTTTAGGCATGGCTATATTGGAACAAGAGTGCTCCAAATGCTGACTGAAATTATACACTTCTCTCATCCATACTTGACCAAAAGATAATTTCAGGCATTGCTTCGGTTCTGTGACTGCCAGCATCTGGAGGTCAGGACTGGGCATGGCCAATTCAGGGTGCTTCCTGTCAGGAGAATAGAATGCAAAAGAATAGAGATTTGAAAATAATGCTCAAAGATGAGGCGGAATCACCCCTTTCCTAAGCATGAGCATATTTTATATCTTTCATAACTGTTCTTTCTTCTTCTTTGAGAGTTGCCATCTGTCCTTAACAATCCATTACTTAAGTTCATTTGATCATCCTCTGTAATGTCTAGACTTGAGGGTTTGACCTTAGAAATTAAGAAGTCTTTCAATCCCTCATTACCTCATTTGTAAAACAGTGTTACAAAAGGATTTTTCTCGTCTCTTTGCATGGTTGTTTGATTTAGATCAAATTTGAGCATGTTTGGTCAAAAGGATATTTTCAATTAAATCTGATGAAATAAGCCCTATCTATTCTGTGGTCTCTGTGGTTCTATGTAACAACTACAAAGGGTGTGCAACTGTGCAGCTAAAGGTGCTTGCCTGATGGCTTGAGTTCATCGCCTGGGACCAACATGGTGGAAGGACAGAACAGACTCTCCGGGCTCTCCTCTGACCTCCACGTGAGCACCCTGGTAAGCACACTCTCCCACACGCACACACGTACGCACTCACTCTAAATAAAAACACGGAACTGAAAAATCCAACACAGGTGAACACAAGTGGTGCAAATACAGTCTCCATAAAAACAGGACTCCAATGCGCATGTGCACGTGATGCATCCAATGTCATGCTGCTTTACTGAGCCTGGATCAAGACATCCAGGAGGAGTGAATGTGATCAGGGTGCATTCTTAATTAATCAATAAAAGCACAATGCTGAAAAAAAAAAGTCTAGGATAGAGCCAGTGACTGTGCACTTCAGCAGGTCTCAATCGATACCCAGTTTGGTGGCTAGGTCTCAAACTCTTGATGGGTCAACAAGAGGCAGAGGCTAAGAAAAACTAGATATCCTTATATGCTCAAACTTATGGGAAACGGAAAAGTTCAGTGTCGGCCAAAACACAGGAAAAGACTCGTGGTCTTAAATGATGGTGAGAATTCACTTCTGATACCTGAACTCAAGATGAAGCTTAAGATTGCTTTCATTGTTGCTAAGGAAACAAAACCCAGTGCCACCTATCTGGTCACATGTTGGGATAAGGGCGCTCACCTGTGTAGGATTCCAAGCAAGGATGATCGACACTGCTTCTGAAATAGTGTATGAAGCTGTTCAACCAAAAAGAACGATGCTGTTTTGCCACTTGGTTTCCCTTTCCCATGTGCATATACATGTGGAAGCTTTGTTTGCTAACGTGTCTTTGTCTTCACATGCCTTCTTACACGTGAGTTCATGGAGAGTCAGAGCATTTTCTATTTTCGCTGTAGACAAACATGCTTTATGTTTGTAATAATATTGAAGTCGTTGTTTCGTTTCATTAAACATCAATTAGGCTCCCGAGATAGTGAAAGCAATTCCTTCCCCCAGGCTGATCAGCTCTTGCTGGAACGACCACGTTACTGGCTTCTCATCCCATGAGGTGTCTGCAGCAAAGGTACAAAATTGGATAAGGCCATCTTTACAGTCCACTGACTCATTAGGTGTCCCCTCTCAGGTGACCCAGGCATTTGTTTTTGCTCCTAGTGTCCTGATGACCTTGTACCAATTTCCTTGCTCAAACCCCATTCTGCTCTCAAAAATGCCCCTACCTTGTCTCCTCAATTTGGAGCTACTGTAACCAATCCATCTCTAGAAGACTCCACTTTAACCTTGATGTCGTCAGCTGGAGAATCTGTTCCTTGTTGCCTGAAAGGAGCTGCTGGCTTCTTGGCTGGGAGCCCTTCCGGTTCTCATCTTACCCTGCCAGTTGCTCTCTTCCCTCTGCCCTCCTCTCTCTCTCCCATGCTCCCCAGGAGTCAGCTGGACCCTGCTTGTCTTGAGTTCAGCTCCATTTCTGGGTACTCTTTGGAAGACTGCAAGCCATCCGCGGTGCAAGGCCCTCTCTAAATTGTTGTTTAACTACCCAAGGACAGTTCATTCCTTGCGCCTTTTTCTGTCACTGGTTTTCAACTGTTATTTCCCCCTTGCCACTCAGAGATCCAGCTCTTTAAACACCAATGTCTCGGCTCCCTGTGCAGAAGTTTTGGATCATATATGCTTTTGATACTCAAGTCTTGGACAAGAAAATGTTTATTAAAACATGGATGATAAACTAATACGAGAACTTGCAGGATGGATGCAAGGGGCCATTCAGCTCAAATGTTAATTGGGGCTTCTACTGGTATCTCTGAGGGGAAAGATAATTTTAGAAATCTGGATGAGGCTAACCGTTCTTTCCAGACACATTCCAGAGCTGACCACTGTCTGGAGCCTGCCTATTTTCCTGGGTCATCCTGATGCCATGGTAACTGCCCCCTCTGTTGCTATCCAGTCTCTGAGCTGCCAAATAAGACAGGATGGAGCAGAGAATGCTACTCAGGACTCTTTACCTGGCCTTATTCTGCCCCCGCCCCCCTCCAAGAGGGAGGAATGGTACCTACTGAAGAAGCACACAGACTGAAACTGAAAATTGAAGTTCATCTGAGGGAGGACTTCAGAAATTTACGTGTGTAATACAGCCCCTGGCCACCCGCACCCCATCCCCAGAACTCCCAGGTTGTGTAGGGCATACTATCCAGCTTTAGCTTCCCCGCTTCTTTGGCCAACCTCTAACACTAGGAGGACAGCCCTAACCAGCCTGCCTGGTTCTCTGTCCTTTGCCTGAGAAGATAATTCCAAGTCTCTCCTGCAGAGAGACAGCACAGGTTTCCAGCCTTATTGGTGGCCGAGCCTCCGTATCCTGCTTCATGAACACTTCGCAGCCGAAAGCTTTGGACTTTGCTTCACAGGGTCAGCACTAATATCAGAGCACTCCATTCCTTCCTTCTACTCAAACCTACTTAGGAACTCCAAACCTAGCTACATCACTAAGAATGGTGGTGCTTTAAATTGTTTCCTCATTGTTGACATCTGACATACTTTAGCTTTGAGAAGTCCCAACTATAAACCAGTAAAGAGACCGGGCAGAGTCTGGCTTTATTTACCTGCCTCATTCTTTGCTGGCAGCTCTAAGATCAGCAGTAGCCATGTTTCCCTAAGGAGACAGAGTTGCCTGGGCTTCTGCTGCTGCAGCTCCACCCTGCCGCCGACAGAGGCTTGTTCTGAGTTTCTTGTCTAGTCCTTCCTCCGAGTCCCAGAGGCTGTTCCTGGAAAGCTAAATTCTCATAAATGGCACCCTGTTTTCTAGATGGTGGATGAGCATGGTAAAAAGAATGAAAGGAACAAGGAAAACCTAAGTAAGAGATTGAGAGAAGAAATTAAGCTAAATCAAAAAGCAGTGTATAGACTTGATCCCCAGCGCTCTGAATCAACAGCTTGGCAGATTGAATTCTTATCTGTCTATGTAAGAAAATCTATATTTTCTTCTACTTCTATTGGTTTTTATGGTAAGGAATCAGCTAAATATTTTTCTATTGTCTTCCTTATATTTTAAGAATTTTTCTTTTAATAGTCAAGTGTTATAATGGTCTGAATTTGGTTTATGGTGTTAGTTTAGGACAGCCTCAGGGATCAGGGAAGACCATAGTGGAGGTGCTGGAGGTACAGAGGCATATCTGCTTGCCGTGCTCATGGGCACTCTCCAGAACCACAGGTGTGACCCAGATTTTTATCCCTTTGAAGGGTTCTGCTTTTGGATAACACTCCCTGTGTGATATTTGGTCCTAGATGCAAAAACAATATTGACTGAACTTAATTTGAGTATTCTTGAAATGAACTTAGAGATGCCAAGAAATTCTTTCTCAGCCCAACCCCTCCCAAAGAAGAAAACTAAACAAGAAAAGAAGAGGAAAGATTCACTCGCTGCTTATCATGGAGTCTAAAACATGTGTGCTAGGGTCTTTGGAGGAGGAATGCATTTTGTGTAATTTTAAAATGGGAGAAATTTCAGAAAAATTTGAAACTTGGATAATAAAGAAAATGGAACCTTTCTTTATAGCAGCATAAACCAAAATAAATTCAGACCATTATAATACTTGAGTATAAAAGAAAACAATACTTAAAACACAAGGAAGAATAAGGTAAATATTTAGCTGATTCCATTCCAGAAAACCCTCTCCATAGCATTGGAAGAGACTATTGAGGAAAATACAGATTTGCTTATGTAGTGAGATAAGAATCAAATGTGTCAAGCTGGATTAGAAATAGCATTAGACACCGTATGTCAGATTGGAGGAACTCTCTTTAAATAACCTAAATGTCTGAGCAGTTTTCCCAAAGCAATATGAAAAACTCTTAAGACGTTCATTGACAAATCAGGTTTTTTAAAAAGGACGAGGCATTCACATGTGAATAAACTTTCAGTTTCATGAGCAGTCAAAGAAATGCAAAATAAAATGATAAGGGTCTACTGTTCATATGAAAAGCTGACACTAAAACTTAGCCAAATGGGACTCAGGTGATAGTGGGATGATATAGAAAATTTTATACTCTGGGCAGACAGTTGGTCTGATAGCTTCCAGTTTAGAATTAAGCATCAAAAAATTGAAATAAGTAAACATAATACACATGCATCCCTCACATGCCACACACTGCACATACATATATAATATTTGAGACATAGCTAAAGTTGCCATTTGTTGTAGGAGGCCACTTGTTTGTTCCCAGCTGCTCAGACCAGAAATAACCACACAGAAACTGTATTATTTGCAATACTGCGTGGCCAATAGTTTAAGTGTATTTCTGGCTAACTCATACATTAATCTAACCTATCTCCATTAATCCGTGTATTGTCATGTGGCTGTGGCTTACCAGCAAAATTTTTAGCATGTCTGTCTCTGGCAGCAGCTCCATGGCTTCTCTCTGACTCCACCTTCTTTCTTCCAACCTTCAGTTTAGCTTTCCTTGACTAGCTCTACTCCTTTGCCCTATCACAGGCCAAGGCAGCCTTTTTATTCATTAATAATAATCACAGCACAGGGAGGGGAATCCCACATCACCTCCCCTTTTCTGTCTAAATGAAAAGGAAGGTTTTAACATGGTAAAATTATGTATAATAAAACAGCGACCAAGCAAGAATTACAGTTACAATATTTATATCTACCTTATATTTTATCATAACTAACAAAAACTATAACTATCTGTTCTTTAACTCCATCAAAGACTCCAAAAGGATATAATACTACCTAAGTAAACAGGAAGTGCAATGTAAGCAACTTCCAAAACTCTAGACATGACAGAGACATCTCGCTACCTGGACAGTCACCCAGAGTTCTTCTGTATCATTGGGGCATCCAATCTTCAGCCCACAGGCCCATAGTATCCAGAGGACTTTTCCACAAATCAGGAAATTTCAAAGACAGTCACTTTCTTCTGTATCCTGCAGAATGTCTGGCAGACTCTTTCATGAAGCAGGAACCACAAAGGACCATCTCACCTTTAGGCAAACTCATCAGTCATCTGCCCATGGGTCCACATGTCCATCTCACACACCATAACATCAAGCAGTCCAGGCAAGAACAGTTTCTTGCCCAAATGGCTAGCAAACTCCATAAGGAGCCTCTTCAACGCCCATCTTCCTCTTGAAGTAATTGGTGCTGACAGGAGCAGATGTGTCTCATTGTCATGAAAAGTTCTAAGTTATTAAAATATTTCAGAAAATGGAAACTAGGGTTTCCAATATGCTAGACAAGTACTCAACCAATCAAGTCCTATCTTCACCACCACCACCCTGCCCCCGTGTATAAAAGGGGTAAGGAAAAATGCAGCCAAATTATAAAAGTTGGAAATAGCTAATAAATCATAAAAATCTGTGTGCCACACTAGTAGAGCGCAATATAAAAGTAAAACATATGAAATGAGAAAAATACCATTGATATAACTTTGTATTAAAAAATAAGAAAAATAGGTCAACTTTAACAGCATCTATGTATTAGCTTTCTATTGCTGCAATGATAAATCACCACAGACTTAATGGCTTAATACCATGTAGTTGACTATTTTAAAGCCCTGGCGTGCATCTCAAGGTCTTGAACCAGCATCTGCAGAGCTGTGTTTGCTCCCAAAGGCTCGTGGTAGAATCTACTTTCTTGTTCACTCCAATTTGGTGGAGGGCATTCCCTGAGGTTGCTTGATGAGGGCCTGGGTCATTGCTCTCTGCTTTTAACCCACACGAGGTAACATCATGGATGGGAGAAGGCAGAAACAATGAAAAAGTTAGTTAATAGAGGGGAGCGCTGTGACATGCTGAGCTCTGGACGTGATATGGCTGTGGCCCACATCAACTCACAGTCATCTACGGAAGACTAAGTCAGTCAAAATCCCTCGTAGATGGGGAGGAACCGTGAGGCCCGTCCTTGGTAAAGGAGTTTTGGTCAGTTGATGGCTACTGAGGGAAGATGAGTCACTTTTTGTGGGGATATGGCCACTAGAAGATTGCTCACACACCCATGAGCATAGAGACAAAACTAGCTGGACTCAGGAGGAATTTTAATAACAATAATAGCAAGAAAAGGACATGAAATCAGGAGAACAGTGTGCAACAGATAATATTAGAGAGAAGCAGTAGTTGATAGATACAATTAAAATACATTGCATAAATGTAAAGATTTTCAGAAAGTAAGTAAAATATTAAAAATTCTATAATGTTCTTTTGATTTTCCTGAAGTCAGGAAAAATATCAACACAGTGATTTGGGCTGGGCTAACAGCCCAGCTGGGGGAACAATTAACACACAGTTAGGGACTGCTCTGTGAGTTTCCTCTTCAAAGGGGACGTCTAATGGAGGAGAATCCCCTGATAGTAATATCCTGTGGAATCTGAATGCCTCTTTCACTTTCCAGAGGGTATTTCCCATAGCCTTAGGCCTTTCTTGAAAGACACTGGTTCAGTGCATGCACATTGTCATGAAGGACAGTCAACACACACTTGCAGATCTTTAATGTCTCACGATTACAGGTATTGGTGGCATACAGCGGGTGAGGTCAGAAGGCTGTGTATTGGTATGTGTAGCTTTTTCTGAGACTAACGGATTATATAAACTAAGGGAAAATAATATTCTCTGATCAACACTACAAGACTCTGCTCGGTACTGAATATTTTGTCTATTTTCTGTTCCTTTGACCCTAGGTCCTTATTGGGCCACGACGCTATCATGCCTTTCCTTTCTCTTTATTTAAAGTGTATTAATACAACCCTCTTTTAATCCTAGAAGGTGTTTTCCCACCTCCCTGGTTCCCACAGACAACGTTGCCTACTCTACCCCTCTGCTCTGCCACCCTCCTGTCTGTCAACCCTCAACTCCCCGTTCTTATCCCCTTTATTTTAAACCCACATGGCCAGAATGAATGACTTACTGCAAAACAGAATACTGATGGCCCCCTTCCAAGAGAGCTTTCCCGATGGATGCTTTCTCCTTCCCTGTGGAACTTCTGGCTCCTCCACTCCTTGGTCTTATGCTGCTTTGGGGATTTTCATGATTAGAGTGGCAGAGAGAAAGGGCAGACCAGAGAGCAGTCTGGAGTGACAGTGTCCTTCACCCCAGAGCTGCTCTTTGCTGTAAAGACTCTATTCTCCCACTAACTCCAAGCCAAGCAACTGGGTTCTCACTGCCAACCTTAATATACACTTCCAGTAGAGAGTGACTGTTCTAAGCTTAAGGGCCATTAACTCTAACTTCAGTAAATGCAATGGCACTGCTCCCTGGGCCCATAAGCAGTCCATTAGGCCACACTCGGGTTACTTGACTCCTTGCCTGGCCACTTCATTGTCTTCAGTGTCCCTTAGCTCCGTGTTCTCTCTGCGCTGTTCTTCCTCAACTCCCGCAGGTAAACTCTCACCTTCTCTGCCTTCTGTCTTTGATCTTCGCTTGCTGAGAAAAGACATAGTCTACATTGGCTATGTTCTACATTATCATTCCTGTGTTGTACAATACCAATTGTTTGATTTTCAGCTTACTTCTTATAACGAGTAATTTAAATATGTCAGAATATCTGCATAGGTCCTTCACAATAACAATAACAGTAGTATTATGATTGCTGTGATTTTTTAAATTATTAAATTGTGATTGCCAATAATTGTACAACATTATTGTTGCCTGATAATACTATCAGCAAATATTGCTATTGTACTTAATCATATTCCACACCTAAGTATTTAACAACGATTAAATCACTGACTTCTCCCATTAACCTTAGAAGATAGAGAGGGATTGCTAACCCTTCCATTTATGAAGCCACAAAGTGTTTAAGCAGTCCTTGGTGGTCGGGTGCTGGGTGACAGTCTGTGCTCTACTGTATCCCTTGGTGTAGTCTACCCATTCCCATTCTCTCAGTGGACCATTTCTCTTCTGATGTCATGGAGAAAATCAAGGCCATGTGAACATGGGCTTTCTGACTTATCTTCTCTTTCTGTATTTTATCTTTTGGTCCCCAAGACCATTCTGGCTGCTTCACTTTAATCTCAGAAAATGGTATTTTCCTGGCCCATTAGGCAGCCCTGATGAGTTCTTGGCCCGCTCTCTCTAAAGAGTCACATTTCCACCCAATTGTTCCTGTTCATTCCTAGGATCTTTAGTTTTTCCTCCCTTGAGAGCCTCAGCTTTGCTAAGTGTTGGTCTCCCCCTCATCCTAAGAATGTCTGAGTCTCGAATATTGCATCAGGGAGAATGTGACTGTTCCTTTCTCCTTCTCAGGTCATGTCCTTGTATCCAGGTATCTGCTTTGAGTTCCAGGTCTTGCCTTGCCTTTCACAACTTTGAGCTCCTAATTGTGTTCAGAGAACGATTGTCCCAGTGGGTTGATTAGCTTGTCCCTGCCTTGTCTCCTAGAGGTGATTACATCCCCTTAGAAACAGAAACTGTGCGTGTCTCCATCAATTAATTAGCCAGCTAATGGTTTCATTAAAGCATTTTTTTTTCTCCGAATGCCTACTGTACATTAGCGATCCCAATCAGAATTAAGAACCCAAAATGCATGTAGCTGCCCTTGAATCTGGCCCTGGTAAAGCGTAGCTAGCTACCTGCAGTAATACCACAATGAGAGTTTTGGTGGGGAATCTGGACATAGGCACTGTGCAGAAACCATTCTTACATCATTTAAACTTTAGGAAAAGAGACATATCCACAGTTTACTGATAAGGCAACTGGCCCATGCAAAATATTTAAGTTTCCTGATGTTGTGCAGCTAAATATGAGATCATGTACCTACGATATGCATAGGGTGGATGACCTGAGAGCCTAGAGGACAGACATCTGGGGAGGAGAGTCACTCCACAGGGTTCACCAGCATCAAATTTGCATCTTGGAGGAGGAATAGGTATTTGGTGGACTGGAACATGATTCAGACCGAAGAGTCTCCTTGGCGTAATTCCAGGGCACACCGCTGTGAAGTAGTCAATAGTCACGCGCTTCAGCAATTCTTCTGCCCAGGAAATGCAGGGCATGAATAAGCTGAGACTCCTTAGACAGTGACTGTGTGATAGAAAGGCTTGCATCATAAAAACATTAGAGATTTCTGTTATGTTTTAATGTTTAGCAAAGGGCTGAATTGTTTAAACAATCTATCTCACACTGGAACTGCAAGTAAATGCGTCTCACAGGGTTGGAGCCAGAACCTGTGGCATTCCTATGAGCTGGAACAGTTCAGAGCCTTCTTAAATTCATTATTATGTAACTTTCTGTACCTTCCATCTTTTCTTATTGTAGTTTGTGAGTTTTCATCCTTGGGGATGAGGAAGGTGAAGTCATTTAAGACACTCCTTGGTCTGTTGCAGAAGGATCCAGAGACATCACAGTCTGAATCCACTCTTTATTCTTGTCCATTCAGATGTGTAGTGGGCTGTGAAAGATTGGAATATCCAGTCCAAGCAGCTATGGTCCTGGTTGAGGAAAGGGCAACATCCAGGCAAGGGGCCTAATGCTTACATCTCTGCAGTATTACTATGAGGATGTTACCCATAATCTTCACTAAGAGTGAGCTGACAGCTTTGGCAGGCCTAGGCTCAGTCTACAGAACCATTCCTGACTCCCCTATCCAGGAGTTTATCTTGTTCTTTCCTCAGGTTCACAATTCAGACCTCTGTCTTTAGAACTTGCCTTGCTGCTCCTTGACTTGGTCATGTGACTGAGAATCAGGCAGATCTTCCCAACCTGTGTCTCTGATGCCATCAGTTCCATGGGAAAGTAACTAAACCAGGCTTAATATAGCAGGTCACGTTTGGACTGTTAAAAGTCTTTAACTCATGAAGATAAATTCTAAAGTCTCCAAGAAAGGGGGAGAATTTTAAATGTGTTGCTCTTAGAAGCAGCTTCTTTCTGGAGCAGTATTAGAGTGCTAAGTGTTCTGTCCAGCAGGTTTGGGGACATGCTGCGCAGTGCTCTTCTAGGCAAACAGTAACACTGTTCTTACTGACTTAAAATACATGAGAGTAAGTTGTGGCATGTCTAGGCCTTTTCCAGGTAACTAGAAAATTATATATGGACTGTGCAACTAGTATTTCTCAAAGTTTTTTTTGTTGTTCCTAGAATCTGTTACATGTTTTGTGGGCTACCAGTCTGAGATACTTCTCTCTGCCTCTGTCTTTCCTCATGTCTCTGTCTCTCTCCTCCAAGCAGGCTTAGCTTTCATGAACCCACCACCGTCTCAAAGCAAGGTGATAAAGTAGGAAATGCAAGTAGCTTATGCATCACTATGGGATGGGTTCCAAAGGCCCAAGTCCTTGGAGAAAATCAGAGGATTTGGAATTCCTTAAAAAAGAGTATCTGGGGTACAGACACACTATCAAGAAGGACAATTCTACAAACCAGAATCAGATGATAAAGGAAAATACCAAGGGAGGGAGAAAGGAGTGCACAGAGCTAAGGCCTGACGCAGATGAACGCCGCGAGGCTTGGAGGAAGACAACTGGGTGGCAGATGAAGGACAGGAACTGAGCGTGGCAGTACAGAAAGATCTTCATCTTCCAAGGCTAGGTGAGACGCAGTAGTAAGCTTGGCTGGAGATGACCTCACCTGTAACCTGTGTGTGGGTGACTGATCTAGGATCCAGGGAGCAGCATACTTCTCTGGCCAGGGTTTGGCATCCTCAAGAACCTTCCAGGGAACTGTGGAGTGGTTTAAAGACTGCTGTGGGTTTGAATTCCTAAACAACTGGAAAAAGCATACTATTATAAAAGGTGAGGAGAGTTTAAATGCTCTCAGTCCTTGCCTTTCCTAGGGCTGGGACTGCCCACAATCAGGTCCCAAGGTGAGCATCTATCTCCACACCAAATCTCCGGCTCTTGAGATGTCCCCATTTTAATACCTGCCCCTATAAAATTTGCCCAGCATCAGCCCATCATTCACGTCTTGATATTTGTCATAGTTAGCACACAGCATCCTCTACTAACCTGGTCCTCTAGTGACTAGGAAAGCGGTTAATGAAGCTCCATAGACTTCGGTATATGGGGAAAGGACACTGATTCTTTGAACCGGCTCGTTATCCTCATCTGCAAGATGAGCCAGCTACAGCAGAACATCCCTGAGCTTGGTCCAATGCAGGCATGCATGATCCCCCATCCCCCTGAATAGCACAGGCAGGCTTACAGGAACCATTTTTGGAACGCTTACATTTTCCATTCTCTTAATCAAGGCCGTATTCTCATGGACTGAAGGGCCTTAGTTTGTGCCTTCTTGAAAAGTGACATTATCTAACTTATTTGTTACTCAACTTATAACCCAACCATTCATTTACATATTATTGAGTGTTTACCATATCACTGGGTTGCAAAAACTAATACATGATCACTCTCTAAAAAAGTTTAAGGGTGAATGCATTGATTCTCAATCTTTCCTGCAGCCAGGAAGCCCTGGTGGACACTGATAAAATCCTATTATATTAGGAGTCAATATTTATTGAGCACTTACAGCCTGCCAGGCTCTCTGCTTGTTTCAGATGTGGTTTTTATTCCTCATTTCTTTGATGTACCTTTCTTCCATTTACACATGAAGGGATGGAAACTTAAGCTCAAGTACCTGTGGTTAATGAACTTATAGAAGCAGGATTGGGTCCGGAGCAGCTCACAGCGAGAGTCTGCGTTCTCTATCCCGGAACAATACCGGCTGCTTCTGAAGCTGGCAGCTAAAGCCACACTGTACAGTGGCAGGTTCTGAGAGTCAGTGTCACGTGCTTGACCGTCATTGTCTCATTTAATACTAACGACAGCTCATAAATGGCCAGTTTCATGATCTACAGAGAGCGAAGAAATTCTTTACTTAAAAGGCTTAAATCGCTAGCCCCAGGGTACCCATCTGATATCAGAGGGAGGTGAGGTTCAAAGAGTATGCCTGGACACACCTTCAGGTCCCCAGACTCCTTGTCCGATAACCAGGGAGACAAGACTCAAAAGAAGCATATTTATTAGCAGCAAGGGCAGTGTGAAGTCTAAAAGAAAGGCAGGAATTGGTCCGTGGACTGGGGGAAAGCTCACCTGTGAGCTGAGGTTTGAAAGGGAGGAGGGACATAACCCTAGAGAGAAAAGCATCACGGGTAGAGACAGAGAAACAAAAAGTGAGGAACAAGACAAGAGTGTCAGGCCAAGAAGGTGAGAATTGGGGCATTCCAGGTCCTGGAATTGAGCAAAGGAGTTTGAATGTCCTTTGGAGTCAGCTTCAGGGTGACTAACTGGGTTTCAGATATGGGGTGTCTTGCTAGGGTGCTCTGGTAGAGGGATAGTCTGTCAAGGAGTTCAGGGATGATCAGAGGTGTTTGGTGGTGGGGGCGGCAGGTCCTACAGGGCGTGTGTTGGAGGAGTCGAGAGACAAGAAAGAAGACTTATGCTATTGTAACCAAGGCTCAGTGTGATAAGAGGCCAAGTTAGGGGGACATTAATTTGAGAGATGCTAAAGGGAGAAAGAGTGAAAGAAAGATATGGCTGTAGTCTAGGCAACCGCCAAGAAAAGTCTGAGAAGTTGGGCCAGGATTCAGTTGTCTGGTGACCCCTAGGAGGTGGAGGAAGAATGGCTGAAGGGAAAATTAGATGGCAAATGGCTTGGAGCTGAATTGCACGGCGAGTTTTTAGCTGGAAATGTTCCATCGTCCCCTCTCTTCGTGAGGCACAGGGAGGCTGAAATGACATGGAGGGTTTACACTCCTGGGAGATGCGCACAAAGTGCTGAATTGGATTCCTACCTTGGAATCAAGCGTCTTTCGGAAATGAGATCATTGAGCTGGGAGTGGAGGCTCATGCCTTTAATCCCAGCACTCAGTAGGCAGAGACAGGAAGGCAGATCTCTGTGAGTTTGAGGCCAGCCTGGTCCACAGAGTGAGTTCCAGGACAACCAAAGATACACAGAGAAACCTTGAATCCAAAAACCTGAAAAAAATAAAAAAATAAAAGGAAATGAGATGATCATATCATTGTAGACGTACTTAGTTCAGACACAGTCATTCTGGATTCGGGTGACCGCTAACCTGTTAGAACAGGTGTCCTTATTAGAAGGACCGTTCTCTCTCAGACACACACATAGGGATACTGTGTAGAGATGATGAAGATGAGGTCTTGTTGATACAGGAATGACAAAGATTTCCAGAAGTGACGAGAGAGAGAGAGAGAGAGAGAGAGAGAGAGAGAGAGAGAGAAAATAGAGCCTTCTGAACCTCAGAAGGAGCCAACACTGAAGACATCGCAGAACTGTAGTACAGTGGATTTCTGATCTGGCAGCCCTGCCTAGCCAAAGCACCAAGTAACCAATGATGGCCCCTTCTCTGAGGAGAAGTGTAAGCCAACTGACTTAAGCTGCTTTGAGATCAGGACTATTCTGACCTGAGATTTTGGGTGGCAAAAAAATCCATGGAGTCATGAGGAAATTAATAGAGAAGGCTGGAGATGGAGAAGGCCTAGCAGGGGCGGGGAGGGGGCGGGCATGACACCTGCTGTGAGGCACCTGGAGCTCAATGTGGCAATGGAAAAACCCAGGTAGAGCCTTGGTACCGGAAATACCACCCAAGGAAACACACCTGCAGAGGGAGTGAAGCTGGGAGAAGATGCTGAGGTCTGATTGGAAGAGTTCTTAGGACCTCCCACTCAGAACTGTCGCAAGCCATTGGTCATGAAGGTAGCTGTAGTGAGGATGAAGGCAGGAGCCGAAGGCAGACGGTCAGGCAGGAGGCGAGCAGGAGGCCGCCTGCTATATCCAATACGGTGAAAAGTCTACACATACAGAGTCATCTGTGTATACAAGGCAAATGCGAGCCTTGTGTTGTCCTGCCGTGAGTGACATCCGTTCTCACTGCCTCCTTCAGCCGTGAAATTGCCCCTGATCTAGGAACACCCACCTGGCTGTCCTTGAGGTTCAGGAAATGGGCTGGGCCCCGTGCTGGCGATGTTGGGTTTGCAGATTCCTCCTTTTCTTTATTTTATAGTCCAGGAGAGAGTTGTTTTATTAAGGGATTCAAGGAAGAATGGTGGAAAAGATCCACCTTTCTGAGTGGACTGAGTGTAAGGGGTAGGCCTGTGAGCTGCTTCTGGCTGATGGTGGTGTTTGTTCACTTCTGATACAAGTGGACATGCATGCCTAGATCATCCCAGTGACAGGGAAGCACCTCCCATTCCTGGAGACCTTTGTCTCACCAAGTGTGCTCACCCGGATGTACCTCATATGATCTTTGTAAGCCATCGAGGTAAATTCTGGCACGAATTTGCACAATCCATCATGACTGTCAGTAAGAATTCATTTATTGACTCTGTAATAATTGTCATACATCCGCTTTTCAGCCCCACTGGGGATTACGTTCTCATGCAGTAAGGAAATATGACTTTCGGTGAATTCAGAGATCTTTATGTAGTTTATAAAATGACCAAAAACGCTGGGCTGGGCACGTTATCTAAAGCTTCAAGCAGATATCAGGCAGGGCCTCTTAGAGGGCTTTGACTGACAGGACAAAATGTACAAACGAGGAGTGATGATCCAGTAAGAGGCTTTTATCAGGGCAAATGTGGGAAGCAGAGCTGCTTTGAATGGCTTTGCTGATTGCTTTGGAATGTTCCCTGAAGAGTTTATTGAGCAGGTGGGGTAGAAAGGAATTCATCCTGCTGGAGGGAGCGGGAGGCTCCCAGTAGAGGGTGCTCTGCTCACCTCTCTACAGGGTTTGCTTGGTGGAAAGCTCCAAGGATTGCTGCTAGCAGGCCCAGGTGCCTGAGGATAGGAGGGGTCTTTCCTTGTTGAGCTTTGGAGGCTCTGTACCCACCCCAGTTCAGATAATACCTGGGGGAGTGGCAGGTAAAGTATTAGGAACAAAAGGTTTCCATACAGATGCCTAGAGCTATCTTAAAATATAGCTTCACTTGGAAGGAAGAAGGGAGGGCGGGAAGGAGGGAAGGAAAGAAGAGAGGAAGGAAAGAAGGAACGAAGGAAGGAAGGAGCAGACATTGCTCCAACTTTTGTGCATTGGATGATCTCGCTACTCAGAGTGGCCCATGAAGCAGCAGGATCAGAAACAATGGGAAATGCGGAAATGTAGGCAGCCTGATGTCACTGCAAGCCTCCGGGGCTTTGCTCTGTCCGAGGACACTCCAGTAGGCAAATCTAAACGACAGCAGTCAGTAGGCGCTCGGAGCTTAGTTTTACTTAAACACAACAAGGTTGTTTATTTAACCTACAACGGGCCTAGTCATCCCCACACAGGCCTACCCATCAGTGTTTGTTAGGTCTGTAAGAGGAATGTGCGATGGTACAGAGGCCATCCTGGGACTTCCGACCCTCACCACCTTCCATATGGCAGCAGGAGCATCGTTCTTTGCCTCAAGTTAGCTTGGGAGAAATTATCCTCAATTCTGTTGAGCCAGTAGAGTGTTGGGGACATGGAGGAGAATCATGGGCATTGCAGTTGGAAGTGGCTTCAAATCTAACTTACCTCTCAGAGTCTATATCCACTATCAAATAAAGCCATAAAAAACTGGGATTTTAGCTACCCTGTAGGGTGGTTTTTTTTTTAAGCTTCTCTATTATTGTATACTTTCTAGAATCTAAACACATCTAGACAATTACCCACAAGCACATTGAGGTTTTTTGTTTATTTATTTGTTTGTTGTATTTTGTTCCCCAAAAGTCAAGAGCCTCACTCACTCCTACCACCTCTTCTACAAGTAGAATGAGGTTCAACGGCGTCAGCCATTCATCTTCGTCAAGACCCGGCTTTCTTATGTGCATCATAAGATTCAGCTGATCCTTGAGATCCTGCCCAGGATGGGACTAGAGAATGCTTCTTATTCCTGCCAGACACACACACAGGGATGTGTTCCTCACTCTGTCTGTTCCTGCTCCCTTCTCACTTCTTGGGCTACCACTAAATGCACAAGCCAACTGTCTCTGCAACTAAAGCCCATCGGCTTAGCGTAATTCCCTTGGGGTACCAGTTCTTGCCCTACAAGTTGGCATTCTAGGTGAACTCCACATGGTGAGCAGTCCTAACCCAGCCCAGATGACTGATGTGAGGAGGTGGCTCCACTGAGCATCCTTGGCTGCTAACACAGAGAGTGTGGCTGGGCTGCACCCTGTTGCCGAGACATTATAATCCCACTTAGAGACAACATAGAGATCTCAAGACTTAAAAGATGCCCAACCATGAGTCATTCTTCTTACCATGAGTGTAATGAAACCTTGGAATCACGGCCTCATTCTTGGGGGGAATGTCACAGTAACGTACACATTATCAACTTAATTTTAAAAAGCAGTTGTGAAATTCAGCTCAACTTGGCGCTGCTGGTTAAGCAATTTTGGCTTTGGCTGGGGGTTCTTGAGGTAAGCGGGTGTTTGCTTTGTGGCTGGGGCTGCTGAGAGGCACACAGCCAAGATGGTTAATCTGGGTTTTCTCTTTTTTTTTTGCTGAATAAGGGGTTTACCTGAGTCACTATGGTCACCCCCATTTCTCCTCTTACCTTCCCAGACCCTCCCCCTCCGCTCTGTCCTTCCTGAGGACCAAAGGCAAAACAAAAGCAAAGCCCAAGGAGAACACAAGCCTACTGCTTGTTTCTTGGAGGTCCAGTGGTGAGGAAGGAAAAAAGGCTCGCTAGTTCATTTCCTGGGTGTGCTTGCTGCTTCTGGGAGATGTCTCTCACCTCTCTGATTCTTTTCGTTGCTATCCCACATGATTCACAACTTTGCCTGTGCTGTCTGCGAGTCTCCACTTCTCTGGAGCCACGTTCTCATTCTCAGAGACACTTCGTGGCACTGCTGTGTCCACCATCTTAGGTGGGAAGTAGAGCCCTGCTTTAGGTGGGAGCTGCTCCAGAGCTAGGCAGACCACTCTTTCCACTCTTCCGCAGAGAAAAATTTGATTTAAGTTTGTAGTTGTTCTGAATTTTGAAGAAACAAGTGATCAATATGCCCATAAATATTTATCAAGAGCTTAGCTTCATCCGCTTTACCAGAGGCGTGGACGAGCAAGGATCTCGGCAAGACTGCAATGTTGGGAGGAGAAGTTCCTGGGCTTCAGATTCCAGAAAGAGCCTGGTGCAGTTCTAAGAGGAACAGCTGGGTGGGGATTGTAGCCTAAGAGGCTTGCTGTAGAATGCAGATTTCATCCAAGTTTTGACTTAGAAAACGAGGCGAGTTTGCCATCTCGCTCTTTAACACATTCCCTTGCTATCGTGTACGATTAACATGTCAATTAGCCTCATGATCAAGCTGATGCTCCCCCGGAAAACACTCCATCTCTCCAACAGTCGGTGCGGACTGCAGTAGTCTGTTGACTCCAGTGGGAGGGTAGGACCAAGAGAATCTTGACTCCACAATGTCCCATTCCCCACTTCCCAGACATGTGCTTGTACTTGCGGACACACGTGACCCCTGTTTTCACTCAAAAGGAACCCCATTAGATTTCAAGGAAACATTTGTGCTCTGCCTTCAATAAGTTCCTACTGTGTCGGAGCAAGATGACAATGTGATCAACAACTAGTACCTGACTCATTCACACAAGGAGTCCTGTAGGACCAGTTTGGACATTTGGAGCTGTTTCTCTCCGTAGAGTACCGGCGCTGAAGAGGGTTCAGAGAAAAAAAAAGATCAACGCCAAGGGGAGAAGGAAAGCAGGTAGTAGAGTTGAGCTTGTGGGAAGCTTCCTGTTGATGCCAGACCAAATGCATTTGTGGTGGCTGTCAGCAAAGGTTCCATGGGTGTAAGGGTGTAAAGACAGGAGCTTCTTAACCTTTCTGAGAAGTCTCGGCCTGAAGGAGCAAAGGTCTGCATCTCAGAAAGGGATGCTGTGGGTACCGAGCTCCAATTCTCCCTCGTGGTTCGCTCTGCGGCAGAGGAAGGCTTGGCAGACGCTATGGCTTTGATGTTACATTACCTCATCTTCATGTCACAAGAGCTCCTTCTTGCACTGAAGCCTCCCTGTCTCCTCTCTTGGCCAACACCTCCTCAGGCTTCGGTCCTGCTCATTCGGTCTTTATTTACTCTATGAGTCCGTTCTCTGAGGCACCTGTGGTGCTTGGCATCACCAATTCCCTCTAGAAGAAGTAAGAGACCCATCGTTTTGCTCCCAAGTACAAGAGATTGATGCTAGGACTCTTCTTTCTCTCTTCAACCATCATCTACTCCAGGAATGAAGTAAGAGCTGGTTGCGTGGATTTTTATAATCCAAGAATAAACATGAAGAGAAAAAGACTGGTCTGGCCTGGTACAACATAAGATGTCTGGAGTAATTACTGACATTGTTGACTTCTGGTCTTTAAGTAGAACTGTGTCTAAGGAGAGTAACAGCAGGTGGCGAGTGTTGGTAGGGTCTTGTTCCATAACTTCCCTCTACCTACAAGAATCACCCTATGGGGCAGCTGTACTTTAACAGACAGAAAAATCCCACAGGAAGAAGAGAAGGATGGACCTTTGTTCCCTATGTTGAGCCTGGCCATGAGTGGGAGGGAAAGGGTCCACCAGCTTTTTCCAACCCTTCCCAGAGTCCTTGGTCATGCTTCCTTGGCCAGCACTGCAATGGTATAATTATTTTCCTTTTGCATACCCTCCATGTAGCTATATACTCTCTGAGGGTGCTCTGCTTTCAGAGCCCAAGTAATGGAAACAGAATGAATCCAAGTTGGGTGGAAGAAGGAAAGGCATCCCCACCACCACAGAACACAAAAGACTAGGTGCGCACGCACCTGATTCTTGTTCACTGCCCGTAGCCAATGAGTGAAGCTTTGTCCAATGCTCTGTTGTGAGCTTTGAAGCGATATAAAAGCTCAAGTTAAGTGTGTCTGGAGACTCAACTAAATACTCTTTGGTATAATCTAGATTACTGTGCTCTCCTGCAAACTCAGAGAACTGGGATACTTAAAAGACAGTGTTCAGGGTTCCTCCCAAGAACTCCCTTGCATCTAGCTGCAAGGCTGTGGGCTGTAGTTTTGCACTGTGTGTTAGTTTCCTCTACCCTGTGCTGTGATTGTTTAGGGCGGGGGCAATATGCTTCCTATATTACCCACAATGCTGAATGCTTTGTCTTGTACATAGAAAGGATCATAAATGCCTGTGAATTGGATGGACAAATAGAGACTATTATTTAAGAACCATTTCGCTTCTGGGTATAGCATCAAACCCCTTTAATCCCAGCACTTATCTCTGTGAATTCTGGACCAGCCTGGTCTATGTAGAGAGTTACATGACAGCCAGAACTGCTACATAGAGAGAAGAAGAAGAAGAAGAAGAAGAAGAAGAAGAAGAAGAAGAAGAAGAAGAAGAAGAAGAAGAAGAAGAAGAAGAAGAAGACGACGACTTGCTACTAGCTAAGGCTTTAAAGAAAGGCACCCACGGTGACAGAAACAAGGAATGGGGAGGGTTTGGGATATGGAGAATGTGGGGGTACAAATGCAGTGGGCCCCTAATGAAACCTTCCTGGGAAGGAATGTGAGCGGAACGTGAAGTGGAAGCAAGCAGGAACTCGGGCCGGGGTGGAATTGAGGAGACGCTGAGGGGGCAATGAAGTGGGAAGCAGGGGGCGTTAGCAAGGAGCAGATGATACACAGGAAGATTACGTGGGGCAAGGCTGAGAGGCCCAGAAGGAAGGGCTGCTGCCAGCTGAGAGGTAGGAGCCGTTAAAATGTATAATGGACCCTCGTTCTCAATAACGATGGAGTGGATCTCACCAGCTCTGAGAAAAGTGGCGACACCAAGCTAGAGGCAAATTCTACGAAGAATTTCCATGGCCTGTCCTCACAGCCAAAAACCATAGATAACGCAAAGCAAGGGACACCTAAAAATAGCGCTTAGAAGTTTTATCCCACAGATAAGTTTTCTCTATTTCTTTTGGAGAAATTCTTCACGTTTTAGAAAAATTGGGAACAGTGAATGCCAGCGTTAAGCCTCAGAAAGGAAGTTATGATTTCAGTTTCTCACTCTGTCACCTTTTAGTGGTATAGCTTGGTGCAAATTGCTTAATATCTCCAAACCCCAGATTCCTTATCTGTAATGCAGGAACCATTAAGATGCCCTTCTTGTGATTGGGGGGATGGCTGCTGAGCTGCTGCAAGCAGCTGGGGAAGTGGCTGTTGAGAACAGCAAGCTTACCCCACGCTGCTCTCTTTCCCACAGTCTCACGGTTGGGGGGTGGGGTGGGACCTGATAAACTAATTTTTATGAGACAGCAGAAGGGAAAATGCAAAATGATGTAGCTTCCAATTGACTCTGTCGCTGATTGTTGGCTAACTCTGGGCCAAGCGCTGGTCTTTAATGAATGGGAGTATGAAACTTATCAAGATTAATGACTGTCACAGCTGGTAGCCAGATGTTTACACGGTTCCCCGTGTTTCGTTGCAAATATATCAGTGGAAAGGGTTGAAAGATAGAATTAAGCAAATAAGTGCGTTATTTTGAGAATAAATAAGTGTTGTTTTGGAGGGTAGGAGATTAAGGGCCTAATGTATCTTGATTAGACTAATATTAAAAATTAACATTTATAAGCCGGTGATCTAAATGAGGTATTATTCAACAGGAGTCACTTGTGGAGGGGACTGATATGGCCGGGTAGCCCCTAGCTGTGCAGCACGTGACTTCTCTGGCCTCAAGTATGAAAGGGCAAATCATCGCGCTTAATCGAGGAAGGATAAAACGATTTTGTTTAGCACGTACATTTAGGTTCTATTTTGGCATCATAATTATTTTTGCAGTTGTCAGAATTGTACAAAACCTAATAGGGAAGTAGATTGGAACCTAGACTAGCTCAGTACTTTGCAGAGGAGTCCAGTAAATAAAAACTCGGTGACTGACTGACCTTATTCATGTCACTGCTCCTAAGCTCCAACTCTTGAGTGAATGGGGAAAAGGTTAATTGGTTGGAATAAATTCATGGGAGTTTATTTATTTATTTATTTATTTTAGAAGCAGCCTGAATGTGAGTGATTACAGCAACACAAATGGATGGAGGGCAGGGCTGTGAGGAGACAGCTTTGGCACACATGATCATCCTGACCCAGTGAGGAAGATGGGAAAGGCACTGCCCACTCTGGTCTTGAATAGTCAAGGGGCACAGTCAGAAGTGACCACGCTGTGCAGGTAGAGAGCACGGATGGATGGCGTGGAGCAGAGCTCAGAAGCTCCAGTAATTACATTTATTTTCCCGACTTAGAAAGTCAAATCACAAAGCTCTGCAGTAGCACCTCACTTCCCCCTGCAGTAGCAGGAGGCCAGGGATTATCCACACGGCACCCACAGACAGCATTTAAAACTCAGAACCCACAAACACCAGTGTAAAAAGTCCACACATAGAAACTCTTTGGTCCTGTCCATGCCCTCAATGAGCTGCCAAGCCCAAACTGCATAGAAACATTTAAACAGAGGAATGTGATGGGCAGAGGCCCTGACCTCCCCAAAGACATTGAAGCTCAAATCCTCGAAGCTCTGCATACATTTATGTTCCCTATCAAGGGAGGACTAAGAAGCAGAATTGGGGTCACTAATCAGTCGACCTTAAAATAGGAAAATTTCCTTACATTTTTCTACGTGGGTTCAACCTAATCACACTGCTATTTACATAATGGACGAGGAGAAGGCAATGTCAGAATGAAGTGACGTGGCGTTCTGAGGCAGGGTCTTGCACTGGGGAGTCACACTGCTGACTGAGTCATATTCTAAGCCCCAGCCTTAACGTCTGAAAGGAAAGTTCATTGACAACTTCCATTTGACTTTCTTAAGAACCACGTGTCCTGTGCTGGTGAGATGGCTCCGTGAGGAAAGGCGCTGACCCCCACGCCTGAGGCGACTTGAACTCCACCCCCAGGCCCCAAGTGCTGGAAGAAGAGAACAAACTCCTCTAAGCTGTCCTTTGACTTCCACAACTTACAACCCCTCCACTGACAGGCTACTATTTTACTTCCAAAGGTTTTTCTCTGGAACATTCTAGCAAGCTTTGAAAGAAGCTAGGGTCACTTTCCGGACACTCCCTCCTGTAAGCTTGTGAGGAGGCAGCAGTATCAGAATGGGAAGTGACTTTTGCTGATGGATTCTCTCTGCATCTAACTTCGTTCCTCCACAGCTCTCTCCAAACCTGAGCTCCAGAGATTTCATGCCTAGAGGTACAACTAGGACATGACCTCCTGTTCCTCTTTGTGCCCTGTCGAGCCCTCCCACGTGCCCTCCCACGTGGCTTGCCCACAGGACCACCCACAGGTAGATAGCAACCCACTGGGAAATTCCCAGTATCCATCATGGCGGTGAGTACTGCCAACACTGGTGGCTTGTGGAATGCCATTTTTCTGTGCCCTTTCAATACACTAGCAGAGTGATTCTTGTGATCACTGCCAACCTGTAGAGAATTACAGAATGGATTTTTTTTGTGTGTGTGAAAGACTGAATTTACATAGCTTTGTCTTCTGTTGCTTATTGGGACTGGGGAAAGATGTTGCCTTTTATACACAATTTGTGTGGCTTTATTGGAGGTCACTGGATTAGATTCACCCTGCTCACTCACTGGCCTGGAATTGTTCTGCATGTGCTAAGGCTTAGCATTGAACCATCTCTTTTTCGATGATCTTTTTTAGATGTGCATTGCTGTTTCTGCCTGCAAATTATTTTACGCAATGCCTGCCCCAACCCAATACACACAGAAGCCTAGGATTTGATATATTTTAGATCTATTTTTCCATTGGTAAGTTCAGGACCCACGAATAACATCATGAACTCGGCTGGGGTGAATCCTCTTCACTTTGGTGTCTCATTTATCACACAGTGTTTGTATTCAGCTAAAGAAACAAATAGCTAAAGGAAGATACGGAGCCATGAGCCCATGTCTGTGTTTCATGAGACTGACTCCATTTGTGCCTTTCTCCACATGGGCATTGTGAGCGGCTCTTTCCAGTGTGGTCTTCAGCAGCATTCTCTCCTCTGCCCCCAAATGTGCAGCACCAGACCTTCCCCAAGACTTCAGTTACTACCAAAGGTTTCCAAATGGCAAAAGCTCCGCAGCTGAGAACCAATGCATTACAGCAATGGTTCTCAGTCTTCCCAATGTTGCCACCCTTGAATACAGTCCCTCATGTTGTGGGGAACCCCAATCATAAAATTACTTTATTTTTACTTCATACCTGTGATTTTGGTACTGTTAGGAATCGTAATGCAAGTATCTGATATGCAGGGTATCTGGTAGAGGACCCTAAAGGGGTCACGGCCCACAGGTTGAGAACTGCATTAGAAGGCTCCTAAATGCTCAGCTTCAATCATCAACTTTAGGAATGATGAGCAGGCTCAGCTGTCACTCAACTGTGTGGCTCGCCTGTGGTCATGTTGTTGACAGGAGTTACAAGGATTGGATGTGTGGTCTTAGCTACAGGCAGAAGCATATGTGTTCAGTAGCTGGGGAGCTGGGGGGCTGGGGGTCTGGGGGTCTGGGGAGCTGGGGGTCTGGGGAGCTGGGGGTCTGGGGAGCTGGGGGTCTGGTGGGCTGGAGGGCTGGGGGGCTGGGGGGCTGGGCTTGCACATTCTGCTTGGCTCTGTTCTCCAGCAATCGGGAAGGCGGCTGCTTTTACTTTCCAGCTGTGAGTGACCACAACTCAGACTAACAGTGTGACCCCAACATACTTGAATGTGCTAAGTAGAAATGGTCACAACCATAATATTTCTAAAATTATTCTTGTTTTGATTAAAAAGAGAAGGTTCTTGAAGTTGGGAAATGAGGTAGTATTTTATTGACCCTTTCTTTAACAGCTATGGATCTGTCCTGACACTGGCTGCTTCATGTCCTGTCCTGATGGCATCCTAAATAGAACCTGAGTCCAAGTTCATTACCATTTGCCCCCAAATAGTATTTCAAACTATCTCATATTCTGTTCCCTAACCTTGAGACAAGAGATGCCTAATTCTGTCATTCTCCTTCAGTCCTTCCAATATACAACCACCAAATAATCTCTCAGTGCACAGTAAGTACAGTGTCTTCCTAAACCAAAGCTGGGTTAAGCTCCATTAAAAATGAAAAGTAGTTCTCAGTAACCCCAGAGTTCAAATTTTATATCTCAAAAATTAGGGTCTGTATTCTATCCATTTAACCTGTGTTTTCCTCCTTCCTTTTTTTCTCCCCCTTCCTTCCTTCTTTCCTTCTTTCTCTCCTTTCCCCCTTCCTTATCTTCCTGATTTTCTCCTCTCCTCTCCCTGTTCCATTATCTTTTAATCAAAGTGTGACCCAAAGTTAACCTGCGTTATAATCTACAAAGAAGCAGGTTATAATGCAGGTTTTCTTCCTAATCTGAGAATGCCTGTGATGAAGATCTGATTATCTCTACAAATTAGCTAACCTTACTGCACCCCCCCCCCCCCCAGGTGTGTTCAGCCTTTGGGCACTGCAATAGAACATTGCTCCCTTAAGTTCCTGCTTGAGACCTGAAGAGCCCAGTTACATAGTGTTTTACCTAAGCTGGTAATTTTGTGCGAGGCACACGCACGACTGTCCGATGGTGCACGCGGCCTGTGGGTGGCAGGTTAGACTCACCTGTAAACCCCGAGTGTTTCCTCTGGGTGCTTTTCCCTTAGGGCAGCCAGAGAGAGCTGGAAGGATGGAGAGTGGGAGAGATGAGAGGAGGCCAGTGGCTACAGCTCACGTGCCAGAAAATGTGGCAGGCCATTTTCAGGCGGAAAGCTGAGTCTCTCATGAAATATTTGTAACCCTGCCCTGCACTTCATAGAGACGTAAACAGAGACTTGGCAAGGCTCGTGTACTTGTCCGGTGACTTGCACTTCCTATGCAGGTTAAAATCCCATTGCAAATCCATGAAGTCAGTACTCAGCTATGACCTTGCACTTCACTGGTCTCTCGATACAATTACATTACATATTTTATGGAGGACACTCTGTGGGTAGGAGATCTTGACAAAAATGCCACAGTGGAATGAACATTGACCATACCATCAACCTTTGCTTGATTTCTGATTTGGGCATTTATTGGTACCCTCCAGATTGACCTAGGGTGTGGCCCTGCACCTGTGGCTAGTAAGAGACCAGGTGATGGGAAGGAGGAAGGTAAAGATTAGACCTGTAAAGGACAGGGAGCCACTCAGTGGCAAGAAAGATGCCTGGAAATTTCCACCTGACTGCTGTTTACGTTCTGGAACTTAGTGCCACAGCTAACCAAGCTTGAAGGGAAGTTATATCATGTTTTTTGTTGCTGTTATTTGTTAATTTTATGTGGTATGGAGTCCAACAAAAACTCAGGGATGAATGGCTATTTGGGGGACTCTCTCTATTGTCCCAACACAGTAAACATCTGTCTCCCTGCGTATGCTGCATCACTTTTGCCAGGGATTCAAAACATCTGAACAAAAAGCTGGAGGGGAAGGCTTTATCTCAGCCCTGTTGCAAAGGCCTCAGTCCATGCCACGGTTAGCTTGCGCCATCACCAAGGGTCTCCATCACCAAGGGTCTCCATCACCAAGAGTTCCCATCACCAAGAGTCTCCATCACCAAGGGTCTCCATCACCAAGAGTTCCCATCACCAAGAGTCTCCATCACCAAGGGTCTCCATCACCAAGAGTTCCCATCACCAAGGATCTCCATCACCAAGGGTCTCCATCACCAAGAGTCTCCATCACCAAGGGTCTCCATCACCAAGAGTCTCCATCACCAAGGGTCTCCATCACCAAGGGTCTCCATCACCAAGGGTCTCCATCACCAGGAGTCTCTATCACCAAGGGTCTCCATCACCAAGAGTTTCCATCACTAAGGGTCTCCATCACCAAGAGTCTTCATCACCAAGGGTCTCCATCACCAGGAGTCTCCATCACCAAGGGTCTCCATCACCAGGAGTCTCCATCACCAAGAGTCTCCATCACCAAGATGTAGAGCATCTTGGCCGCAGGAAGGGGAGCTGCTTGCCTCACACTTCACAGGAGGCAGGAAGCAGGAAGATCAAGGGGAGACTGGGGACAAGATGTAGTCTTCAAAAGCATGGCTTTATAGCACGCTGGGTCTCAGACTCTGATTTTCCTCTGTGCATAAGCCTTCTCCACTGGCCAGTGCTCTGGATCCAGTGAGTCAGGGTATATGATTTGAGCCAAGCCAAACACATGAAATAGAAACAAACCCCAAGACTTGCCTTTGCCCATGGTATCTGCTAAGAAGGACATAGACTATGAACAGGAAACTGGAGGTCCTTGGAGATTAGAGCTATCTTGGAGGGGCCAAGAGACAGGAAAAGATGGGTTGTGGTCACACCACTGAGTCCCTAGATATTTTCCTGTCTGAAGCTAGGGACTATCCTAGTTTTATCCTAGGAAGTCTTATATACAAATGACAATAATTTTCTTATTTTGCTCAAGCTGATCTGAATAGAATGTTTCCTATTTTTTTAAAAAAGAAATAGAATTCAATAAATGGTCAGTATTAAAATGCACATAAGATACTTTCAGTTCCTCCCACAACATACATCTTTGCATATAATAGATTCTCCAGAAGGGATGACTGAGAGAATGAAAGTAAGTAGGAGGGAAGGAAGGAAGGAAAGAAGGAAGGAAGGAAGTCAGGCAGGCAGACTGACTCAGGCCACCCCATTAGGCTACAAGAATTTTGTTACTTTCTTTTGTTTTAAATACCCTTTCTGGCCACACACATTTAGGAGCTCCAGTTATGAAAACTATTCCAGAAGATGTTTCTCAGAATTTATCTAAAGACCTCTAGTTGCAGGAAGACTGTGCCCACTCTTGAAAGAGGAGCCTCACCCAAAGAGTTTGATAAGCATATTCATGACTTCTTGGTGACAGTATAGAGTGGGGGTACACTGGAGACAGCATTTCAACGTTGCCAGTGGGCACCCTCATATAGATGACTGCACAGGCCTGTCGGAAGTGGGCAGAGGAAATGATTCTGCAGCAGATCTTTTCAAGGGGCAGGGGCACAGGAAAACAATTCAAGTCTTTATTATGTGAACCCAGTTTGCTTTAGAACTGCATGGACTTTCAATAAAAGGCACATGTACCCACATGGATAAAACAGAGAGAAAGAGAGGACCACGGGCCACACAGTCATAGCCAATTACCTTTATCAATTGCTAACCTTAGTTTTATGGGTTTTTTTTTTTGGTTGTTGTTTTTGTTTGTTTGTTTTTTGCTTTTGGGGCTGAGTATTTCTCTTAGCCCTGGCTGACGCTGAGGTTAGTTTTCCCACCTCAGCCTCCCCAGTGCTAGAATTCTAGGTGTGAGCCACCACACCCAGGGACAAGCTTTTCTAGTAACACGGAACTTCTGGAGCTTTGCCATTCAGAGTTAAACACACTGTTCTAAGCATTTAACTGATTTCATTTTCACCTAATTCTCAAAGCAGTTCCTTGAAGGTTGTTCTTATTACTAGAATTTATGATAAGGAAAGTTAGAATAGAGGGGCAATTGATCAGCTCATGGAAGCCAGTAATATATGCAACAGAATATCTTTTTAAAAATATATGTATATCACCTGAGGGGCTGCCAAACACTGGCCACACCACATACTCAACTCACTTGACGGGTTCCAAGACTTTCACAGCTACCTTATACAGGGCCTTTCGCTTTACTGGAAGAGAGTCCCCTTAAGCACCTTGGGCAGGCCTGGGACTTCCTACAGAGACCAGGCAGGTCTGTTCCATGGAGAGCAGAGCGTGGGGTGGGCAGAGATAAGGGTGTTCACTGCACACTGTCAGTCAGGGTTTCAACCTAATCCCTGCTCTTCTGCCGACTGACTGATGACCTTAGCTAATCACTATCATGTTCTAATAATTTGCTGGCAAATAGCTTAATGTCAGATAAACCCTAGATTCCTAGATGGAGTTCTATGAAATCATCCCCCCACTTCCAATGTCCTTTGTGAACTGTATCATTGTATATTTTATTCTGATATTGCTGTTTTTGCTACTCAATAGCAAACTTAAAAACTTAAGCCAACCATTAGGGGGGTCTTCAAACTGAATAACT
This sequence comes from Microtus pennsylvanicus, assembly GCF_037038515.1. Taxonomy (NCBI): domain Eukaryota; kingdom Metazoa; phylum Chordata; class Mammalia; order Rodentia; family Cricetidae; genus Microtus; species Microtus pennsylvanicus. The sequence goes on along the minus strand of NC_134580.1, from coordinate 102,998,880 downwards.
GACAAGCGTTGGTCGGGTGTGAAGTAAAGCTAAGGGACAGCGCCCATCAGACCACCTCACTGCCTTTGCCAATCTGCAAGAAGGCGCATCAAATTCAAAAGTGGACTTGGCAGGCAGGCTGGCTGCTTCTCTGTCCTTGAGCTGCAGAGATGAACTCTCTTGTTTGTTGCTGTTAAGCACGTACAGAACAAACTCCCTGTATGAGTGTCCTCAGAGCAGGAAGAAAGAGTGCTATTGTCATTCAGAGCTTGTGACTCAGGAGGAGCTGGGGCACCAGCGGAGTGGCAATGGAGGAATGATACTGTTACAGAAATCAAGGGCACATCGCCAGGAGCCTGAAAATGCTATCACCTTCGTGGCTCTGTGTACAACGTGATTGCTTAAGTTCAAGTAGTATGTGCACGCGCACGCACGCGCACACACGCGCGCGCGCACACACACACACACACACATACACACACACACACACACACATACATACTCACACACACACACACATACATACTCACACACACACACACACACACACACACACACACACACACACACACACACACATACACGAGTGCATGCAGGTATACATGTATTAGGCTAGAAGACCCAATCCAGTAGGGATCAATCACGCTTTTGGCTTATTCAACTTCTGCAAACTATGGTCATGAGCAGCCTTTGTTGTACCATTCTGAACTTTACTGGCAAGGTCAAGGGTCAAACAAGAGCATGTGGCCTGAGACAGAGCTCCTTGCCCTCTATAGTTGGGGTTTCCATCTTAATCAGAGGTGTACAGGTGGTCCCCCACTCAAATTACTCCTTAATCTAAATGTTTTCCCACAGGGGAAAAGAATACAAACGCAATTATCAGAGAAAGGCATCGACCTGGTTTATACTCAAGGGAGGATGCAGTGCCCTGGTGCCTCTATTTCTAGGACTGAGTTAGTTCTGGGATCAACGGCTTTTGTCTTTTGTCTTCTGCTCTCTGCTTTCTCTCAGCGCTTTGCTCCCCTCCTCCGTTTGTTCTTAGGCATGTCTCTTTCATCTGTCTCTCTCTCTTGGCTTCACTTTCTGTGTTCCTTGTAAACTGTCCCCTGGTGGTGTGTACTGTGACCCTCGGGCCACAGGGGCCAGTCCCCATCCTGCTCAAGCTAATTCTATTACTTCCGGTTAACATATGTCGTGCGGTGCCCCTCGAGGTCAGCATTCATTGGTTAGAACAGTGCTATTGTGGCTGATACGTGCAGGACTTAGAGAAAAGCAAAGAGGGCTTCTTTTTAGGAGTCTCGTGGTTTCTGGGATCAACACATTACTGCAGCTGATGGGCAGGACCCTTGCTTCCCAGTCCCTCTGATTCAAAACATCTAAAGTAAGTTTATGTGGTAACGAAGGCATAGTAACTGTGAGTCAAAGGCAGTCACATCAAATCAAATAGTGCTTTTAAATTCCTCTCTGAAGACACTCAGGTCTCGCCATCAGGTCGAGGAGAGTAACCAATAGCCTTGCCCATAGCCTGGGATGTTTGGTGGTTTCCATGGGATCCCTATGGCCAATGACCTTAACAAAATGTAAGCCATTCCTGGCACTGGAGGTTTTACTTGGTAACCTAAGAGTTCTATTTGGGGCATCGTCTCCCCTATTATTGGTGATTCCGTTTAGATTCCTTTCATGTGTGTCTATATTTTAGGAAATATCGATGCTAAGAGGTTTCCCTGAGCCCTTCAGTGCTAATGTCGCTCCCCATAGTCCCTCCTTTACCCATCTCTTCTGTCCCCCTCCCTGTTTAATCCTCCTGTTCCAGTTTCCCCTCTATCTCTCCATAACACTGCACTCTACTTCCCCTTCCTTGTGAAGATCCTCCCCTACCTCTAGCTCCTTCCTAGGTACCTAACCACTGTGATTATTTGGATTGTAGCACACATACTGAGGCTTAACTACTAGCATTCACCTATGAGAGAAAACATACGGTATATTTCTCTTCCAGTCTTGGTTACCTTACTCAGGATGATTCTTTTCTAGCTCCAGACTTTGGGACACTCCGTTTTAAACGTGATGTCCTCATCAAACCCCTCCCCTCACGACTCAGAGATCTATCTGGAAGAGAAGGCAGAGAGATTGTAAGAGCCCGAGGTGATGGGACACCCCAAGGAAACAGTATCTTCCAGACACAGTAGGACTGACGTATATATGTGAACTCAAAGAGACTACAGCAGTGTGCATATGTGTGCAGGTTCAAATCACATGGGGTCCCAGCACTGAGACAGGGAAGTAAATGTGGGCTTTCACCAAGAAGCTATCTGTAGTTGATACCCACTGGCAAAGGAAAATTAGTGGAGTTTAATTGGGTATATTAACCACACTTGCCCCATGCCCAGGAGCCCTGGACCTCGTGAGACAAATTGAAGGTATTTTTGTAGACTTCTTTTTGTCTCATCTTGTTTTGTTTGGGCATTCTTTGTCCTGTATATTGCATCTGACAGTTGAGAGATCTAAAAGGGGTAGCCTAGTCCACACTATTAAGGCTTTGCCTTTTACCCCGAGCCTGCCCTGAGCCTTGTATAGAGGATTTGCTTGTATATTGTAATTCTTTGTGTGGTATATATGTATGTGTGTTTCTTATTTTGTTTTGTTTGTTTTTGTTGTTTGTGTTCAAAAAGAAAGAGAGAGAGAGAGAGAGAGAAAGAGTGTAAGTTAGTAGGTAGGGAGGTAGGGATGATCTGGGAGGGAGTGGGGGCGAGGAGAAACATGATCAAAACATCTTTTTGTTGTTGTTGTTTTTAAAGACACCCAGAGCTCTTGAATTTCTATTCAAGAATGGTATAGTTTTACTAATAAAAGGGAGTCCCTAGGTACTTTGCCAGAGAGTGGTATGTTCCTTCCTCCAGCCACTCCATAGTGAGCTACTGGGAAGCCCAAATAGCCTTTGTGAAGGCTCGGGGTGAAAGGCAAAGCCCCAATAGTATGGGCTAGGCTATCCCTTTTAGTTCTCTCGGCTGCCAGATGCAATTCCATTTCATCTTAAAAATAATATTTTGATCCCAGACTGTTCCTGGCTAAATGTTACCTTTGACAAGCTATGCACAAATCACCGTTCACAGCCACACTCCCTTTGTGGCCGATTCCGCTTTCAGCAGTGTCGGAGGGAAGGAGGGCTCTCAGAAGGATGTGTGTGCATTTGATATGCCTGTCCCTGCTCGCTCTAAAGGTCAACTCTAGCATGCCTTCCTGGCAGGCTGACATTCCCCAGGCTCTCCAGACATCTCCCACTAGGCTCTGGAAGCTTCCTAGCCCTCCCCATCTTAGACCAAGAAGTAAATCTAGACACTTCTTTTTAAGGCTAGCTTTGAGCCTCATGGTGCTCCTCTGTGTTGAAGAAGAGAAAGGAAAGGCAAGACTCTGGCTGCCATCTCCCTGTATGTTTGAGGATCTGTGTATGTGCGTGTTCCCAGCCACACAATTTTAGGAGGTTGTTTTGTTGAAGGCAAAAGATGGGGTGAATTCTAAGCTCGAGAAAGAAGTGGCTCTGAACAACTATCACAGCTTTTCTTGGGAACTTTATATGCGGATTTGAAGTTCACTTCATTTTTACCTTGCTTTTAGCTTTGCATGCATTATATACATGAAGAACAATGAATATAACACAAACATACTTGCACATGCATTCTTGTGTTTATATGCATGCATGTGTTATAATATATAGCATAAAGAAAAATGAAGTGAACTCTCATGCAATATAGCATACTGCTTTAGAAAGACGAAAGCAGGGGTACCAATCGCTTGTATCCATAGCTCTATATCCATAATTGAATTTTCCTTTCTTCTCCTATCTATTCTTTTTACTATGTTGTTTTTTAAATATGTGTCATTGGCATATTCTTTTTACTATGTTGTTTTTGTTAATATGTGTCACTGGCATGTTTGCCTGTTTTAAAATATTACATAGACTGGTTTCTGTGATTGAACCTCACCTTTTCTTTCAATACAATCTGAGCTTTGTCTAAGCTGATATGCATATGTAGCTACAGTTCATTCATCCGTGTTGCTCTACAGCATATGCTATGACTGCATCTCGAGTTATCATCTGTTGTTTATGGACATTATAATATGGCCTGGGCTTCTGTGTGCACACTCCCACCTTATCGCTAATACACATAAGCTGTAGTTTCTCTAGGGCACAGATTATGTCTGAGAGAGCAGGATCTCCAGGGAGATCCAGCATCTATTTTACTGCCTTCGGCGAAATAACTTTCCAAAGTGGCTGTAGGGCTGTACACTGCCAAGAGCCGTCCGTGAAGCCAATCACATGGAAAATCCATGCCGGTGTTTCCCGTTGCCACCCAGAGTGTCTGCAATGTGGAAGGGTGCATCACTGAGTTGTTTATATTTCTCTGCATACTGACAGGCCTTAACATCTTTGCAAGCCTTTGTTTACCATCTATATTTGTTTAGGATTTGCATTTTTTCTTTTTTGCTGTTTTTCTTCTGGGATTATTTTTGCTTTTTACTTGTCAATCGATACAAAAAATTTAAAATATATTCAAATACTCTCTAGCATTTCCATGTGATATTTTTTTTACTTTGCTTATGATGCCTTATACATTTTAATGTTTATTTTATACACTTTGTTTATTTACTTATTCACTTATTCATTTGAGACAGGGCTCACTAAGTTGTTTGAGCTGGCTTGGAACTCAATCAATAACCCACAGTAGCTTTGGACTTATGATCCTCCTGTCTCAGTCTTTTGAGTTCTGGAATTGCAGGTATACACTAACACACTAAGTGTATACACAGTTCAAACACCGATATTTCCCCCTATGATTAAGTTTTTCATCTTGTTAAATGAATCATTTCTGATATGAAGATCTTTAAGCTGTCTGTTCTCTGCTAAAAGTTTTCAACTTTCACTCGGATGCTACTGGCTGCAACATTATAACTGTTTTCATTCGAGGTGTGGGAAATCAAGGTTTTGGTTTTCTTGTTTCCTTTGTCAAGCAGATGATCAGAAGTCTGTGGATCTGCTCCAGCTGAGCAGAACAAGATGCCAAGACCAGACAGGTTAAACAAAGGAAATATTTGGGGGGGGGGCTGTAAAATCAAAGTTGCCGTTGGGCTGACTTCCAGGTGTGCCTTTCCTGCTGGATTGTAGTCAGCCTCTTGTGTGGGGACTCTCTGATGCCACCTCCTCTTCTTACAAGGATTCAGGTCTCCTTCCGTCAATTGCCCTCCTTTGTGATGCCGTTCACTTTCGTTACTGCCTTATTGGTTCGATTTCCAAATGAGGTCACACATGGGGATTGGGGCTGTGACTATGCATTGGGGGAGGAGGTGAGCCAGACCATCCATAGCAAGTGTGACACCAGGTTACTGTTATCATATGAGCTATGCCTCCACTCTGCTGTGCGTCAGGCTTCTGCACACACGGTGTCCGCCTTAAACTCCATTCTCTGCTGTGTATTCCAGTCAGGGGGTCTAGGTGCTACACCTTTATCAAGGCCAAATGTGTAGAGTTAGAGCCTTGCATGGAGCCAGGATTTTCCAACTTCACCTTATCATTCTGCCTTAGGAGTATAGAGATTTAACATTCTGTTGATCTATATCAAGTTTAGAAGCAATTTTGTCCATTTCTACTAATAATCTTCTAAGGATTTATGTGAGAAATCATTGAATCTGTAAGTCATCTGGGGAAAATGGATATATTTATAGCATTGAAGGTTTGAATCCTTGAACGTATTTCTCTCTCTCTCTCTCTCTCTCTCTCTCTCTCTCTCTCTCTCCCTCCCTCCTTCCATTTATTTTTCTTTCTTCTCACAGGAAAATATTCTGATATGTTTGACATAAGTTCTTTGAACGTAGCCTTGCTAGCCTTAACTGTCAGCCTAACGTTACATCCTAGAACCATCTGAGCCTCGGCAAAAGAACTGCCTGGTCATACTGGCCTGTGGGCACATCTGTGATGTAGGGAAAGAGAAGAGTGTAGGTGGGTGCAGTTCTCTCTTCTTAATTGATGTAGAAGAACATAGCCCACTGTGGGCAGCACCATTCCCGAGCAAGTGCTCTTGACCTGTGTAAGAAAGCTAGCTGAGTCTAAACCTCCCTAAAGCCAGCTAGCAAGCAGCACCCTCCATAGGTCCTGATGTACTTTGGCTGTAAATTGAGTTCCTTGACCAGAGGTAACTTTGTGTGGAATAGCAAGCTGGCCTGCCTTTAAGATTCTGCCCCGATGACCCCCTCAATGATGGACCTTAACCTGTAAGTGGAAATAAACCTGTTCTTACCCTGCTGCTTTGGTCATGGTATTTTCATAGGAAACAACGAAACTAGAGCAATATGTATCACGGCAACGTAAGCAGTAATTTTTGGTGTATTTCTATTGCTCTGGCCGATATTGTATGATATGCTCTCTTAGTGTTGTTTCTTAGCTGTATTTGAGCACTAGTTTCTGTATCTGGACTTAAGGTTGCTACACTGAGAGCAAAGCAGGTATCCTTTTAAACCTGTCTACTTCCTCCCCCTCAGTTACCACCGCAGAAATGCTCCCGCTTTCTGCGCCTGATAAGTTATGTATTTGTTTTAATCTAAAAATGTATGCCTTTTATTTAAATTTTCTGCTTCTTGGCATTACATGTTCTCCGTACTTTCTTATTTAATGTAATATGCTTTGTAACTGTAGGCATAGTCCCTTTCATTCCCGATTTCTTGTGCATTTGTCCTTGAATATTTTCTTGGCTGATTTCCCCATAGATTTGTTTTGTTGTTTTCTGGTTTTGTCTTTTGAACCTTTTCCTCTAAGCCGTCTTTTGGATTTGTTGATTCTCTGTCTCTGTTTTCTACTTTGTCTGTGAGCGCCACTGTTAAGGAAATTTTAAAATACAAGAATAATATTGATTGGCACAGGCCAAGTGCGTTTATATGTATAACAGTACACCTTATATGTATAACAGTATACCTTATATGTGATCTTGTTTTCACCTCGAAATAGATTTAAGAGGGAAACACTAGCATTCTGACTGTTGAACAAATTAGGAAACATGAAATTCACAGGGCCACTGTGATGAGAAATAGAAATTCAAACCCAAGTCAAGACTGAGTTCCTCCTCTATGTTCGCAAAGCAGAGCAGAAGGAGAGACAGTGTGTAACTCCAGGGAATACATTAGAGGGGGCAGGCATTCGGGTGTGCTACGAGTCACAGAAGAGTTTTGCTGAATTCGGACTTGACGCCATATCCCGTCCCTGGCTCTCCCTCTGCAGCGCTTTGATGCTAAGGGCGGTCGATGGAGAGAACTCAATTACCGTATGAGTCCCACGTAGCCTTTTCATTTCCAGCTATATCTGAGCCAAAAGATAATGGAACGCTTCCTGCAAATTATCAAATTGTCTTGCTATGAATTGCAATTTTTTTAGAAAAAAAATTCAATTTTTGAATTAACTCACAAACAGCTTTCCAGGCATTTTCAAAGCTGTTTCTAGTTCTTACACAGCCGACAACGTCAGCAGCTGTTAAGCAGACAGGACTTTTATTATAACCACCCCGCAGATGAAAATATCAGAAGTTAAGTGACGCGCTCAAGGTCACAGACGTAGCAGGAAGCTATGGGTCTAGCCTCTCACACTGCCTACTGCTTTTTCCCCTCATTCACGCTTTTCACATCCACTGACTTTTAGGTCTCCATGAAAGGCACTGATAGGTAAAACAGCGTAATAAAATGTTGTGTAAGTTGTAGATATAAGGGAGTTGTGAAAATAAAACATTGTGAGATTTGGAGAGAGGATTAAGGGAAATTTTCTGTGTGCGTCCTGCAAGGATGTGTACACCCAGGTGTGTTGGTAGGTGGCTGTGTGTAAAATATTATGAGAGGTTTAGGTAGAGGATTATGGGATGTGTGTGTATGGAGGGTGTGGGTGTGCAGATGGGTACATACGTGTGAGCATGTGTGTATGTGTGCTAGGATGCACTTGGGGATCAAGGACAGTCTTGGGTGTTATTCTTTGGAAGCCATCCACCTTGTTTCTGAGACAGGTTTCTCACGGAACCTGAAGCACGCCATTTAGTCTAGGCTGGCTAATGGGCACTCCCCAGGATCCACCTGTCTCTGCCTCTTGGCTGTGACAGAATGATTGGCTTTTTATATGTGGGGTTATTGAGCTATCTCAATTATGGACAATTTTAAAAAGATGTAAGATTTGCTTTTGAGTGGAAAAATGAGAATTCTAGTATTTTTTTCTACTATGCTCCAGGTTTGTCTTAAGAAGTCAACACCATGCAAAGTTTGGAGGATCACATATAAATTTTGCAATGTAGTATGCTACATCTAATATACTAAACAAGCCAGAACACCAGAGAAGTTGTGCAAAAAAATGAGTAAAGGCCAGCTCGGTATCCATGCTAGAGTTCTATGGAATGTGACGGCATTCTCGCTGTAGCATGCTTTTTCCTTCTGCCTTAACAGCAAGAAGGCTGCAAACGGCCTCAAGCTTGTCCCTTGCTCTCTGTGGCTCCCACACTTTGACAAAACCTTCTGTATCCTTAGTCCCTTTGCAGAACAGCCATCCCTTTGTCTTCTCCCAACCTATGTCTCTTCGGCTTCCCTTGCCTCTCTCTTTATCTCACATAGACGGGGACCCAAGAAGTGGTGATTGGTGTCCTTTTTCTGTCGATTGTGGCTCCGCCACTTCTTTTTTCTCAGGTACCCTGAACATCTTGGAGTTTATAACTCAGAATAAGCTATTTTTAACTCTTCTCTCTAGCAATCCTTTTCTGATTCTCCAGTCACATGACTTACAGAAACTGGTGATCTACATTACTATTCTTTTTGAAAAGATTCTCTCTCTCTCTCTCTCTCTCTCTCTCTCTCTCTCTCTCTCTCTCTCTCTCTCTCTCTCTTGATTTTTCAAAACAGAGATTTTCTGTGTATCTCTGGCTGTCTTAGAACTCACTCTTTAAACCAGGCTGGCCTCAAACTCACAGAGATCTGCCTGCCTCTGCCTCCCTTGAATGCTGAGGTTAAAGGCGTGCGCCACAACCACTTGGCTACACCTCTATTCTTTTGGTTTTTCGAGACAGGGTTTCTCTGTGGCTTTTGAGCCTGTCTTGGAACTAGCTCTTGTAGACCAGGCTGGCCTCGAACTCACAGAGATCCGCCTGCCTCTGCTTCCTGAGTGCTGGGATTAAAGGCGTGAGTACACCTCTATTCTTAAAATCATTTTTATTAATAACAATTGTGTATCCGGGCTGCTGAATGGCCTGTCCTTTCAAACACTTGGCCGCCTTAGGACGATGCCTTCAAGCCCTCAGCTCCAGCCACAGACCTTGTAGCCGAATCTCAGACTCATCATTCATGCCTGTTGGTGTCACCATTCCTAAATTCCAAGTCAGATACACTCGCAGGAGCTGGGGGTGAAGCTCAGCTGACACGGTGTTCACCGAAGATTTACTCCAAGGCCCCGGGTTTATTCTCTTGCACTACATAGAACTCAGTGTCATGATGCAGAGGCAAGAGAATCAGAAGCTGAAGGTCATTTGCAGCTATGTACAGAGCTTGAGGCTAGCCTGGGCTACACAAGACCCTGTTTCAAAAAAGCAAACAACAGCATGCTAGCATGTTTCTCCCAGCATTTTCACAAGTTCCTGGCCCATCAGGAACCCCAGCTCACTTCTCATATCTCATTTTCTGACGTCACACATCTCTTCTTGTTTACGTCCTTATTCACTAAATCCTACGGGCTAGCCCTCCCTTGCACCGATCCAAATCTCACTCCTTTTCTCTCTCCAGTAGGCCTACTTGGCAAAACCACAGCCTTGGTTACATGAGGTCATCCACACCTCTCCTCCTGCATCTGGGCAGGGTATAGCCAGAGAGGGTGAAGGGGTGGGGGCGGAAGCTGTCACCTTCCTGCACAGACACACTTTAAATTTACAGGCGCAGACCCCACCTGGGCCCTCGACACTGCCTAAGCAATTTCTTCTTCTCTCTAGTCAATTTACTTCCCACTCTTTGAGAAAATTATTTCACACCTTCTGTCCGCTCAGACCTAGGCTACGTTTTTTTCACTCAGAGCTGATCATCTCATTTCCTACCTCGCTGAGAAGCAAGAGCAATCAGAAGACAGAAAGCACCTTCCTGCAGAGAATGCATAGCCCTCTCGGGGCCCCATGTCCTGCCTCTGCTCCCTGCTAAGTCCTGGGCACCACCGTGGCCTCCTCTCCACCCGCAGCTGCTCGCCTTGGCACCGTTGCTTTCCTAGTCTCTGCTCGCTCCATGGTCAGGCAGACAGAGAGGAGCACACACGTGGGAGGAGTTCCTCACGCTCTTCCAGGTGAGGGAGGGGCAGAGGAGCACGTGCTGATGAGTGACTAGGAACTTGGTTCCGCCTTCCATCTCATTCCGCTTTCTGCTCTACCCAGCAAACACAAGGAAGAGACCTTGTTTATAACTGTCCATCAGTGCGGGAGTTTCAGGAAGAGACGTCCTTACTTCTCTGTATAATGTTATCATTTATATTTTAGTTAGTAGAACCAGACCCACCTATCAATAATTTAGTAAGTAGCAAATCATACTTTGATATTTCATTGCTTGTTTCCTGTTTCTCAGAAGCAGCACTCGGGAATATGCCAAGAGGCTGTTTTTATTCAGTTTTGTCAAACTCTTGACAAATCCTATCTTTAAACACCTTCTTCCCCCCCTCAGTCTCATTCACTGCTAGCTTGCCCTTGTCTTCTACCTGGTAGACTAAAATTGGCGTAAGGATGCCCCTGTATTCCCCCCTATATAATAAACTGCAGTATGACCTAGTAGTAGACTAATGAAAAACCAAGCTAGGAGTACACTTTCGTAGCAGATAGTTGTGCCTCGGTCCTTCACAGCAGCAGGGCTCCAGTCACTTATGGGTGGCCATTTACCATGTTCAAACCAGGCAAAAGCCAAGTCAACCAATCAAGCTGTCTTTCTACCCACCAGTCCCCACAAAGTGGGGCTCTCCGCTCCTCTTCGGCTTCAGAAAGAAGCCCAATTTGAGAACCACCCTGCTCGATTAAATTCTGCTAAGTTTAATTTGTTTGAAGTTTTCAGTTGAACCTGCCTCTTTCAGCTTTCAATATACCAGTGAAACTGTTCTGTCAGACAAGGGGCACTAGCAGATGCCACGTTCGGTGGTCAGTTCTCAGTGCATGCGTCTCTCGCTCTTCCCACCTCATTTGCCACAAATGATTACCCCAGCTTCCTTAAGACGAAATGCTTCCTACCCCCAGCCTGCTTTCCCAGAATTCCAGAAGAAATTGGCTAGGCAGTGTCTTGGCTTCCTTTTGGATTTCCTCCCTCCACTCCAATCCATTCCTTGTGCCCACCCTTGGCTTCCTTTTGAATTCATAGCTTCTTTTTCTTTCATGGTTGTTGTTACACATGTACACACAGGTGTTTTAGTGTGTGTGTGTGTGTGCGTGTGCGTGTGTGCAATAGACAAACAGATAAATGCAACCTGCTCTGTGCATTTCATGTTATCTGGTTGCTTGTACTTTATGATTTCGGAGCTGACCACTTGACACTGAATATCCTATCAGTGGGCTCATCCATAGGGAAGACTAATTTTTCCATTTGGCATCCCTTAGTTGCCTGTAGTTATTATTATTATTATTATTATTATTAATTTGTCTAGTGTTAGGGTCCAGTCAGAGCCCTCTTCCATGTCAGCATGGTGTTGTGCTTATTCAGGTCTTGTTTAGGTTTCTGCTTCTCTGATGGTGATGATGAATCACGCGCAGCTCTTTCCACGCCCAGTGTACTTCAGGGCGCAGAAGGTGCATTAGCTCCATTTGACGCTGCTGTGCTGATTCCATGCTTATGGGTAACAACCTTTTCTTATGAACCCCCACCTTTGAACCCTAATACTTTCATTATTTCCCATCATCCTCCAGGTTTGGCACCCCAGCTCACAGGTGCCGACCTCCATCTTTGGTTTGACTGCTGTTTTTTTCAACGTCCCTCCAGACATGCCTTTGGCACACTGTCACTTTTCCAGATGATTCTCCCCCTAGACTCTCCCTTGGCTCTCATTTCGCTGTCATCCTCTCAGAGACACCTTCCCCGGTCACCCCGTTGTAAGTCAAAAACCCCTGGAATTAGCATTCTCTGTTGTTGTTTTTCCCTTGCTTTGTTCCCAGGACTTTTCTAACACAGCACACATATTATCTTATTTGCCTGCACATTGTCTGTCTCCCCAGCTAGAATACAAATAAGATCTGTGAGGACAGTGATTGTGCCTGTTTGGTTTCTGAAAACAATGTCCAATCATGGTAACGCTGCCTGTACTTGTTGGACCACTCAATAGGTGGTGGACTGAATCTGAGCAGAATTCAGCTTTCCTGTAGCTGGTCCGGCCTTGCCTGGCTCTCTTGGACAGCGGCTCTCAGCTCCCATCTCCTGCTGCCAGCGTTCTCCATCTCTTACCCACGACCCCATATTCCTGCATTTCTCTCTGCATCCTTAACTCCTTACTTCTCAACAAATATAGAAACTTCTCAGAGATCATTTTTGCAACATGTATATATAAAAATATTTTTCAAAGTTTTAAATCAAAATTCGTTGTATAGAAACATATTCTAAGGAAAGTTCTATATATACATTTATATGCAAAGATGTTTATCTCATCTTTAATCAGAGGAGTAAAAAAGTTAGAAATAGTATAAATATTCATTACCTGGTGGGAACATAAATTGCATAGACAATGAATAAACAAAGGATGACTAGATATATATCTCAACATGGGGACAAATTTATATGTTAAGAAAGGTAAAATATCAGGCTATAGGATAGTGTGGTGGTTTGAATAATAATGCCCCCCCCCATAGGCTCATGTATTTGAATACTTTGTCACCAGGGATTGGCACTATTTGAGAAGAATTAGAAGGTGTGGCCTTGGTGCAGGAAGTGGTTCATTGGGGGTGGGCTTTGAGGTTTCTAAAGCCCAAGCCAGGCCCAGTCTTTCTCTGCCTGAGTGTCAGAATGCAGCTCTCAGGTACTTCTCCTGCACCATGCCCCCCATGATGATAGTGTACTAAGCCTCTGAAACTGTAAGCAAGCTCACAATTAAATGCTTGCTTTGATAAGAATTGCCTTGGCCATGGTGTCTTTTCCCAGTAACCAAACAGTGACCAGGACAGATGGGAAGTCTGCCATTTTGTTTGCTATGAAGTAATTCATATATGCCACATTGGGTACAGAAGCAGAGTCTTATAACTTTATCTGTTCTTTAGACTCAGGTTGGTAGAAAGAGGCAGGGTTTCTGGGTAAAACTCTGTAAGTTTAGAAATGAGAACATGTACCAGAAAAGAAAAGATTGATACAGGTTGACATTACTCACAAAGTTCACACAGATAGAAACTTCATATGGGTGTGAAGCTAGGAAATATTTTCAGTAAGTATGGACATGGTTATATAAATACATCATTCAAATTGATAAGGAAAGCACCAAGTTTTGTGGGTTACTTTGCCTGTTTACTTTGCCTGCCTAAAACATGTGATTGGTCTAACAAAGAGCTGAATGGCTAGTAGCTAGGCAGGAAAAGAAAAGGCAGGGCTGGCAGGCAGAGTGTATAAACAGAAGGAGAAATCTAGGAAGAGAGGATTGAGGAGGGAGAAAAGAAGGAGGAGGACTACAGGGGCCAGCCACCCAGACAAGGGGTCAGCCACCCAGACACACAGCAAGATACGGAGTAAGACATAAGAAAGTTATACAGTAATAGAGGAAGGTAAAAATCCAGAGGCAAAAGGTATGTTGGATAATTTAAGTTAATAAAAACTGGCTAGAAATAAGCCAAGCTAAGACTGGGTATTCCTAAGTAAAAATAAACCTCCATGTGTGTATTTATTTGGAAGCTACGTGGTGGCTCCACCTCCAAAAGTGCAAAAAGCCAAAAGAGTAAACAAACAAACAAACAAAACCCCCCAAACCAACCAACTACAACCAAGCCTAAAGCATGAAATGGCTAGCAAATGGTGAAGAGACAGAACTGGTAAAGTCAGGAGTGAGTGTTCTTGATCACCAGGGCTCAAACATTAGCCAAAAACTCAGTGGTTTGTTGTGTTAGGGAGGGGATCGTGTGACTACTGATGCTCGTGAGTGTGCATTTGTGAGCAACAGAGTCTATACACACGTGCGTAGACATACCCTACCCAACAGGGACAAAACCATTCTATGTGATAAGCTTCTATGTGGAGGGCACCCTGCTCTGGGACTGACGAAGAATACTCACTGAATCTCCGCTGTGTGCAGATGTGGCAGCATTTATGGGCAACTGATGGGCATTCTAAAGGAACATTTTTCTACCATTATATCTTTCTAGTTTAGAAAGCTATTTCATAATTATCAGTGTTATGTGTGTTTGATTATAGTTTTTGAACACAATGCAATGCATATCAGAGGTATGGTGGCACCTGTCATTCCAGTAGGAAAGGAAGCTGAGGCAGAAAAAAAATAAATTGTGGGCAGTTTGAAGCTAAACAGTGAGAAGCTGTCTTAAACAAAAAAAGATATCCTGACCCAGTCTTTTTTTTTTAAAAAAGGTTTAATTATTCTGATGCTATTTTATTTGTAATATATTTTCTGTCCTTTATCAATGTAATCTACTTACTTACATCATGTTTTAGTGTAACTTACAAGAAAAATAACATGCCAGAGAAAATTGCTTTGTAAATGTAAAAATGTAAATCAAGTAAAATTCCATTGCAAGTCATTGGTGAGGCTCTCTCTAACATTGATTGCTGGGACAAAATACCGTCAAAGCAGCCTCTGCCTTATTATGCAGACTGCAAAATGAACTTTAAAAAACTCCAAAAGGTCAATGTCTTTCTTTTTCCAATCAGGCTGGGTAAAAACAGGGCATTAGAATGAAAAACTATTAAAATTATGTTCCTTACTCCTGAGCCGAAAACTGTTTACAACACATAATTCTAAAAGTGTGAGTCCTGCTTCAGCTTTGGCATTGGGATGATTTTATTAAATGTAGGCATGGACATTCTGCAACTTGGTAAGAAGTGGAGAGGCAGGAGGATCACAGAGGGAAAGGGTGGACAGGCAGGGATGGTGACCTAAGGGACCTACTGTTGTCAGGCCAACAAGAGTCCATCTTTGAAATCTGCGGTGGAGTTCAGAGGTCAAGGGCTTCCCCAGTATGCCCGAGGTTCTGGGTTTAATCCCCAGAACTACAGGAAAACCAAACAAAACACATGAGAAAGCACACCTGAGGATGCACTCTCAAAGCAGACTTTCCACTGACCACGCCCTTCTCACAGGGACGGAACTACTTAGCTGTCAAGAACATTCAGGAATTCTGATGCTCCTGTACATGGGCTTGGAAAGCAGTGGACTAGTCCAAGGAAAGAAAACACAGGAGTCCAAATTTCTTAACAGGATCTTCAAAAGCCTCCTCACTTCCTGTTTGGCTTCTCTCCAGCAACTCCTTGCCACGCTCACAGCACACAGGTCTGGCATTTTAGCTTCCTTGGTTGGTTGTCTTCTTGGAGCTTCTATAGACCATCCTTATCCTGGTCCCTGGTTCTCCTACACCCTTGACTGAAGTGGCATCTCTTGATAAGAATGACTTAGAACCTTTATTCCTCAGACCTAGGGTCTGTGCTCTGATTTGCAAACCAGGCTCTCTGTCTAGATGATCACCTTAGCATTTATATCCTGTATATGAATATATACATATTCATCTCTATGCAGCCCTCATCACAAGACTCTCAGATCCCAGATAGTATGGGCCATAGCATTCAACTTGCTATTCATCATCTAGTGGCTGGATGAAATTTACATGACACTTTCTCCCAACTCATATGTTGAAACGTAACGTCCTTAATTATGATAGCAGTGGGTAGGCCTGGTAGGAATGGACAAAGGTGGGTCCTCCAGGAGAAGACAGGCAACTGTTAAGACTGCTCTCACAAGACTCAAACAGTAGAACCTCATCCCTCAGACACACCAGGCCCACACCAGACACTGAGTCTTCCAGTTCCTTGATCTTGGAGTTCTCTCGTGAGAACCATTTCTGTTCTCCATAACTTATCTAGGTTCGGGTATTTTGTTATAGTGGCATAAGCCCCTAGGATGGCGTACAATACGCATTTGAGTGACAAGCAAAGGGTAATTGGTAAGTAGTCCCTGACCAGCTAAGCCTGCATGGGAGGCCTGGATGACACTAGCTTATAAGATATGGGGGTAGAAAGGAGAAATTGGAAAATATCAATCGTAAGCTTGATTTATTTCAAAACTTTGCTGTAAAGTTTGGGGAAGAAGCCAAATCTTCAAAAAAAAAAAAAAATTAGCCACAGAGAAATGCCAACCAGGCAATCACTCTCTCTGGACCCGCAGGGGGTTATCTCCACAACTTGTTTTCTCAGGAGCCCCCCCCCCCCTTCTCAGATGCCTTTCTGATAGATTAAACCAGGAAGCCACAAATGGGTTTCCTGGGGACACTCGTTGGCTTTTCTGGGGTGAAGGCAGGAAGCTTCTCCTGGGGTGAAACATCTATGGTTTCTCTTTGCTCATGTCTTCCTGATTCATGGATCTTGACACCATATCTATTTGGCACCCTGTGGCTGTGTGTTAGCTGCAGACGCTGGGAATCACTCTCTGCAGTAAAAACTTGGGCAGCTTCCCTCCCCCCGTCTTCCCTCCCCCTCCCCCCTACTGCTCAAGTTAAATCTTTTTGTTTGGTGGGAATTACTAAGAGACATGCTCAAAGCCCAGTGAAGGTAGACCCCTTTCTCCTTAGGACTCCATGGAGGGGAATCAGTAAGGTACTCTCCAACAGACCTTATTCAAGGCCTTAGGGAGGTTTTTCAGTCTCTACCACAACCCGGAGAGTAACATCTTGAGCTTTGCATTTCCTTCAAAGATAGATTATTTCCAGATTATAGAGCAGGCCTCTTAAGTGGCCTGGGAAAGACAGACTATTAAGCATGACAACATACCCAGCCCGCTCAAAGCCCTTCCCTTCTGCTAACAAGCTGCATGCCGCAAGCAATCATTTCTGCAGCTTCTGGATGTTATCCCAGGATGTCCCTGGAGTTAGCCCACCACCTTCCCAGAGTGTTGGGTGTCACAGTTCGGACAACTTTACAGCCATTTCTACCTCTCATCATGTGAAACTTACTGAACAACGATGACCCACACTCAAGGACACCCTAGGCAACATGACCCGCAAAGGCTGCTGGGTAGTCGCAAGGCTCTGCCTGCCCACTAGCACTGCTGTTGATCAGAACCAGCTAAAGTAGGGCTGACCCGTGAGGATATGCCCTCCCCCCCGGATCTCTCTCCCATTCCCTCATTATCTGTCTTTCCCTGACTCTCCTCTACCTCACAGGATCTGACAATTGAATTTTAGACTGGCCTTTTGGGGGATTATTTGTTCTTTTCTATAGGGTTCCAAGCCTAATCCTCAGCTCCAGGCCAAGTCCTTGCTCTTAGCAACTGCTGGGGGCTTGTTAACTGGCACCTTGGTACTTGGATCCCTTCCCAGGCTTCTGAATATGTCTCTGTCCCTAGACCTTGATCTCTGAAGTCCCTTTCCAGTTTTCCCAACCCTCTTCTCTCTCTGGTCATGATTGAGCACCAGCTGCTAACTTCCTAGTCACCTACCACAGCAACTCAGTTTTCTAGGCTTACCCCATCCTTCCTTAATCCCCTTTCTTTAATTGTCCCCCCGCCCCCATCCCTTCCAGGAACCTACTACCTTAGTGTGTTTGATTACTGTTTCTGCCTTCACTGTCTTGTTTCTCAGTCACTGATGACCCGGTGTGTATTAGCATGTCAAAGCCTTTACTATCAACTGTTTGCTTCTGCTTAAACAAAATCCCTGGTGTTATTATTGGTACAGAACTAGAAAAGGTATCAATTTTCATTTTTTTGTAAATACTTACCTTGGACTATTTTAGCCTTTTCTAGTGTGGCTTGCCTTGGCCAGTGGACTTAGAAATCTGGAAACAGTAGTACCTAAAGTCTGTTAGAATTTGATTGATGAGTAAGACCAGGATTCCAGGTTTCCATATAATGTTTCCATTCCCAAGGAAATGGGAGACAGCCCACAGTGGCCATCTTCATTTTCACATACCCTTTGGATTTGATTTTCACCCCATCACCAGCTTCCTGTTTCCAGTTCACTGTCCTGCCCCCGCCTTGCCCATTTTGGCAGATGTGAAGGTTGAGAAGCCATTGCTTCACACATTTCCTATGGGCGGAATGGACACTGGGAATGGAGGCGTGGGTCTGAAACTTCACATTCTTTCAGTATAAAAGGTGAAGTCATGTTTGTAACATATTAAAAGCAAGACCCTTAGGACAGCTATAATTCCTCCTGAGAGTGCAGTTGGAAAAATAGTTGGGACAGTTTTGTCTATATGAGAGGAAGAAAAAAAAAGGCAAGAAAAACATCCAAAGGGTCCTCAACAGGCTTTGTCATAGACATCAGGAAGATTGGTGACTTCTCGGCCACCATTGCCTACCATAAGATGTGCACTCTGGAGAAGATGTCAAGGAGCCTTCTTGACATCTGATGTGAGCTCAGGAGGCGAGCATTAAGTTTCTCCTGTTACAACCTTGTATCCCCATTAAGACACAAGGTTAATGGGGAAAGTTCCTGGACATTATAGTTAATGGAAGCTTTGTTTAATAAGGGAAGGCATAATTTTGTGGTTGGCTAGACTGTGTACCAGGAACTTTTCACCAGAACCCTGCAGAGGCCTATAGGCAGTGCCTTACCAGCAAGAAATGCCTTCGGTGTGTACCAGCTGTAATGTCCAGGGGATGCAGGCAGTATGGGCCAAACCTAAGGGAAACCCAAAAATGAAAATCTGTTTGTTGAAGTCTCTACTAGACATCTGGTGCGGGAGAATTGCCTGTATTCTGTCAATCATGTTTTAAATAAATGCTGATTGGCCAGGCAGGAAGTATAGGAGGGGAAAACCAGACAAAAAGTAGAGGTAGCACAGTGAAGTGAGAACAGGAGAATTCTGGGAGGAAGGAAGCCCATTCTTCCAAGTCCTGCCCAGACCACGGAAGAAGCAGGATGTGACCTGCCCTGCTGATAAAGGTACCAAGCCATGTGGCTAACATAGATAAGAATAATGGGCTATATAAGTTATAAGAGTTAGTAAGAAGCCTGAGCTAATGGACCCATCAGTTTATAACCTATGTAGACCTGTGTGTGATTTTCTCTGTGACAAAATGGCTGGGGGACTGGGAGGGACAGAAACCCCAACAAGCCTGGCCCTTCATGATACAGACATCAGCATCTGTAAAAATGGCAACAGTGTATCTGGTAATCTCCTTTAGCAAGGGAACATGATCAGTTAGGACACAGGACTTCATATTCTAGCCTTAAGAAATTCTCTTCTAGAAACAGCTGGTGTTGTTGGGAGGTACAAGGAGAGATTGGCCAGGGTGGCCTTCAGGGAGTTTCTTTGGTATTTTATATAGTTTGGCCTACTATTTGATTGTCTATGTGTAACTCTGTCTCTGTCTCTGTCTCTCTCTCTCTCTCTGTGTGTGTACACATGTGTGTGCTTAGGAAGGCCAAAAGTTGATGTTGGGTGTGTTCTCCAATTTTTTTCCAGTTTATTTTCTGAGAGAGGATCTCACTGTACCCACAGCTCACTGATTTGGAGCCCTGAGGTTCCAACTGCTCTTCATCACACCCCTTCACACAAGTGCGTGTGTGTGTGTGTGTGTGTGTGTGTGTGTGTGTGTGTGTGTGTGTGAAAAGGTAGGTCCTTGTTCTTACAGAGCAGGCACTCTGCCCTCTGAGCCACCTCCCAGGCTCACCTGCTGTTTAATGAACTGTTTACAGGAAAGATCCTCTTTGAAGATGGAAAAGGTGGTATTGTGAAGATAAGAGGGGAAATTGAAAACCAAACATGGTTCAATAGTGTCTGTCCTGGGGAAATTCAAGAGGCAAAGAGCTGGGACAGACTTAAAGCACACATTTTAATTAGGAAAGTAGCACATGCTGCTTGCTCAAAATAATGACATTACACACACACACACACACACACACACACACACACACACACACACACACCAGGCACACACAACAAACAGACAGACAAAGAGAGAGAGAATAATGCACTTACATCTGCATTGCTCCAGAGAAAACAGAAATAGCACTTTCTTTCATTTTAGATTTTCCTGTTTCCCTTCTAAACGTTATTTTCCTATGGATACTTTTTTTTTTTGCCTAGTTGAAATAGTATTTCTAAAAGGTATGTGCAACTTACTAATCTGTTTAAAAACACATATTATTAAATATTCCTTATATCTTTTTATAGCCATATAAAATTCTTCAATCAGATAACTATTTCTTCATTTATTCCAGGATGGCAGTCTCTTGAACATGTTAATTTATTTCCTGTGTTGGAAGATAAACTCCTTAATGTACAAGCTTTTATCCAAAACTCAAATTATTTTTCTTAGGCTGTATTCCTGGAAGTATATAAACTGGGCCAAAGGATTGTGACGCTTTTCAGGTTCGTGATGTATTTTGACAAATTGCTTTAGCAAAGGGTGGTACCAATTTGCACTCCCACCCGCAGAGGACTGAGTAAGACAATTTTCAAAGTCTTTGCTAATTGGATAAGTTAGAAATAGCATTCAATTTTGGCTTTACTTTGTATTATTTTCTTTCCACTAAACTTGAAAGACTTCTCATCTCATCAGCTAGTTGGGAAACAAGATCTTTTTAAAAAGAAAATCATGTGCAAATTGAGAATCTTGTTAGGGCTTCCTACTATTTTGCAAAGGTTGATGCGAGCTACAACATATGATGGAAACTGTCTGCACAAAAATGAGAGCTATTAAGTAAGCCCCTACCAACAGAACATGTTAGCTTATACGTTCATGGTATCAAATGCCATTTGGAAGGGAGCTGAGAGAACGTGTCCCGGGATTCTACTAGAATCAGGCTTGGGGGAGGCAAGAGAAAGTGACATTTTGAGAAAGCATTTCCTTGGGAAGATGAGAGGGTCTAGGAAAATGAGTCTGGAGATGCAAGCAGGTGATGTAAGGGTGAGCACCACATTTACTGTAGCCCTGCAGGGCTGCTGTGGAGTCAGGTGATGTAGGTGTGGGCACCACGTTTACTGTAGCCCTGCAGGAATGTAGTGGAGTCAGGTGATGTAGGTGTGGGCGCCACGTTTACTGTACCCTGCAGGAATGTAGTGGAGTCAGGTGATGTAAGGGTGAGCACCACATTTACTGTAGCCCTGCAGGGCTGCTGTGGAGTCAGGTGATGTAGGTGTGGGCACCACGTTTACTGTTGCCCTGCAGGGCTGCTGTGGAGTCAGGTGATGTAGGTATGGGCACCATGTTTACTGTTGCCCTGCAGATCCGCTGTAGAGTAGGGTGATGTAGGTGTGGGCACCACATTTACTGTTGCCCTGCAGGGCTGCTGTGGATCGGGTGATGTAGGTGTGGGTACCACGGTTACTGTAGCCCTGCAGGGCTGCTGTGGAGGCAGGCACTGTTGTTCCCATCTCAGCAGCGAGGGTATGCTCAGTCATCGTTCAGGCCACTAGGGAGACAAAGTGTACATTTTCTCAATGTCCAGGCAAGCACATGGAAGGCTGGGTAGGAAGAGCATGGGAAAGGAAAGAAGGCTTTCACGCTGAGTCTGCTCAAGGCCTCTCTCCAGATGAGAAGCAAGGATTCTGAGCAATTAACAGAACTGTGAAGGTTGGCTACACAGGAACAATAATCCTTTTCATTTAAAAAAAATTATTATTTTTAAATTTTGTATGAAAGGGCATTTTGCTTGTATGTATGGGTATGCACCACTTGTGTGCCTGGTGCTTTCAGAGGTGAGAAGAGAGTGTCAGGTCCCCTGGAACCGGAGTTACAGACAGGTGTGAAGTTGCCATGTGGGTGCTGGGAATTGAACCTGGGTCCTCTGGAAGAGCAGCTAGTGCTTCGTAGTCCTTTGTTTCAAATCAGAATGTTAAAATGCACTTGTTCTTTCCAGAGCTATAAACCTGCACTTTTTTTTATTTTTAGCAATTCCACCTCTCTTTATAAAAAACAAAAACAAAACACTCCCTAAACCGCACAGTTTTGTTTTTTTTTTTCTCCCTGTGCAACCCTTATGACCCATGTGGCCTTATCAGACTTCAATCCTGTCCAGGGTACCTTCAGAGCCACTCTATGACCTCATTGACCAACAGGAGGGACAGGTGTGTGTGCGCGCATATGCATGTGTGTGCAGGCATGAACACGTGTGTGTGTATGTGTGTGTGTTGTGGAAGAGGTTCCCAAGAAATCATTTGAAGGATATAAATAGAAGTCCTATGTATAGCTACTTGGACACACTTGAGAGCCCAAACCCACAGCTTCTGAGCACACTGTCCTTCCCCAGAACCTCTCTCTTAACTCTGCACTTAGATTTCTGTTGAAATATCATCCTCGCTCCAACTCTGCTTCACACCGGCTTTCCCTAAGGTTCTCTTCGGCTTCCCTTGAATAGAGGTCTCAGAAGAGAATTCCTCTGGCTGTGGCAGGCCACAGCATGACATGGGTATCAAGCCTCCACCCACTGTCACAGGCACAAGCTCTCTGTCAAAGCAGGCGGTGTCTCCTGCGAGGACACACACATCCTTGAGCACAGCTGGGCAGATAAACAGCCGAGACCTCCTGAATGTCAGGTGGAGCATCCATCTTTCCCCAGGAATCCTGTGATCACCTTCACATCTGCGGGCATTAAACACGGCAGCTCAGTCTCTTGTTTCGACTCCCTGTTGTACGAGTCCTAGTTCAGGGTCTATTTTCCTGGTTACTGGTATCTAGAGGCTGCTATGGAGGAGGTTACAGCTCATGCTCAAGGCTTGGGACATTCGTTTAATGGTTCTATCGACCTTCCTGTAGCAAGGTGCACGCCTCCCTGACTAACATGCCTACAGCCCTGGCTAGGTTTGGAATGTGCACGAAAACGTTATTATTTTACATAATCAAAAGAGCAGAGGCACTTCCTTTTTCTTTTATGAACCGCCCTTCCCTTTCCTCTCCTTCCTTCCTGGGATATCCCCATCCCTTCCTTTCCTGAACAATTCAGAAAGCCTTGGGGGAGGGCAGCCTGCCCGAGGAGGGGGTGGTGTGAGTCAGTAGCAGGATGTGGGGTGCCTCCTGGGATAATGAGTAGACTAGGAAACATTTTAAGATATAATGGGAGTCAGGTTTCTCATTGTCAGAGAAGGGAAGTACAGCTGTGAAAAGAAAAAATTAGGGAGATAGATATATCGCTGAGAGAGAGGCGACCGGTCTCAGTACACAGATCCCTACAGGGTGACGGGTGTGAATCATGCATCCAGGCCACAACACTAAGGTCCAGCTCTCTTGAAAGAGACACAAGTGGGCAGACACCCCCACTCCTACCCTTGGAGGTGAAACCACCAGGCATGAGACCTTGAGTCTATCTCTGCTTCCCTGGGCTTCCCTTTTCCCTCTGCCCCACACGGACCCTGGCTCTCAAGGAACCTCTCCACTCCAGGGCTTTGTTCCTTCTCTGTGAAAAGGACTGAGCTATAGGTCACACAGCCTCAAAGAAAAGAACAGAATGAACGCAAAGGCCACCAAGGATGAGGCACTTCTGCCCCAAGAGTTATCCCCACAATAGGCCACATTGCCTCTCTGACTTTAGTGTCCCCATACACTCCTGAGATGAATCTATCTATCAGTCTTATCTGTCTATATGCATACATACATCCTCTAACTTTATACATAGACAGTCTGGGAATAGAAATACCCCAACAGCAAGGAGGATATCCATGTCTCAGTAACTACATGCTAATAAATAAACCAAGAAACCCCAGAGATGAGACAGAGAACATAGAGTTCTGAAGTGACTCCTTGTCTCAGAAGGTAAAGATGTCTCCAATAAACAGGGTACGTGGTGGAGGGGACATGCCAAAAAGACACAGAAATTAGCCTGAGGGGTTCCCACCCACGGACTCTTGGACAATATAGCAAAACAAACAGTTATTATAACAAAGCTACTGAGAAAGGCAGGGAGCCCAAGAGGAGTTTCTTTGTCCTGTAGGGAGTAGCAGGGACACGGCTAGAAGTCAATAGGTCTCTTGTCATGTGGGGCTCATGTGTAGGCACTAGGAAGAGATACGCTGCATAGAAGTGGACAATGGAGACAGGGTTTAGCTTGGGAGAGTCAGTCGGGGTTTTGACTGTGTGCTGTCTGACTGTATACTGTCCGACTGAGTGCTGTCTGACTGTGTGCTGTCTGACTGTGTGCTGTCTGACTGTGTGCTGTCCGACTGTGTGCTGTCCGACTGTATACTGTCCGACTGAGTGCTGTCTGACTGTGTGCTGTCTGACTGTGTACTGTCTGACTGTGTGCTGTCTGACTGTGTGCTGTCTGACTGTGTGCTATCTGACTGAGTGCTTTCTGGCTGAGTGCTTTCTGACTGTGTGCTGTCTGACTGTGTGCTGTTATCACTCATCAGGGCATCAGATGTAACTGTGAAAACCACTGCTCAGACACCCTGGGCTGTTCCAGGAGCATCCAGGATGATCATGCAGTCTTTATGCATGCCAGATAACATGGGTGTCTTCCACTTGATGGAGACACCCAGACCGCTCTCCACTTATCCTTTCTCTGCTTGTGACCTACACTGTGGCATGTCCACTTGTTATAGCAATTCCGGTTTGAATTTTATACTGCTTTTTTTTTTTTTGCCTCCAGAAAAAGGCAGTAGGTTTCCTTTTCTTTATGAATTTTTATCCCAGGCAGTAAGCTTGCATTTTCCCTGTAATGTGGGCTCCTTTTCCTCACTTACAGTGTGTCTTTTTCTACCACTACATTACAAAGAGCAGAGGAGGTGGATGTGATCACTGTCACCTCAAACTGTCAACAATACAGTTATTTCCATACAGGTAGAGAAAGAGGCCCAATCCCTGCTCTAGAAAGAGTGCACAGAATCCTCCAGACAAATAGAAAGGGGAAGAGAAGGAAGAATCCCTTAGTACAACATCCTAAGCTCAAATAACCCTTTGGATTCTGGTCTGCCAAAGGAGGGGGGCTTCTCTACTTGAAGTTTGGAAACTTGCCAGTGACCCTCATTTCCATCTGGAGATGAACTGTGTTCCTGTCTTTAGTTCTCCTTTCCTGTTAGTCAGGTACCAAGCCCACTCCTTCCTGGTAGGAGTTGGCTCTGGTCTCCACCCTAGTGTACTGTAGTCACAACTCTGATTCCCCATCACATTCTTGAGCCAAGATCTGCTTTGCAGGGATTGCCTTTCTGGCCAGGATCGCCTCCTTCTGCCAAGGGACAGGCAAGCAAGCCTCCTACCATGGTGATCCATGATGTCACACAGCCTGTTCCCGTCGTTTCTAAGTGAGGCAATGAGGAAGAGGACCGCAGAGGCGGTGCTATAGGCTGGTGATGACAGAGCCAACTCAAAGCAGAGCCGAGACCAAGGCCCACGGTTTCCTTCTCTTCCTGCAGTGTGCTGCTATGGGCAGTCTGAAAGTGGAGATGCTAGTGGCAGAATAAAAAAAATAGTAGAAAATTTAGGAAGACATAAGACAAGGAACTAGAGTCCCCTCTTACCTATTTCATCTAGAACAGAAAAAAAGAGAGGCCAAATAAGCAAATTATTTGGATATTGACTTAAAACAGTTTTTCTCAACAGCTGAGTTGAGTCAAATAATATTTGTGTGTGTGTGTGTGTGATGGGTCCCGTCCCGTGCATTGCAGTGTGCTTAGCTGCGTTGCTGGCTTCCAGCTACTACAGGTGCTGCACCTCCAAAACAGTTTCCTCTGAGAGATTGAAGCATCCTACCCTGTAGGAAACCTGAAGAGCAGGAAGGTGAACAACTCAAATAGCTACAGGAAGTTCCCCAAACTGACCAGATTCTCTAGGCCCCTTCCTGCAAGAGTAAGCAATAAAAGCTGAGAGTCCATCTCACACAGAAGAAAGCTGAGAGTCTGGGGCCAGACCAGATGCCTGGAAGAAACAGAAATCACCCGAGCTGCCTGGAAGAGCTTTGGACAACCGAGGCACCCGGAAAGGTTGCTCTCCAGCCCGTTGAGCTGATTAGAGCTGCACAGTGGGCTCCAGGTTCCCAGCGTTGTGACCTGACACCCATGTTGTCGTAGGCTTTGGTTTACAACTGTCTTTGAGTCACTTCTGCTCCGGTAACTCCTCGCCCACATTCCTGTGAGCAACCCCCACCAAACTCATTGGTTCGCCAAGTTGGGCTTTAGTGGCATCCATAGTTTGGGTCTGCTGTGTCTTCTGTATCTGGGGTGAGTAGATGTGTGTGTTGTCACACAGCACCCCCTGAGCCCAAAGTCACTCTTGGCTGAGGACATCTGTTCAGTGACTTGACTGGAACCAAGCCGTCTGGATACCCAACAACAGGTTATGAGTTCTTAGATTCTGGCAGGCAGTACAACTTCAGTCTGTGTGTCTCAGGCTCTGGAGAGAGACTGCCCATCTTGAGTGGCGACTGAACCACTTACTGGCACTATGGCTTCCCTTGGGCTAAACTGTTTAGGGCTACACAATATTATCTGCAAAACACTTCTAAGAGTGTTTGTCAAACAGAGATATTTAATAATCAAAGAGAGGGCAGGGATGTAGCTCAGTGGCACAGTGCTTGTCTGGCATGCACGAGGTCTTGGTTTCGACGGCCAGGGAGAATGAGGAAACCTTGAAGACTGTGTGCCGGAGTGGATCACAGCATTCTAGATGGCTCATTGCCGCTTGTGTTTGCTCAATTACAGTTTGGTAACTGATTGAGAAATTAGATTTGTCGTCACTTAAGGAGTTTATTCTGAAAAACAGAACCAGATCAATGTTGACTAAATGTCACACTAAATGCAAGCGGCAAGGAAAGCAACTAAGGTGCTCCATCTTTGCTTCAAATGCAAAAATAGATGGGGATGTTTGTTTAAAATGAAGAAAGAAATGGTATCGATTGCTCAGACCTCAGGAGCTTTTGTTCTATGTTGTCTTCAGGCAGTTTACCAGAAATGCTTACATGGGAGTGATTTTGGAGTGCAACCTGCCTCCTCTTTAGCATCTAGAGCAGCCTATGCTGCCAGTATTCTTATTTAGGGTGCCTGCAGTCAGAAAACAGAAATGCTTCAGCATGATTAAGTCATGCTAAGTCCACTATTAGTCGCAGGATGTAAATCCCGGAAGACACTGCAATAATGTTACCAGAGCTTTCTGTGCCATTGTCCCTGGACTTCCTGGAAATAGTTTGTGGGAATGAAAAAGTCCCCTGTGACAGCCAAAGCATGGCCATGGCTAGGCTCCCAGAGCCTGTAACCCCCACATGACGTGAGTGAAGGCGCTCCGGCCGCGGAGCGGTCTCCAAGCCGTGCAGTTTGACTTGGCGGCTGTCTGCCTTCCACACTTGTGTTAGTTCCTCTGCCAGAAGTATACATTTATTTCCTTTTTCGCAGCCTAGAAATGTTTGATCACTCTGACTCCTCTCCCTCCTGTGACCATCCTTTAAAGAATGGCTGCAGCTCGCTGCATCTGGAGCACTGGATTTTGCTGTATTGTTCCACATGTGTTAGCTTTTTTTGCGAATGTAGCTTTTGCCTCAGAAACGGTTGTCAGCTCAGTAGAGAATTTCCCTTCCCCCCCCCCCCAAACCCACGTGATCTTTTTGTAGTTTGCTTCTTCTTTTTTTTCTTAACAAACAACAAAATAGCCTTATATGCTTTGCAGTTCACAATGTTCAATCTTAATTAAACTAAGTTCAGCATGCAAGCGGAAATGACTAGCGGTGAGGGGCCGATTTCTAACACTCATTGGCACATTCGTTCTAAATTTAGACAGTGCCCTCCGAGGCCTCCCGATTGAATCACAACCTTATAATTAATATTTCCTGTTCTTCCGCTCGGTGTGAAGTCGTCAGGCCCAGTGGCACTTGGCTATATTTGCAGTATTTATTCTTTACAGATTGTATGCCACTGTCTACGACCCAAAACCAGGAAACAAGTTGACTGAAAAATACAGTCTGAGTGGCAACCACAGAATTCCAGCTGAATAGCTTGAGCCAAAAAGAAGTCTCAGGCTTAAGGGAAAAAAATCTTATTTTTGAGGTATGATATGTTCAGCTCAGTGGTTAAAGCTTTTGCCTGGCATGACTAAGGCCCTAGGTTCAGTCCCCAGTGTAGCAGAAAGAATCTTATTTTCAAAGTAAAATCTATTAATGTACGTATATCAAATCAAATCCTATTATAGTAATAAATGAGTTTGTGAATACACACCTGTGCATAAATGAATAAAGATGGTTAAAGGATTTTATAGGGTATTTATTTGTTTATTTATTGCCCTTTTTATTGAAAAACCTTTTTTATATAGTACGTTCTGATCTTGCTTTTCCTCTTCCTCAGCTCCCCCAGCCTCTACCCAGCTCACTACCTAGCCAACTCCATACCTTTTCTTTAAAAAACAAAAACCAATACACACCACACACACACACCACACACCATATATGCACACACAGTGCCATATACACACACATACACCATACACATACACACCCACCCACACACACATCACATACCACATACATACACCCCACATTATATATACACATACAATATCATATGCATACACGCACACACCACACATACACACACCCCACACACATCACATACCACACACACATACACACACACACCGCACATACACACACACACACACACACACAAACACACACATACCACAAGAATTTAATTTTGGAAACCTTTCAGTTCATTGTGATATGCTGGGAATTCCAAATTGTATTGGAATTGTGTGAGGGAGGCAAAGGTGTGAAGAACAGGATCCAGAAAGTCAGTAACCATCTAAAAATTGACAATGCCAAGGAGACCACAGGGCATTTTGGAGCTGACTTCCGTGGCTGCTCAAGACATGGGTGCTCTTCCTGAAATCACAGGTTGAAATGTATTGATTGGCTTTAGTGATGACGCTGCACAACAGTAACCAAAAGATTTAGAGTGCTCTGGGTTCTCTCTCTCTCTCTCTCTTTCTCTCTTTCTGTAAAAATCGCATCTTGGATGAAATAGCAACTGCTGAAGTAGGCCAAAAGTTATGAGTCTATTCACAGTTAAGGGATTCTGGCTCCATAGCAGGGCACGAGAAACCATAGCTAAACATACCTTAGATGGGTGCCTCACTCATGGAGAAGTTTCGGTCACTGGAGGTGAGAGAGCCATCTCTTTGTCTGGAATGTGTCCAGTTAGCTGTACACTGGACCCTGGACCACCCAGTGCCTTTACTCTCAGGGAATGAGGCTATGTCTTTGAGAACTTTGAATAGTTCTATCCCTCTCCCTTTGAGATAAGCCCCTGCTGGTTAGGGGTCTTGATTGCCAGGGCTGGAAATGTTTGGCTAAGGATGACAAGGGAATGAAGAAAGGATAGCTGTACAGACGCATGTCCCGAAGATCTGGGGCCAGCTTAGGGTGGGCTCACTCCAATGAAGTGACACCCAGTACTACCCGTAGCCTAGAACCTCAGCATGTTCATATGGTCCAGCACAGCGAGAGGGTTTAGATAGTCTCAGGAGAAGGTGTTTGTAGGTCAGCTGTGAGCATCCAGGAGAAGGAGGAAGCTGCTCTTGCTTGGTTTCTTCACACTGATCAATTGTCCATAAACATTTCTACTCAGACCTCGGACAAAGCTTAGTCATTCCTCGGAGCCAGGCCTGTGTGGATAATGGCCAATATCCCAATCTGCGTGGGGCTGAAGCCTTGGAATGTTCAGAGCACACACACAGGACTCCCCTCACTCAGGGCTTCCTCCGCTCCCCACACTTGATGTCTCTATGAAAATGGGCATTTTGATGATCTTCCAGGTTATTCAAAGGCTCTGTGATATTTGAATATCAAATGCCTTGAGGCATTGCCTTGTTGGTCTGTCACTTCTGAGTTCTGTGTTCTTTTCTAAATGTGTCATGGCAAGGGCTCTGAAGTCCTTTCCCACCGTTCTCACCTACGTCATGACATCCTCATGTGGCTGCCAAGCGCATCTCCATGGCATCCTTTGGATGACACAAGGCTTGCAGGCTTCCAGAGGCTTCCTGTGACCTTCAGGGTTGAGTCTGGACCTCGCCCTCTCTGGCCTGTGCTCCAGCTGCGCCCACAGAGCCACGGGCGCTTATCATTTCCCTGCCGGGGAGGAAGCAGCTCAGTGATCATGGAAACTGTGAGTTTGATGGTCTGGGAAGTTTCCGGAGGAGATTAGAGATGGCAGGAGTCCAAGGAGCCCAGAACTTGCCTTGTTTTCTTTGAACATTTTGTTTCCTACCCTGGGAGGAAAGTGGCCGCCTTGCTCAGCTCTCTGCCTCGATTTTGTCATCAGACTCCCAGAGCCAACTGCAATGGCATCCGTTCTAGGCACATCTTCTCTTAGCAGTCTTGGTTTGCTCCAGGAGTTACTTTCCCTGCACTGGACACAGGCCACTGTGTGTCAGGTTGAAACGGTGTGTAGGTTTCAGTCTTTGAAAGCAGGTGCAGACTGAGATTCAGGAGCAAAAGAGTCATTTGGAATCAACATCTTTGACCAGAAGACAGAGGAAGCAGGAGTTGGTAAAAGAACACTTCAAGTTTGTGATAAAGACCTGGAAAAGCCCTTGTGTTAGTTGGTTTCCTGTTGCTGTGGCAAAATACCTGAAAAAAAATTAACTTGAAAAAAAGAGAAAGGTCGTTTGGGATCATGGTTTTAGTCTGTGGTTGTTTGGTCCTGAAGCAAGATGGAATAACATGGCCGGGACCAGGTAGTGGATAAGTAGTTTATCTCAAGTTTCCAGAAAGACGAGAGAGAAGGAAGCAGGGAGGAGAGGGGGGGAGGGAGAAAAGAGGAGGAGAAGGATAGAGTGGGAAGTAGAGATAGAGAGAAGAAAGAGGGAGAGAGAGGGAGAGAGAGAGAGAGAGTAGGGAGCGGGGGAGGAGCATGAGGGAGCATGAGGGAGCATCAGGGAGCCCTGGGAGGTCAACATCTCCTGCGAGCTAAGTTCCTTCAACAAGGCACCACCTCATCAATGTGCCATCACCTTCCCACAGCATCAGCAGCTGGGACCAGGACTGTAAACATGGAGATTTTTCTGGGAGCCTTAAGATCAAAGCCATAAGGACCTATGTCAACACAGCAGGCTGTTCTAGAGAGAGTTCTGGATACTCGGCGTCTGGGACAACATGACGGGGGTCTTTCTAATTTTGCCTGACTTATCAGGTGCAATATCCCAATGAGGACATGACCACTGTTCAGCAGCTTTCTACAGCTGAGGGCCTGGCAGTGACAAGCCTTCTTCAGAGTCCCATGTATTCACCAAACTTCACTGGTGTTTTTTTTTTAGTCTGAGATTATGAACTTTAAACTTTCTCCAAGGGGAGAAAAGATATTTTCAAACATTAAATGCAAAATGTAGCATAGGTCACAGTATATAACAGGAATTCTGTCCAGTGTCCCTAAATGAAGAACTCATTTCCTGAGCTCTGTCCTTGTCCTTTCTCATTTGTCCCACCTCACCCTTTAGTCTGACAGAGGCGTGGGGACTGTGCGTGTATTTCTTAGACATCTGCTCTGTCCTCATCATCTTCCACTTCCCTGCTCTGTCTTCGCTTCTCTCTTGTCTTTACCCCTGGCAAAGCTGTTTGTTGATGATTCCCACTGCTCAAACCAAGGACAGCCAGGCTACAGGAATCATAGGCCCACAGGGAATGACACTATTAGGAGGTGTGGCCTTGGTGGAGAAGGTGTGGCCTTGGTAGAGAAAGTGTGGTCTTGTTGGCTGAAGTGTGTCTTGTCACTAAGGGTGGGCTTTGAGGTTTCAGGTGCTCAAGCCAATATAGGGTCTCACTCTTCCTGCTGCCTGCAGGTCAGTCCAGATGTAGAACTCTCAGCTATGTCTCTGGTGCTTGTCACCATGCTTCCCGCCATGATGGTAATGGATTAAACCTCTGAACTGTAAGGTAGCTCCAATTACAATGTTTTCCTTTATAGGAGTTGCTGTGGTCATGGTGTCTCTTTACTGCAAAAGAAACCCTAACTAAAAACCATGGTTTGACATTGGTGGACAGGCTGTTGATAACTTTATCTCATCATGTTAAATTAAGAAGAGGGTGTGAGTTTCATAATGCAGATGAAGATGGCGTTGACCTCTAAGCCCAGACAAGTAAAGTAAAATAAAGCCCTGTGCCTTTCCTCATTTCATCATAATAATTTGGTGTCGTACTGAACTCGGGTCCTAAATGAGCTAAACGGGTTTGTGCCTGGATATCTGGAATTCGGTCTTGGGAAAACTGAAGTAGGACAGTACTTTTCACAGCCCTTATGGGGGCGGCCACAGCGCTGTTCTTCAGCTGTCAAAGATCCTTATTTTCAAGACATAATAAAAACAAACCACAAATTCAAACAGAAAAAGTATGTACTAACTACAACACCTAAGTTTGTATTATTCACGCCAATAGATATGACATCAGTTTGAGTAAAAATAAGTAGAACATAATTTAGGAAAAAGAACAATTTAATAAACAGATGGGCAACATGCATGGAATGCTCCTGCTAGGTAAATAGAGAGACTCAGTTGACACAGAACTTAGTTGTTCCACAGTCAAAGCTGAACCAAAAGTTAGCTTTAATAGATTTGCCACAGACTCCACCTGCGTTGATTATACAGCGTGCTTATCAATATTTAGAATTTGCAGTGTAACAAGTGAGCTTCTGTCTTGTTGACGGATAGATCCAAACTATGTGGGCTTGATGAGAGCAGGATGCGCGTTCATGACACCAGCATGAACTTCTGTGTTTTGTCTCCGAACACAGTTACAGGAGAAAACAACTGTGTAGACGGAGATGGCTGGGAATGAGGGCAGCTCTCTTAGAGCAGTGATCCTGAGCCTTAGAACATTAACTTCTATCCAAAATTAAAACATAATGTATTTTCCAAACTCATTTTCAGCATGATTCGGCAGCCAGTTTCAGAAACATAACCCCAAAGTTATAATTACATTTAAGCTTTCTTTTGGTGATCAAAATGAATCCTGAGTCTTCTATGATTGGAGGGTACAATAACTAGTTAACCCTAAGCCGCCACCTGTCATAGCACAGTCCTGTGACAAAGGATACAGATTGAGAGGCAAGCAAAATGCAGCTGAAGATGTGGGGACACAGAGAAAACTCTCACCCTGAAAAACGAAGGGCTGAGAAGGAAAAGAATTTGGTGGAGTCTGTTAAGAGCCACAGAATTGCCCCCGTGCCTGACTCTGCAATACTGTGTCTGGAGCTCAGGGTCTTTGTCAGTAGAACCACCTTCCTGCACCAACATATTTGAATATATTTCAGTTCTGTGCAGCAAAAGGTTCTCTAGCCAAGATATTAGATGACATCAATGCACCATGCTTAAAAAAACAAATTGGAGCAATTTCCTAATCCTCTTCTCTCCCAAACAGGTTATGCAGCTTCTGCTACAAGTAATCCAGACAGATATTGCCTCCAGAATACAAGTCTAAATACTGTTTGCTTGAAAATTCACTCATGGTGTTATTTTATTTTTTAAATCAAAACACTTCTGTAAGATTGTGCTATGGTAGCCTCCATGTTTATTTCTGTAGGAGACCATACTGACTCATGTTACTTACAGAGAGAATCCATAAACTATAAAGTAGGAAGGGAAGAAGAGAGCAACAGGCCAATCGTTGTCTTCAGATTATGTTCCAAGCTCGTGGTGCATGTTGTCTGTGGACTGTTTAGGAAAGGGATATCCCTGCCACCAGCTCAGGCCGAGTCTGATGCCACCGATGACAAGGCACTAAAGTTGTTACGACAAAGGTGGTGAAAAGTGGAGTCCTATTATGGAGGAGACTTTCTCAGGGGAAACTGAGGCAATTCTAGCTGTCTTTTCCTTGGGCATAGAAATTGGACGCTCTTCAGCATTCTAGCCTACTGCTAAACAAACTCTGTAGACTCTTTGTTTCTGTCATTTGTTCAGTAGCGGAACCTGTCTACTTTGCCCTGCTCATGTGGGTGTTTAGTATTTGCCATGAGCTCTGGACACGATGCTTATGTACTCTGGGTTTGCATGGATGTGCTTAGGGAGTTAAAACACAGAGTTTTCAGTTTGCCCCTCCTAATGACTAGACACTTAGTAAGTATATTAACTAATACTCACACACACACACACACACACACACAGAGCCAGAGGTCTTTCCATTTGTCAACCGCTTAGTCATTTCCTGGGAGACGCTAGAGTCCTGCGTTAGGATACCTCGTTACTCTGCTGGAAAAGGACAATTCTAAACTACTATCCTGGAACCAAGCTAAAATAAAAGACATACATAACAACAGTATGAAGGACTCGTGAATCACCGGTTGCACTTTGGCATTCCTAATAAATCTCAGCATGGGTGAAGAAGATGCCCTGGATAACTCAAAGCTCTTCCTTCTTGGAGCAATGGAGCATGTTAACAATTCTATATTTTGGGGAGGTGAAAAGAAAACAGAAACCGCCAAGCGGTGGTGGCGCACGCCTTTATTCCTAGTAGTCAGGAGGCAGAGACAGGCAGGTCTCTGTGAGTTTGAAGCCAGCCTGGTCTACAGAGCAAGTTCTAGGACAGTCAAAATACAGAGAAATCCTGTCTCAAAACACAAACAAACAAAAGGGATAGAAACCATTAGCACTGTAATTGTGGCCCCCAGCAAATGATAATCCAGCTGGAACATATTTCGCCTCAAACCCTTGGTTTATTCCCATGTGAATTCATTACACAATTGACAAAGTAAAAACAAAACAAACAAACTCAAATCTTTCACTAGGAGAGCAGAAGTCAGTATTGTTTCTCACCTTTGGACTGATGAATGTCCAGCTAGCTTGACAACGGTCTATGAAACCATTGTGTGTGTGTGTGTGTGTGCGTGTGTGTGTGTGTGTGTTTCTTTCATCTATCACTTTTTTGAACTCCAAATGTTTGCTCCTAGCTCTGAGGGTGGAGCAAAAATTGATGATACTGCAGAATGTATCTAGCTTTTTTGAAAGTTATTCTCCATGACCGCAGGCTCAGCTCTTGGAGGTGAGGACTCGGGCACAGGCAGTTTTCGCACACACTACTTTTGAGAAGCAGCTTGCTAAACTGGGGGTGGCAAAGCACCCCACACTTGGCTCTCAGCCCCACAGCTGTTGCCAGCAGGCGGTTTGGATGTGTCAGTTCACAAAGCTCTCCGGAGGCTGCTGTCAATTTTCATTTCTGTCACTGTGAAGTTGTTGGCTGTGCTTAGCATTGTCTTCCTTTTGTGGTGGGGGTGTCGTCTTTACCCAAGCCGTCATGCTACATGTAGGCAAACTGTGTAAGCAATTTGGGGAACTAAACTTAAACATTCATGTTGTGTCTCAGATGTGCCTCACGAAGGCCTCTGTTCCTCCTCCTCCAGCTTAGGCTTGGGTTGCAGCATTCGGATGATGATACAGAAATCATCCAATTCACGGAAAAGAGGATTTTGTTCGAAGATGCTCAAAAATCCTCAAAGGCATTTTTCAGACAGCATTATGTAAATTATTACCTGAATACACCGATTGTTCTCTTGTACAACAGAGCCTCGAGACGTCAGATAGTCCTGCATAGATTTAGAATATTGACAAGACTTCTGTTATCCACCTACTCATTAGCAAGGACTTTGGAGTTCCTACTATGCACCAGACACAGAAAGTCACTGCCTGTATTCTCTTTACTGGGTCTCATAGCCTGGACCTGGAGTGATGTGTAGATTGGATTTATCTGAGATACGGTTTACCTCTTGTCCTGCTCTGTCTTTTCCGGGTAGAATCCTGCTATTGCCAGAACTCTGGGCACAGGGACTTATATCTCTTTCTTACTCCTGGTTATAATTCTTGTCTGGGATGAAGACTGTACACCTGACACAGTCAGTTGCTGGGATCCCACTCTAGAGAGCTTTGTTGGTTGATGGTGTCTTTGCACAGGGCTCCGGTGTTTTCGGGTTTGCTGTCTTTCAGTGGCCAGCTTAGAAGCCTTCCTTAGAAGTCAGCTGTCGTCTGGAGCATGGCTGAGAATGACAGTTCTTTGGATGTTTTCAGAAAGGGCTCAGCATTGTTCTTTACCAGGGTTTTAAAATCTTATTTTTTAACATTTGACATTTGTTTTGCATCATGCACACCCATTGGACATGCTGCTGTGTTACGTGGGGACCTTAGAGAAGCGTGCGATGTAATTCCAGCACATCCAATCCCATAGCCCTCCCTCAACTGTCTCTTTCCCCCAGACAGTTTTGCTCTCCCCCCTCTTCGCCCTTTCTCTGTCACACACACACACACACACACACACACACACACACACACGAGCTCAGTTTTACACATCTACACACAATCTAAAATCTAAGAGCTACAGATGAGTGAAAACATGGTATTGTAGTTCTGAGGCTGGTTTAGTTCACTTAACATTATTATCTCCTGTTGCACCCATTTCCCGTAAACAACACAACTTTATTCTTTATGACTAAAAACATCCAGTGCCTCTGCATACCACATTTCCTTATCCTCCGCTCTGCTGCTGGACACCTATATAGGGTCTATTCACTGCCAAACATAGCATATGAAGTATCTCTGTGACGGCAGAGTTCTTTGGGTACATCCAGGAGTTTCACTCAGTCCTCCTGGCCCAAGAAGGGGTTTCTGTAACTCCGTTTCTCTGCCATTAATTCTGCCCTTTGCTTAAACACAGTTTAGCCATATATCAGGAAATCCTATGCACAAATGGATCAAGTTAGTGAGCAATTACCTGTGGTGCTAATATTTGATTTGGGGGGTGGGAGCAGAGGGTATAACTTAGTGGTGGAGTATGTGCTTCTCATGTTCAGGACCAAAGAAAAAATTTCTTATTTTCTGTAAGTGATTAGTAGTGGAATTAATACTGCTTTTTTGCAGTTCTTTTCAGATAGATACTTACTTGACTGTATAACAGTCCAGTGGTAACTGCAGCTGTGATCTCCATTTAAGAAGGCAATAAATAAGTCACAGAGTAATGGGCTCTCTCTAGATCAGAGCTAGCAGGCAGTATGGCTGAAGTTCAAGCCCAGCCTCGCCAGCACACATCCATCACTGTCATCCCATGGTGCTTCTCCGGAGTTGGGGGATAATTTAGGGTCATATAATGACCAGATAAAATATCCCTCTAAACACTGAAATACTACTAGTTGACTAATCCATATATGTACCCCATCAAGGCATACCCACACCCATCTATATCTACTCGTACCCCCTCACAGCCACCCATATACAAGCACACACATACCCCCCCGTACCCACACCCCCACACTCATACACACAGCCAAACATTTCTACCCACACCCATACACTTACATGTCAGTATATAAACGATAAGTATGAGCAAGAATATTGGGTGAAATGGTGAAGTTCTATTACTATAAAGCATGCAGAGGCCAGCATGCCAAGCTGTAACCATGCAGTGTTTTACTCATTTCTGGTATCAGTGAGCCCTTGTCACATCGACATTAAGAGTTAGAAGAGTCGTCCCACACTGCTGTTGGAGACACAGTGCCTTGCTGTAGGAAGATCTGGGATACTACACTGTCAATGTCTCTTCCATCACCCCGGCCTTTGATTTTGGAGTTCCCCTAACATGTCTTTGTGCTGGCTAATTTTACCTCAGTTTGCCACTGGCTAGAGTCATCTGAGAGGAGAGAACCCTGATTGAGGAAACGCCTCCATACGATTGGGCTATAGGCAAGCTTGTAGAGCAATTTTCTTAATTAGTGACTGATGGGGGAGGGTCCAGCCCACCATGGGTGGTGTCGTCCCTGGCCTGGTGATCCTGGTTCTATAAGAAAGCAGGTTGATCAAGCAGTACCCTTACATCAGCTTCTGCTTCCAGGTTCCTGCCCTGACTTTTGAGTTTGATCTCCTGTCCTGACTTCCTTCAGCGATGAACAGTGGTGTGGAAGCATAAGACAAACAAGCCCTTTCCTACCCAAGTTGCTTTTGGCCACGGTGTTTCATTAAGGAAATAGTAATCCAAACTAAGACAGTCTTGCATGAAGATTTCCTTGCAGATAAAATAGATGCTACAATTTTGTCTCTTTCACAATTATGTTAGGAGGTAAAAAAATAATTTATGAATGGAAGTCCTGTGAAATGGACTGTTTTAATGAAATGCTGGGAGAGCTCTTTAAAACCAGATTATATTTTAAACTATTACCTCCAGGCACTCCCTAGAAATAACACTCTCTCCAAGTAGTTTTTATTAACAAGAAATAGCATATCTAATAAAGGTCATGAAATTCCTCTCAAGTGCATGAGAAAATCTCTCTCTCTCTCTCTCTCTCTCTCTCTCTCTCTCTCTCTCTCTCTCTCTCTCTCCTCCATCTGCCACTTGTGTGGTCACACGGTGACTCATTGTTAAACCCCCTTTTGCTTTCTCTGCTGTCATTGATTTGATGATTAATAACTTATAAACAAGTGGCTCCGCTTTCAGTTTTCTCTGCAACCCCCAGAGAGCATAAGATCTCTATTTCCTAGCTGCCCTCTTCCCCAGTCTGGTGGGATGTAGCTCACCAGGCAGGGTTAGTTTACATGGGGGGCAACGTCTTCTCTAGGAGTCAGAGTCGAAGAGAATGAACACATTTCTGCTAAGATGGTTTCTGCTGTTGCCAATTGAGTGAAGCAACTTAATGAACCACCAAGCAGCCGAGGGACTCATCTAGAGAAATGACAACAAAAAACAAGGCCCTTGTCAGAAGTCCCTTCCTCAGTCACGGAGGAGGTGTTACCTGAGAGTACCACTTCTGGGATTTGGTTGCTGTGAAGCATCTCTATGCTCTGTGCTGGGTGGTAGAAAGTGAGGGTCATAAGACAGCCCCCCCCAATACAGTTTGTTGTAGGCAGGAGCTGTGCAGCCCCCTGCAGTAGACTCCCATCTCAAACTCACACTATACCATTTCATTGCCAGCCTCTTTTAAAAGCACATTTATTAGGATATAATTCACATACCACAAAATTGCCTCTTTAAACTATGCCACTGGGTGTCTTTTCAGTACGTCTGTGGAATTGTACCCTATCATTCAGCCATCACCACAGTCCACTGTAGGACATTTTCAGTGTCCGGGAAGAAGTCTCAGGCATATAGGCAGTCTCCCTCCAATCCTCCTTCCCCACTCCACTACAGTCCCCACCACTGGCAAACCCTAACCCATGTCAACCCGGTCCCCACCACTGGCAAACACTAACCCACGTCACCCCAGTCCCCACCACTGGCAAACACTAACCCACATCACCCCAGTCTCCACCACTGGCAAACACTAACCCACGTCACCCCAGTCCCCACTGCTGGCAAACCACTAACCCATGTCACCCCAGTCCCTACCAACCCACGTTCTGTCCTCTTGTGTCCAGCTTATCAAACCATGAGGCTCATCCTTGTCATAGCCGGTGTCAGTGCATAGCTCCTCATCATGAGCAATAATAACATTGCATTCTGTGGACAGACTACGTGAGTCTTTCCAAGATCATGTGCTAGAAACTGACGTCCTGACCTAACAGCGTTGGGGATCGAGCCGTATGAGAAGTAATCAGACCATGTGGACTCTGCCTTCATGAACAGATCAGTGTCACTATCATGAAGTGGGCTCAGTAGGGGAATGCATGTCTTGTGGAAGGATATGCCCAGCCCCTTTCCATTCTCTTGCTCTCTTGCCTCTAATGCAGCTACAAAACATCACTGAGGCTGATTTCTGGTCCCTAACTTCCCATTTTTAGAATCATTTCTTTTCCTTTGAAATCCCACGGTCTCACATATCCTGTCAGAGCAGCACAAAGCGGGCTAAGACACAACACATTTTATGGATCTACTCATGTATTTTCAGTGTGGGGCTACTATGAATAATGAACATTCATAGGAAAAGTTGTATCAGACCATGTATGTTGTGGCTTGGATATGAGGTCTCCTGTAAAATGCTCATGTGTTGAAGTCCCACTTCCCAGTGAGGCAGTGTCAGAACTGGGGTCCTGGGGAAAGCGACTGTTGTGGGAGGGCTTTGATCCCATCAATGTCTTACCTTTGATGAACTCATAGAAGGAAGAAGGCAGGGCCTAACTGGAAGTTACTGAAGGCATACCTTGGAGATACAACACCCATGGACTCTTCCTCCATACTCCCTAGCCACTAGGAGGTAAGAACTCTCTGCCACATGCTCCTACTACCAAGATCTCCCACCTCTCCTGAGACCCAATAGGCCCAGCCCACCTTGGCTGAGATCTTTGAAACCATGAGCCAAAGCAACACCTTTATCTTCTTTTCAACGAATTCTCCCAGATATTTGCCACAGTGATGAAATCTGGTTAGCATGGCATATTAGTTCCTTTTCTGTTTCTGTGATAAAATACCATAACCCAAAGCAACTTAAGGAAGAAAGTGCTCATTTTGACTTACCATTCTAGATGTTTAGAGTCCACAACAGTGGGTACCCTAGTTTGGTTTTCTCTTATTGTGATAAAACATTGAGCAAAAGCAACTTGGAAAGAAAGAATTTATTTCATCATGAAGGGAAGTCAGGGCACGAACTCAAGGGAAAGGCCATGGAGGAACACCCCTATTACTCAAGGCTTGTTCAGTCTGTTTTCTTAGACCATCCTAGGACCACTCGCCTAGGGGTGGTGCCGCCCATGGAGGGCTGGATCCACATCAATCATCCGTGAAGAAAGTATCCACAGACAAGCCTAAAGGCCAATCTGAGGGAGGCATTTTCTCAGTTGAGGGTCCCTCTACGCAGATGACTCTAATGTGTGTTCAGATGACAAAAGTCTAACCAGTGCAGCAGGCAGACGTGGTGGCAGGAACTGGAAGCTGCTAATCACATTCTCACCCCAACACGAGTGGGGGAGGGCGTTCATAGGACTAGAGAAAAGCTACGTACCCTCAAAGACTGACCCCAGTCGCATATATCCTCCCGCAAGTCTTTAACTCCTGATGCTTCCCCAACCTCCCTGAAAAGAGCCACCAGCTGGGGACCCAGTGTTCTAAGGGTATTTCTCATCATCACACCACGCACTGTGTACTTTTTTTTTTTCGGACACATTCTAGGAGTTGAACTGCCAGGTTGGTTTGTGATTGTATGCCAAATACTTGTCTATCTGTGCAAAGAAGACCCTTCAGCATCACTAGAAGGAAACTAGATTTGGAGTATGATGATTCCCGTGGCTGCACATTAGATAGTTAGGAGATCTTTTATATTTAGTTTCAAAACTTGAAACCAGACCTACTGGGATAGCCATAACATAAGCTATTTTATAATTAAGTAAACAAACCCCAGAGTGAGTGTCATCCTCTGCCTCAGAGTCCTGCTGGAGTGGATAAGCCGGGATTTCTCCAGCTGCTGCCAAAAAATGCATTTGGCATCCGCTCAGAACCATGCCCCCTCCTGAGGCACTTTGGAAGGTCTAGCCTGAGTGACATTAGTAAGAAAACGTGCTTGAAGTTACTGGGTCATTTTGTGTGCCTAGGAGCCAGGGCAGAGGGAGCGGCTGTATGAGATGGAGCCAGCTGAAGCTGAGAGGGCGGCAGAAAGGGTGCGTGATGCTAAGCGATGTTTCCAGACTTCAGCATCCACATGCTTGCTCAGTGCTCGAAAGTCAGAGGAGGAAACTGGGATCCTGATCTCCATCCGGGTCCTGGCTTCCCCTACCATCAGTCACAGGGCTGCAGACTCTAAAGGACCTCACTGGAGCTATTACTGCTGTTTAAACCCTGAGAAGTCAAGGACCCAAATTTGTCTCCTCTTAGCTTTTCTAGAAAAACTAATGCTTATAAGAACCAAAGATCCCACACCCGGTGAACTGGGAAGAGCGAGGAGAAGACACACACGCTCCCAGTCCCATTCTTCTCTTGCATAACCAGCAGATCTCATCCAGTCTTTCAATTCAATTAAGTTCCCCAAGCTTAATCATCTGGCGCCTGTTTCAAAGTTGGGCCACTTCATGGTAGAGTGGAAAGGCAGCTTCACACCAGAAATCAAGAACAATTGAAAACAAAACGTGAAGCCTACTGGCTAGACTGTGTGCTCCACATGCCCAAGGCCCTGGGTTCCATTCCCAGCACCGAACCATCCTCAAAACACCTGAAAAGAGGAGACAATTAGGAAGTTACAGGATAGCATTAGCACGCTGCCTGGGCAGCCTTCCTCCGTCTCCTGCACGCCACACAATGGCCTTCAAGACCGTCTTTGTTCTGGTGTTTCTCTGGGCTGTCTTGCCCACGGAGACTCCTCCACCCCTTTCCTTCCTCTGGGTAGGTTTTAATTGGGTAGACACTGCTTCTCAGACTTGAAAGTACACAGGCGTCACCTGAGGTCTTGTTAAAACACGGATTCTGACTCAGCACATTGGGAGCAGCCCGAGAACCTGTTTCTCTAACAAGTGTGTGGGTGACACCAGTGTGCGCCATATGCTCCGGGATGGGTGGATTATTTGATTATTTTAGTCTCTGCTTTCTGCGTTCTCTAGGGAGTAGGCAGAGGCTCCTGGGTGCCTGCCCTAAACCAGGCACCCCTAGGCCAAAGAAACTCCTTTTCCAAGGAAGGAGAGCGCCTGATTTCTCTTGTGCTTCTTCAAGGGAGAACCCCGCCAGGCCTCTGTGACACTGTCCCAATTCTCTCGTTTCTTCAGAGACACTGAGGAACAGCCTTCTTACATTACATAACAGAACAGAAAAATCACACTGGCATGGTTTCTAAACAGAGGGACTTTTAATAAGCCAGGCGCGCAGACATTACAAATTCTCATTCCGCCTTGCATTTTGTCATCTATCTTCTGGGAATGAGGCTTAGAGATCGTGGTGTAACTCACTTAGAACAACAGACAATTGTCACAGCCTGTTAATTCCATCTGCTTCTGACGGGGAGGGGAAAATGGTTCCGTAGTGAAGTCAGAGGGGCTCAGACCCAGACAGGGGTTTTCCTGAGGGTCCCACAGCGAGAGCTGTTGTATAATGAGAGGAGCGAAGGAAAGGAAAAAAAGAGCGCCAAGCGGCCGCCGGGTGATCGAGGCTTCTGTTTGCCAATTGTGCTTGATGACGTTTGAGCCTTCTCTTCAGAAAACAACAACAACAACAAAAACACAAAGCACTGTCTGTGGGAGTCGCAGTGTAGATAAGGAGAGGAATGAAAGGGACGTTAGCTCCAGTCACGGTGGTGACATATTGTGTCTACATGTGGACTAGGCCTCTAACTGAAGTGCCCACAAATTACCAAGTGCTTTTGAAACCAAAAAGGTCACTGCCTAAACATCCCTCAGTTTCTTTAGCTTAGATTTCTTTTTATAAATTGAAACTTTATTTAAAAAATAAGGCAGCATGCACCCGAATTGACCCAAGATCTATACATCTCAGTGTATAGACTTTGACACAGAACAGTCATTAGGAAGGTGTGCATAGCTACATTGGATTTCACATTCATTTCATGACTAAGATTATTGGTTTTACTGTGTAAAATGTGTATAATTTCAGGATGACTTTAGCAGTCCACTTACTGTTGTTGGGAGCCAGGATTTTCCGCCATCGGACTTGGGACTTATGTCATCTTGGGTAAGCAGTTCAACCTTTTAGGCTTTCCTTTGTTGGTGAGCTGATGGGACAGACTTGTGCTATTTTCCAGTGTGTATCCCTTGGAATAAGTATTGGATTAAAATACTATACGTCGTTCAAGTAACAGTGACTAATGCGGAGTTGGGGTTCGTTTCTTTGGTGCAGAGCCCTTATACACTAATCCACACTAGGGATGCCAAAAGACGCTAGGATGTGCTATTTCCTGAAGAAACTACTATGTCCAATCTGATCACAAAAGCCACCTCTGTTCCTTCATTGCCTAGCCTCCCACCCTCTGAGTAAAAGCCCTTTTTTCTC
This sequence comes from Microtus pennsylvanicus, assembly GCF_037038515.1. Lineage (NCBI taxonomy): Eukaryota > Metazoa > Chordata > Mammalia > Rodentia > Cricetidae > Microtus > Microtus pennsylvanicus. The sequence continues at coordinate 102,954,952 of NC_134580.1, read as the reverse complement.
CCATTACCTGCCTCCTAGCCTCTGAGTCAGAGGCCATCCCCTCTTTCTCATTCCTTGTCCCCCATTATCTGAGAGTCAGAGACCCACCCACCCCTCATCCTGTGACTCAGAGACCCTCTCCTCTCGTCCCCTGTCCACTACCCTCCAAGTTTTAACAGCATGTCTTGTGACTTGATGATTTGAATACAAGTGGGAAATGATCATTATATAATACCTGAATTCTAAATAAGTTTACATAGTTAGCAATTATTTTTAAATTTTTAAAATAAATTTAGTAGCTCCCATTTCTCAAGTTCCCAACTTAGAGATTTTCCAGAGCCTTCCTGCAAGCCTTGAAAAGTCCCCTTCCGTTCAGTCTTTGCGTTGACATATGAAGTTGATGTCAATTATAAAACCTTGAGTGAATTCAATACTTTCATACATTGCAAGTCAAAGTTGTGTGCATCTGAAGCTAATTACTTAGGCTCCCGAGACTGTTCTTTAATTACTTGACCAGGGGAATGTTTGTATGATTTAAACATTAGCTTCAATATTCTCAGTCAAATGTTTTAGGCTCTTATAAAAGCACATCAGATTGATTTTTACGGCCAAGCTAATGGTTGAAAACTTCTTTTGAAAGTGGTCCAGAGAAAGAAAATAGACTTCAGACAGGTTGATTCGAGGAGAGGGACAGATACAAGGGAAGCTGAAGTTCATTATCAGCTACCATCTCGGGGAGCTAGAGAGTCCTCTAGGAGTCATTTCCAGGACAAGAAATTATGAGTTATCCATATCCCTCAGCACTTGAGAGTCTTCCTCAGGGGGTGGCATCGTTGGTGCAGGAGCCCCAGTAGCAAGCAGGCTATTACAGTAACCCACGCGGTGAAGCCTAGCCGTCTATTCATTTTAATTTCTTGGGTAATTGGTTTCATCTATTAGCAGTCAGCCACATATTTAAGCCACAAATGACTTTTCTCCATTAAAAAAAAATCAACAAAAAACTCTTTCCTCTTGGGTGTGATGGTCAACTGAGCCAATAAGCCTGGTGGATTTTGTTAGCTTCTTCTATCAATGACTTCCGACACCCCTGGGATTGCTAAATAAGGTCTACTCAGCGACTCCTGCCAATTATTTTTTCCCTTTAACAAAAATGTCCCAGAAATGTTGTGCATTTTGCCATCAGTTTTCCTTGATTATAAAACCCAGATTTATAAAATGGACTTAGTGGAATTCACGATTTCCGCAGAACACTGCAGACGGCAGTTTAATATGTCATTTTCGAAGGACGGGAGGAGCTGAGTGGCTTTTATGGTCCGCAGTAAAAGCGCTCCTTCCTAAGAGACAGCGCCGTGATTTTTATGTGTTTCTTGCATCTCAAACGTGGATTTACTTGGACTACAAAACATTTACACTTTTCACAACCAAGAAGTTATTGACTTTGCAAAGGAAATGTGAAGAGACTCTCTGCTGCCTTCCCTGTCACCCGTCCCAAATGCCTGCATTTTCTTCTGCTGTCGCCACTATTATCCAATAACCAAGCCCGGGATAAACAAGCCAGTGTGGCCCATTGGAAGCTGGAGCTGAAATGTCCTGCCATGCTCTTATGGGGAGAATGATGTGATTTATATTATCCTTGAAAGGATGACAGAAATCTGCTCAGAGCAGACAAAAATCATCATTTGTAGTTGCCCGTTGCTGGAATTCTATGGCATTCATTGGGATGTGTGTGATTTATATTCGTGCAAAGCTCTCACTTCCTGGGTACCACCAGCACTGATCTCCAGAGGCCTCCTCTCCAATTGTGAAACATGGTCAAAGGGAGAAAAAGAGGAAGGATTTATTACTTATAAGGTTAGAGCAAGGAAAGACAATCTTCTACCTTGGAAGAGTCTTTGGGGTCAGTGAAGCTAGCTGGCTTACCAGAAATTTTCAGTGTTTCAAAATCTCATTATGAAAGGTTTCAAACTCAAAAGATATTACTGTGATATCTATATGAATGAAGGATAAACAGATTTTGTGAGTGGTCCTCTAATCTCATTCTCTCTCTCTCTCTGTCTCTTTCTCTGTCTCTTATTTTTGGATTTTGAGACAGGGTCTTACTGTGTAATCCGGGATGGCCTGGAATTCTTTAGGTAGGCCAGATGGACTCAAACTCACAACTATCTTCTTCCCTCTGCCTTCATATATTAGGGGATGCCTAGCCTTTCCCTGATATAACTTTGTAAAATAAGTATTATGTCAAAATTACATTGATACCCTCTTGTCATTCACCCCCTATTTGCTTTATATAAATGCAATTTTCAAAATTTCCCATGCATTACTGCACATGTACATGACTATAGTCCATGTGTGTCTTGAGAAACGTCCTAGGATCCCACCCACATATTTATAATTCATCTATTTACAAATCACTGAGTGGTTTTCTTTGTATTCATAGATAATTGAAGTCATTGTCACCTTGAATTCTACTGCTTCTTAATTTCCTTAGAAGGAAATCCTGTGCCTTTTCTTGATCCCCTTCCATATTCCTCCTAAGGCACTGCTAATCTATTTTCTGTTCCCACGAATGTATCTGGAAATTCCATACTCGCAAATTACATATGAGTGTGTTTTGTGCCTGGTTTCTTTCACTGAGCACAGTAGTTTGGGGCTTTGTTTATGTTATAACACTCCATCATCATGTGCCCATGCCAGAATCCATTTGTCAGCTGATGACAGACAGCTTTTTTTCTGCCTTTTGGCTCTTATGAGTGATGTCACCATCAACATTTGCATCTGTGTTATTGTCTCTTTGGGCTTGTACTAATGACCGCGTGTTGGTTTTTAATCCAGACAGTCCAGTTCATTGTAAATGCCACATGGGGCTTTGCTGTACTAACAAGTCTAATGTGTTTCTCTTTTCTCTCTGTCTTTGGTCCTCTGTGATATCCTTATGTCTCTGTGTGCATGTTGGGTGTCTTCCTCCCACAGATATGACTACATGATAGACTTCTCTAGTCTGCATATTTTCCGCCAGCGTCTCCTTCAGCAAAGCAAACACATGTCAAACACATTTCACTCAAGACATAAAGCATAGTCCTTACCCACATTTCTCCAAACTCATGACCTCTGTCGATATTTTGGCCTACATATCACTCATAACTTGCTTTAATATCCCTCTTCCTGGGCATTAGTGCAGTTGAGCCCAGTCCCATGGGCTTATTGATTGTTTCCCCACTTCCTCTACAGAATTTCATAGAGATTGATTGCAGCTTTCTGTTGTATTTTTGTATCAATTTGAAATATTCTTTATAGATTATTTTATGTCCATTAAAAGAGATTTCAAGTATCTTCTCCTGGCCTTATCCATTTCCCTCAAATTTTATTGCTCTTTTGTGCGATGTGTGTACGTGTACACGGAGTGTGTGGATGGGAGGGTGTTGTGTGCACGTCATGGTGTGTGTGGAGGAAAACAGTATGGGGTCCGTTCTCTCCTTCTGCCTGTATGTGGGATCCAGAATCAAACTGAGGTGTAGATGGAGAGATGGAGATGGCTTGTTCATTCCCAGC